>NC_080600.1:11421112-11780892 GCF_027887145.1 Ammospiza caudacuta | reverse complement strand
CCCTGGTTCTAAGGGTAAGGAAATTGAAACCTGTCTGCTGAGCTCTGTCCTTGTGACCTGGTTTCCTAATAGCATCCTGTAGGCCTGTGAAGGGGTACAGATGGCAATAAGCTGAGCCTCAGATTAAAAATATGTACAGTATGAGGAGAGACTACAAAAACTGAAATTCCATCATTTTAAAATGATTTGAGGAGGAAGGCAGTGTTGTAATTAAAGTACCTACATTTTTGAATAACATAAATGAGGTCTACTCAAGCTGCTATGTGCACTGCAAAAAACAAAAAATGAACTTGCTATTTAAATAAAAATAAACTCACAGCAGGTGTTTTTAAGTACTTTTTAATGTACAGAGATATAGTGAAATAGTTGCTGTATCAAACAGGAAAAATTAGCTCATTTAACAAAGAACTAACAAAGAAAAGACACAAGCAATAGGCTATAGAAGGCACCTGGAAGTATTATTTTAAATGCCTGAATTATAGTCATTTAAAAATTCTTTTTCCAGCTCTCACTCTGCTTTTAGTTTCCTTAAATTAATAGCACACATTCTGGCAGAAATAGAACTATGTTGCACACTTGCCTCTGAAAGGAGAGGTGAAAC
This sequence comes from Ammospiza caudacuta, assembly GCF_027887145.1. Classification (NCBI taxonomy): domain Eukaryota; kingdom Metazoa; phylum Chordata; class Aves; order Passeriformes; family Passerellidae; genus Ammospiza; species Ammospiza caudacuta. The sequence goes on along the minus strand of NC_080600.1, from coordinate 11,780,291 downwards.
ACATTTTCTGAGCCAAACAAATAAATCCAGGCCCTCAACATCCCAACTCTAATAACAGTCTGTGAAAGCAGGTGTTTCTTTCAAGCATTCCTGTTTATTTTACCCTAAAGTCATATAATGCCATTAATGCCCACTTAAAAAGATTTAGAAGACTAGACACAGACTTCTTCAGAAGGGATGGCAGTTTTCATGGAACAGTGCAATTTTCAGTACAGAAGGAAAAACAAATCAGTGCTTTAATGACAGAGTAAATATTGAGATTAAATACAGCAGGTCAGCAAAGCCTGCCTGGATTTCGAAAGAACAGGTCACAAACTAAGATTTTAAGAGTAGAGTGAACTTTGCTTGACTTCTCCACTGTCCCTGCACAACACAGCAGGAAATGTTCCCTTTGGCCCTCATACCCCACTTTGCACATCTACTACCCACCAGCTACACTAAACAACAAGTTCAGCTAATATCAAACAACATCAAACACTGTTCAGCAACTGTTTCCAGTTTTACCTTACGATTATAAGCCAGCCTTTTCCATGCAATTAGGTCATGTAAGAATGGAAGCAATGCCAACAGCAGCTGCTTTATGTAACTCACTTCAGCTCTTTCCCAAGGTGAAGAATTTTGCCAGTCATAACTCACAGAAGGGATGATGGTGCTTCTTCCAGAAGTTTGAGCCTTGTGGTCAGACACCCATGTTGTAGCATTGTCTCTGTCATCACTGGCCTTCCACATCATATCAGCACTGCTGAAATACAGCAACATTTCAAATGACAACTCCCTAGAGTCCTTCTATGAGGGACTCCTCTTTCCCAAGATTTTTGCAGGCTCCAAAATGTTCCTGCTCAGATGAAAACGGCAATACTGGCACTGTTTTCCTGCCCCCCAGTAGCTGATTTCATCTCAATGTTACACAGTCCTAGAGGAATTGGAAGGGTGAAAGCAGGAGGCAGCTTTAAAAAGGAAAGATTTTGTATTTTCAGGGTAAGGTTTATCACTGTGTTCTACACCATTAATTATACATATCATGCATATGATCTGACAGTTTTATATGCTTTGCACCTTAGGTGAATCTTTTCCCTGGGAGGGCGGAAAGAGAAATTAAAAATTTGTCAGGGTTAAGACTCAGGAGGAGAGCTCCCTTGTATATTTTTATGAGGGTTTTTTAAAGTCTATACAGTTGCTGAACACAATTTTCAAAGCAAAAACTTGTGTCTAAAACTCAGATCCTTAAACTCACACTACAGAAACTTAAATAAGGAGCTTGATGTAGTGCCAAGGAGGCATTAATCCCAGGAATGCCCGAGAACTGCTGAATGCTGTGCAGGCTGGAAAATCAGACTAGCAAACTGCAGATACTACATTTGCAGGTTTTCATGAAGATATAGTTGTTGAAAATTCCCTGATAAGTTGGAGAATAGAGCTGTGGTTATCTTACAGGATGAAAAGGAAAATGGATAATTTAGATTTAGATGCTGAAAATGAAGTCTAGGAAAACTTTCTTCCTACCTAACTCTCAATTGAAGATTTGAACCTTCACCTCTCAAGTGGCCAAATCATTTTTTCCTGCCATTTCTGCTAAGCTCTGAAGGTCTCCAAGGGCCCAATTCCTTTACTGTGTTTATGGAATTAGTGTGCCCAGACACTGCTTTGGTGTGCATCAGAATAATATCACAGCAGGCTAGGGAAGACAGATAAGGGCTAAATGCATATTTCTGAAAAATAAAAGTGTATTATTAGAAGAAAAGTCCATCTTAGTTGGTCACAGCCTTATTTTCCCTCTCCCCATCCCTGCAGCATGTTTTTGTTGGCTGCCCATCCCTCATTACCAGGTATCCCAGGCAGTCTCTATGTTTTACTGCCTTCTTCCACCCCCATAACCACCAGTGGAATAATGTGGCTCCATGATTTTGGTCAAAGGGTGGCTGTGGGCTTGGGATCCTTTCCTTTTAATTTTTTAAATTAAATAATATGGATTATTTAATTATGTTTTATGAATTATATTTATTCTAGTTTTTTGATTAATTGTACGTTTTTATGAATGGATTATGAATTACTGGATATTTTTATGTCATATACTTATTAAAATTGTTATGTTTATGTATTAGTAAAAGAAATTTTATTGCTGTTCTGTTTCGTAGAGTTGTATATTTTACACGTCTGATATTGGTTAATAAATTATTTAATGCAAGAGAAGTAGTATTCTAATAATAGGAAACTTAAATATATTTTAGTTTCCTTAAAACTGAGGAGAATTTACCATTAAGACTTGGCTGAGAACCTTTCTGGCACATCACACAATGGCCCTGTCTCAGCCAGTTTCAAGCTTATTAATTTATGGGAGACATTTTAGGCTTCCCAAACGTACCATCTATTAATAGGCAGCTTGATGATCAGCAGGCTCCTGCCCTGTAACTTTGATTTAAGCACATTTTCCTCAGCACAGCCAAGGAACAGCCTGAGAGCTGCCCAGCTCTGTATCCCAACCCCTGCTCTGCCGAGCCCACACGGGCAGAGTCACTCCTCATAAGAGTTGGCACTTCTTCCCTGCACCCTGAAGCCTTGTTTTTGGAGCATCTGACATCAGATGTATTGAACAAGTATCTTTTGTTTCAGCAGCTCCTCTGCTGATCTCACACTGGGGTGTGATGGCTGCAGACGAGGTGAGCTCCTTCACGGAGCTGCTGCTGCTGCAGAGGCTCAGCTTAAATGCAAGTGGCAGCACTTCAGCAGGGCCTAAGGTACATTCTTTGACAGGATATAGATTCCCAAGGAGAAGTCATTCTTGCTGCTGTCAGAAAACACTGCTTTTTTCAAACCTCAGCACCATATGGCGCTGCCAGCAATACAGCGACTGCTACCACCATCTACTGGCAAGAGCATAGAAGGGAAAGAATAGAGGGTGGATATTGCCTTTGGGTGGGTCTCAGCAGGAAAAAAAAAATGCAGTATGGTGTGGGAAATAGTAAAGGTAAGATGATTTTCAGAAAGCTGGGAAGGCAAGCCTTAGAAACGGAGAGAGAAATTAGAACTAGGTGCAGCTGCAAAATCTGAATGTTGAAAAAGTTCCAATAGTATGGCAAGCAAGGACATGAAACAATAGCTTGAGTTTTAGGCTTGGCTAAGATAGTCTTTAAGACTGCAGGAAAATATGCTTAGCAAGATATTAGAAGGTTTTAAGCTTAATAATGAATTATTGTGTGTTGTTAATAGAGAGCAGACAAGCATTGTGTGAAGCAGGTGTGCGTGTGCTTTTAGTAATTGGCTAGAAAAACTGTCTGTGAGCTTTAGCAATGTGCTGTTGGCTAGAAAGTTTTTTAAATGCTCTGTAACAAAGAAACCTTAGGCTGCTGCTGGCAGGACATGAGCTTTGCCATCTTCCAATTGTCTCAACCATGTAATGAGGCTGAGGCTGCAATAAAAGCTCAAGGAACCTATCCCAGCAGTCCTGTCCTGTCCATGAAAAACCTCCCAGCACAGAGTATGATAATTTTTCCCATGTCAGCAGCCAGGACTGCACTAGTGACAGCTCTCCAGTTGCATTGGTAGGGAAGAGCCTCAAGGATGAAGTAAGGCCTCAAGGTAAAGCCTGTGTGCTCCCTGCAGCTCGTGGATGGTACTTCACTGTTCAGTTCTGCCTTGCAGCAAGAAAAAGCCTGGCTAATCTGCTCTCTGCACTGCCTTTACTGGGAAAACAGCACTAGGATGTGGTGCCACAGGAAAGCAGAGAGAGCATCACATCCAAGTGCTCAAAATATGAAGTTCTGACAGAAGATTTGTGTATCTGAGCAGAATTCAGGATAGATGGAGCTGTGTCAGCATTACAGAGTAACTGGGAATAATAAAAGAGAGTTTAACAGAAAGAAAAGACTGTGCTGTGGTACAGTGATTCACTGTGGACCTGATTCAAATATTATCAAGTAAGAACACCTTCTTTTACACCAGTGGGAATTAAAGCAAGCACTAGACTTGCTTTATGAAGTATGTTGATACTTCATAACAACTATTCTGATTTAACTGTAAAACTGTCTTTCCTTAGAGAGATGATGGTGTAGTTGACTTAGAGATATTAAGCATAGATTCCTGGGGTTTTTTAAACTAAAGTCTAAATGAACATGCAGGCAAATAACATCTTAGCTTAAGAAATCACAGTGTATTTTCCCATTTTTCACTGACACTGATTGAAAGATAATTGAGGGTCTTGGATTAGATTCCAATATGAGTCAAATAAATTAATCCTGTTGTATTCAATCAATTTTGGTTGTGTTCTCTGCATAAATCAAGTCTAGAAGAGGTCCTAACTAAGGCATTTAATCCTGATTCTTTCACCTGACAATAAAAACAGAGCCAGATCGAGATGATTTTATGCTCACTTATAGACTGCCATAAGGGGTCATAAAGAAATGCACCAACACCTCTGTCAGAATCAGATATTCAGACTCATAGCCAGACAACTCAGGGCCCACTGAAGTGCCAAAGCCCTGGCCCCACATTTCTTCCCAAGTAGTGCCTGGGTCACCTCTGCTCTAACCTGCAGGACAAATGACAGCCCAAATCCTCTCTGCACAGATGTGAAGACATCTGACAACCAGTTACCCTCTGGAAGAGACTGTCCCATTTGAGGCAGTGGTCAGCAACTTCCAAGCTTCCAGAGAGTGAAGCTGATTCAGCACCATTTCATCTTGCCAATTTCCTGCTATCCTTTACTGGATAGAGGGCACAAACTACAGCTGAATGCCAAGGAATAAGATCTGGTACAAACATGATGTAACACAGCAAAGTCCTGAGCCAAGATCTGCTGGATCAGCCAAATTGCATCCCAGTGAGCTGTTGGAAATGATGAAACCATCAGTTCTAATAAGTTGTACCCTGCATCAGTGCCCAATACCAAACACTGCCAAGAAGTCTTAACCATATTTCACTTTAAGTAACCCAGGCACTTGGAAGATCACTCAGACTGCAGACCCCCTCTGCCTGTTTCCATCAGCTGAGAACTCAAATGCTCCCACCATTTACTGCAGTCCTTGAGACACTCTGACACTCTATAGAAATTTTACCCAAAAAGTGGTGACCCACTCCAAATCCTGTACAGCCTCAAGAAACAGCCCCTTGAATTGTCATTCTGCTTCATTCAGGACACAGTTCCCCTTTTCTTCCCTGCAGTGATATGTTACTTGAAGAAACCCACCCTCAGGGGAGAGTTTTCACAGTTGTTGCTTTATGACTTGGGATGAAATGACCACTCAGATCTAGGATCATACAACTTCCCACCCTCTGTGTTATGTGCCAAGTACATCTCTTTGCTATTGTCCTGAAAGACATACCAGTTCCAGCTGCTGAGATCCAAATGCCAGAGAGACCCAGGCTTAAATATGGAGAGTTCACCAGTAAAGCAACCTAAACTGCTGCAGAACTTGTGTTGTGAAGCATCTGTTGCCTCTGCCCTGCCTGCTGTGCTCTACCAGTCTCTCCAGGACTGCTGGTGGCTCTTGAACCTCATCCTGACAGCTCTGGAAGCAGTTTGTGTTTGATCAGTGCTCCCACATCTACATGCAACAGCCTTGCTCCATGTTTGCCTACCAATCCTTTCCATCACTCTTTTGTCCTGTGGGTGAGGGTCCAGAATGACAGAGACCCCAGGCAGGTGCAAAGGAGAGCCCTTCCTTGCAAAATCCAGGCCTTTTTAATCAGTTAAGCCTTTATCAGTTACCTAGTTTTAAATCACAACAAACGTAATCCAACCATACCCCACAATCTGAACACATCATGGTGATACAACTTTGTTTTCTACCTCTAATTCAGCTGAATCACTTAGTCCTCTTCTACTTAGCCAAAGTAGCAGCCTGAGCCATGATTTTACAAGGGTAAAAAGGCCCTTATTTCATAAGACTTTACCTATATAGAACATTTTTCCTTCACCAAATATCAGCAGCCCCCTCTTCTTTTCCAGGCTCCCTTCCCTGGCATCCACTGGGGGCACTGCCACTGGAGCTTGTGGATGAATTTTCATTTAAAGGAAAATCTTTGAACTTCCCTTGATATAAACACATAAAACTGACCTCAGTTGTACCAGCCTCATGACTGTTCAAACAGTTCTTCAAGCCCTCCAGAAGTATCTGAGAAGTAAGAAAGCAAAAGAAAGTAAAATGGTTTGTCCAAGCCTCTCTGCACCAAAATAATGCAATTTCTCTCATGTTTTGTGATTTATTTATTTTGTAATTAAGATTAGAAACCAAAGTAAGTAATTCTAATTATTTTATCCTTTTTTTTTTTTCACTTCCTTTTTACCACACTGTTGCAAATAGTATTATCTCTTTAGAATAACTGTTACTTTTGCTTCCATCTTTTTGGCTTGTCACAAGTGCCCAAGGAATGTTGTCTCTCTGGATAAAAAACCCTAGATAGCCAAAATTTTATGTTTGGTTACTTCACTTATCCTTAAAAGCTAATTGATTTGCTGCTTTCCTCCAAGTCCTACCCTGGATTTTAATAACCTGTGACTGCAGGAAGGTACTTTTGTGGTAAAAGCATGGTATAGCCTTGATTCTCTGTCATAATTACATGACTTTATGTCCCATTTCTGGCCCTAATTCTGACCCTATAAATCCTGTCAGATGCTGCAGTATCTCCACTTTCTCCATTTCCTACTGATTATTTTATGAAGACATTCAGCACATCATGGATTTGAGCTTTGCTGGTGCCAACAGCTCCCAGCTGGGTGAGAGAACAGAGCTGAGCTCTCTGTGCTTGTATATTCTTCAATAAAGAAAATTGGGGGGCATTGAAAGCATCTATATACTTCAAAATTGGTCAAAATTCAGGTGTTAAAATCTCATTTTCTAAGGTGACTTGGTCACTGGATACCCAGTGTAAGTCAGCAGGGTTTACCACTGACAATTTTTTGCAGCAACTGTTTCTTGCAGTGCAGCAATGTTTATTAATTGCTCCAAGAGCCTTTGATTAAAGGACTTGCAAATGTAGAATACACTATTCACTCTCATTAATTCATTCTGTAAGCTACCTCAAATGTCCTTCTAAAGCTGCTGCTGCATCTGGAGCTGCTTCCAGTTACAGTTGGGATTAGCTTTAGGCAAAATGGAAATTTGAATAACCTGGCTGTGAAACGAAAAGAACAGGCTGTTCACATTTTTATTTGCAATATTATGTATTTTCACATATCATGCAAACATAAATGAACAAGTAAATGTTGACTGTTGGGCTGCCTTCTTTCTGATTAATGCATTTGCTCATAAAAAACTGTGATCCTCTACATTCCCTCCAAACCCTGCTGCCTGAATTACTCATTAATACTCCAACTAAAAAAAACCTCTTTAGTTAAACTCTTATGCATCTTTATTGCTTCTTTAAGTATCCAAAGAGTGCTGGACTTGTACCAGAGAAACCTGCACAAATAAGAAATTGTTTGCTGTGAATATGTGGTTTTAAAATGATCTGATGAAGTAAACCCAAGAAAAATAGAGCCATACGATTCAAGTGTGATTGACCAGTTGCAGCTGCCTTAAAAATCACAATCTTCTTTAAAACATGTCATTTTTTTCAAGGGGAAAAACCCAAATCTTTAGGGCAAAATTATCGCTTATTTGATGTAAAAGAAAATAGTTCACTGTAATCAAGTTTCTTCATCTCACTAATGAATAAGTCAAATTCATTTCAGGAACAGATTAGTCTTCCTCATGATGTGACATACCCTGGAATGCTATAAATGCTTTTTGCTGCACACACAGTGTTCGTTTTGAGCTGCCTATGCACTGTTCACAGCACTTTAAATGATTACATAGTAGGTGTGTGTTTATATATAGCAGGTAATCATCTCAAATGCTGGGATTGCAATGTGAATAGGTAATAAGAAATAAACTCCACTTTTGATTACATAGGCCTGTGATTAATTGTTTGAACTTTGGTAAATGAAAAAGAATTAATTAATTAAAAGAAAAAAAACAACCAAAACCAGCAACTCCTGAAAATGGGCTGTTATTATTTAAGGTTAATATATATTTTATGAGGTTTATGTGCAGGGTATAGCCCTTTTTGGGTTTGTTTTTTTTTTTTTTTTTTTATTTTTTATTTAATTTGGTTTATTACCTTATTCATTGATTTCCCATAATAATGCTTGTGCATATATACTGCTTTTCACTTGGGCTCATAAGTTATTTTACAAACATTAACATATTTTTCACACTCATTTTATTTACATTCCCCTTCTAATGAAACTATCATAGACTAGCTGCATATAAATTACACTGTGTGCAAGAGAAGCAGAAGGCAGAACATGTACCAGACTGAAAAAAAAACTTACAATTATTGAAAGGAGAGCCCAAAATGCCATATCCCAGGTGGCTGTTCCACCTTCTGCTCTGCCCTCAACAAGGAGAAATAGGATCATGGATAGTACAGCTGCTTTGGGGCTGAGCCAGCTATGCAGAGGTCACTCAGACATTGGGTTAGCCTGTTCTTAAAAATTTCCTATTACAGAAATTGTCTGTGGAGAGGACAGACTCTGTTCTCACCCTGAACTACCTGTGCTGTTGGAAACCTTTTCCTAATGTCTAATTTAAATCAGTTGCTTCAGGTTTAGCCTATTACTCCATGTCTCATTCACTTGGACACAGAGAAAAATTGCTCCCTACCTTTCCAGCAGACTCTTCTCAGTTTAAAGGCAATTATCCTGTAGCATCTGTGTCTTTCTTCTTCTTTAGATGAAATAACAGGAGTTCATTACACCTTCACTAGTAGTCATTCTCACTGCCTTACACTTGCAGGTCTCTGGTGTTATCTTCAGTGAAGCCTAGTGTTGGAAATGGACATCAGATTTCACCAGAGCAACTTACCATGCAGGGCTTATTTCTTCTTATAGAATATTCTGAGTTGGAATAGACCCACAGGAATCATCCAGTGCAGCTCCTGGCCCTGCACAGACACCTCAACAATCCCACCCTGTGCCTGAGAGCCTTGTACAAGTGCTCCTTGGGCTCTGTCAGCCCTGGAGCTGTGACCATTCCCTGGGCAGCCTGTTTGGTGCCCCACCACCCTCTGGTGGAAGAACCTTTTCCTAATATCCAACCTAAACCTCCCCTGGCACAGCTCCAGCTGTTCCCTTGGGTCCTGTCAGTGGTCAGCAGAGAGAAGAGACTGATATTCCACACCCAGTGAGTGCTGGCATTTTGCACAAGAGCTTGGCAGTGGCTTCTCCCACTGGTGATGCCCAGTGATAGCCCAGATCTTTCCCTGCAGATCCATCACCCAGTGTATCCTGAACTGGCACAGCTGGCTATCCTTGTACAATCATATTGTTGGCCAGCATTGCAAAGTTCATATTTGTCCTTAATTCAACTCCCCTCTCTATTTCAGACCATTTCTCTAAATTATAAGGTTATTTGGAAAAAAAATGTTCTTATTTTGCCAACATGCCTGAGTCTGCCTAGGATGATACGGTCTGCATGTGAACCTTTGCTTCATCATCCAAGTAATTGATGAAGAAGTTTCTGCTGCTCCCAGAGTACCCAGGGTCCTGCTTGAGAGCTTGGCAGTGAGTCATTAATAACCTCTCTGTGCAAAAGGCTTTCCAGACAGCCCTGTATCAACCTTAGGGCAGTTTAATTACAGACACACTTTTCCCAGTCTACTTTGGAGGCCAACATGTTATGCTTACAAAGCTCAAAGTATTCCACACTGGCCAGTTCTACTACAGTCACTATTCTTTCACAGAAAAAATAAAAGCAGCTTTGAAACTTAGATAATTTGCTTTTGACACGTCTTTGTTGTTTCACGCTTCCTTGGCTTCATTTTTTTCTGTGCTGTATCTGGGTTTTTTCCTCACAAATTATTTGTTTCTTCAGTATTTTTTTTCTGGGAAGGCTGGCTGATCTGTAATTCCTCTGATCTTACTTTTCCTTCTTTTTAAATATAAGGACTGCATTTACTTTTTCCAGGATCTAGGACTTCATAAATCCTTCATACTTTCTCAAAGATGATTTTTGATGCCTCTGTTTGATTCACCTCATTCATAGCTCCCTGTGAAGAGAGACCAAGTCCACCCAATTTCACAAGTCAAAAGTTGCTTAGCTCCCTGTGATGATTTCTTCTCCTGCTGTAGCTCCCAATCTTGCTTCTCTGCTGCTGTTCATGTGCAGCTGATCTTCCTACTGAGAGCTGAACTCTGATTAATCCCAAAAAAAGTGCTATGAAGTATGTTGGCTTTCTCAGGGGTACCTATCAGGAAAATTGCTATCTAAAGCAGTATCCCAGGACTCTCCATCACTGGTAATCTCTCTGTTCTTTGCTGGAGTGTCATATCTGTGCCCTAATGAAAAGGCTGACTGCTGCAATAACCAGAATAACTCCTGCAGAATCCCCCTTCTCATTGCATCTTATGTTGTACAATATATCATTATTAAACCAGTCTCATATAAGTATAAAGGGCTATTTGGACATCTTCCTGCACCTTCCACTTCTCCTGCAAGATTGTTTTAGAAATATAGATTTGACAGGAGGCTTGAGCAGTGTCCATGTAGTTCTTTAACTACAGGCACTCACCATTTTCATTCTGCTTGGCATTGAACAGAGTTCACTTATGTGGTTACAAAATATCTGGCACTGGCATAACACTTGCCATCAAAAGAGTTCAAAGCACTTTCCACATGAAACTTTTTAATAAGGCAAAAGTAAGTAAAGTGACTTTCCAGAGGTCGCCCATCACGTTATGGGCTGAGCCAAGAACACAGTCCAGACCTCCCAAATCCCAGGCCAGTGCTCCATCATTGTGTCATCCAGCCTCCCATGCTATTAATGCTCAGCCTAAATATATTCTTGTAGCAATTGATTTAATGCCATTAGTTTCAGACAGCTAGTCCAAAGCTCCTTTAGTTATCCAGCCTCCAGGGATTTACCGGAACAAAGAACTTCAAGACTGATCCAGAAAATAACATAATAACTTTCCCAGGAATCCTAGCTGGAGTTTCTTAGTGGTAAAGTTATTTTGAAGGAAAATGATCACCTGTAATTCTAAATTCACTGAAAATCAAGTGGAAAGATTGCATTTAACTGAGTGTATTTGCTAGCAGGCCCACAATGGTTTTCTGCATTTCCTTTTCAGATGACAATGTTCAATAAAGATGTACGGTGGTAATTAATGGAATAAAGAGAAGATAATTATTGTGATACATGAAAAGAGAACTAAGTAAAAAATCCTTAGGGTCTTAAAGAGATGAGAGGGTGGGTGGAATTGGAGGCTGCAGAAAAATTATATCCAGTCAGCATCTCTTGGGTTTAAGAGGAGATAAAGATGCTGTGTGAATTATAGAAACAGACCAGATTATACAACAACCAAAGGGAGATACCTACAGCCATAAAAAGAACTTTGGAGTCCTAAGTCTTTGGCAGTGCCCAGAAGGATGCAGTTCAAAGTCCTCAGAAGATGGCAGAGAAGTAGGAGGACTGAAAGATAACTGTTCATTAAATGTGTGAGAGAACACAGGCAATCAGGACAGCCAGACAAATATGTGCCAAGAGAAAGATGAGGGGGAGGTACAGAAATCTTCCCATCAAATTAGCCACACAGTTTTCTATGCTTTTGGCTTTCATAATCCAACTTACTGAACTAGGTGGGAGAGGGTAAATGCACCTTTCAGTCTACCATCTGAGACCTGTATATAGATTTTCTCACTTGCCTGGATTCCTCCATGGTGTAGTTTCAAATTACTGAAGCCTTCAGCAAGCTCTGCTCATGTTGCATGTTCTCCAGGACTGTAGATCAAATAATGGAGTATTATCTTCTTTCCATGTATATTGTATATTTCCTTTACAGGACAGCTGTTTTCCTTGTCCAGCCAACCTTTGGATCAGATCTTATTCTTTATAGTGCTTTTTAATTGCCATTATATAACAAAGCCAATTACTAGGTTTTATGTCAATGAAAACTACCATACCTTTTACAATTCGGAATAACTTACTGTTATTATCTCTGCTTCAATATGGATGTCAGTGTTTGTAACAGCAAATCTAGTAATAGCTTCTGTTTTCTACAGCTGAGTACGTTAAGAGGATGCCTTGTGCTTCAAATACTCTATTGTGTACACAGATAAAACAAAATAAAAATATAAAATGCAGAATTATTTAAAGAGAAAATTTAAGAACTGTAGTAACTTAGAATGGAAAACAGAAGACTTTCTCAACTCAAAGCAGAAACAGCCCTGAACAAAAGGAAAAAATTAAATTTCATCCTACCACACTTTCAGCTCACTGATGCCACAGTTTTCCATGGATATAAAGACCAAGCATCTGGTTTGCCTTTATATTCAGATGCAGCATCCAACAAGCCTGATACATTATACTGTTTGACTACATCCCAGCTTCAGAAGAACAACAGAGATTTAAAATGGTACATCTCAGGGGTGGAATACAGAGGAAAAAAATTCTCACTATGCTTTGTACAACAAAGACCACTGTAGTTACCTATGTACCCACCTGATATTTAAATACATTTTTATGTACATAAGCATTTATAAAGTAAACTCAAATATACTTTTATAAAGAATACACAAGTATATTTTAAATATACTTTTCCTAACAGAAAAGAAAATCCTGTGACTCACATTTAAGAGCAGGTTTACATGCAAATCTCTCAACTCATTCAGGGGAGATGTTTGTCTGTAGGCAGACAGGAAACACCTCTCCACACTAATATCATGTGATTGATATCTCAGTGTCAGAACTCAAGCTCTGAATCTTCAATAAATTGTTCAAGCCCCATATAATATGCTACTGTATCTCTGTCTGCCACAAGTCCTGTTTGAATCCAGAGCTGCCCGTTTCATGTCAGGCTGTTTGTCACCCTCCTGGTCTCCAAGCACAGGAGCAGTCTCACATCTGCCTCCTGCATTCAACTGCCAGCTCTGAACTTGGAGCACTTGAAGGAAACCATAATAAATCTCACACGCAGTCATTTTCAGTGTTTTATCAGCCTCCTCTAGTCACTGATCAGACTGCAGCAGCCCACAGTCCTCCGAGCCCTAATCTGATGCCTCAGGTTTTAGCTTTTATATTTTTCAGATTCTCTGCTGCTTTAGTGTGTAGTTCTGGGCTCCATATTAGGGGATGGTGAGCTCTATTCACAGAGCAGGGAGACAAAACAATTCCTTCTCCAGCTGGGGACCAAGGACAAATGATCCAAATCTCAGGCCCAAGAGCATAAACAACAGCAGAATGAACAGAAGAAAACAAGGATGGGACTCCATTACCTAAAACTACTGGACAATTAACTCCAATATGCAAATGGACCAGAACTTATAAAAGTGAGAGACCCCATGACCAGTTGTTCATTTTGTGACCATTTTGGTTCATCTTGGGTGTGGCCCTGGCTGAGCTCTTGTGCTGCCCAAGGTGGATCCATTGAGGCCTTTTAGTAAATCCCTGCTTTATTCTTTAACTATGTCTAGTCTCTGTTCTAGGTCAGCCTTCACAAGGCGTCAAATCCTTGTGATTTCTGCTGGCAGCCCCTCAGAAGCCTGACCTGCATGGCATCCTGCCTCAGCAATATGTGGCTCCATAGGCATTGCTCATGCCCTGTCCAAAGAAAGATCAATGTGTCAAGAAACCAACTTTTCCCATCCTAAAGCTATAAAGTGTCTCCTAACTCCGTCCATGATTCCTAGTTCTCTGTAGTTGTCTTTCCTGAATCAGATTCCAGTACAAGAGGCAAATGAATCAGTTGTATCAGCCATGATCACTATGATTTCTAACCACTTGTTTTGTTTGCCTTGTCATTTTTCACCTTCAGTAATGAGAAGCACAAGCTGGGGAAGGTCACTTTTATTACCTGTTTGGACACTGGTAGTAATGGGAGAGTAAAATGGAGAGTAAAACTTAGAAAAACAACTGCAGTTCCTTGCACACTAAAGTATATTGACTGTGCTAAATTCTGATTAGAGAGGGATGTGCTCTCTTGCACTGGTACTATTTGTGCTGAGTTTTCACCTGTCCTTAGCCAAGCACAAACCTTGTGGGTTTAACAGCTTCCAGAGGATTTCCTTTTGCCTTTCACCTGAATAAAACCCAAGCCTTCTTTCACCTTCCTGAACTGCCAAAAACCCACGCAGAGATGCATGTACACAGAAACATGAGCTGAAAAGAGATGGCCATAAAGCAGCAGCAGCTTTTTGTGGCATTGATGTGTTTGGTCATTTTCCCTTTGTGCTGGCCTTGCCTTTTGCATGTGCTAAATGACTTTCAAAAAGTTGGTCAAGAGTTTCTTCAGCTGTTCTTTGCAAATGGAAAAGTTATACATCAGGCTGATGTTCCCCTCCTAAATTGAACTGAGCCTGGTGCTTATAGAGGAAAAAGCATAAAAACAGCCTAGAAGTATTTATTTTCTTTTTTGAAATTTTTCTTTGAGTCAAATTTAAGAAGTGATCCTGAGAGAATTCAGTACATCTCCTGAATACTTTTTTCCAAATATCCCTCCGAAGAGCAAGTCAGCACATACCTATAGGTGCCTGCACTTTCTACAGCAGAGACTGTGCTGAATGAACACAAACTTTTTATTTCTACAAAGCTGAAATTTGGTAGCATCAGCATTTTAAATTCTGTTTGTGAAAGGACAATGATAATGACAAATTCTTTTTATGGAAATATCTAAAGAACCACTAGGAAGGGAAAAAGAAACCCTGAAGCTACCTTTCTCTTTGGAAAGAGGCATTTCTAAATTCCATACATCTTTTCAGCAATTGAAAATATAATGCTAGTAGAAAGTTTCCTTTACAAATTACCACAGCCTTTTTTCCTTCTACTGGAACAATTTTATCCGGTAAAGCTGCAGAAAAACTTTATATTTATACTAGTTGACAGATCTCTACCATCTTCCCAAAACAAGCATAACTCCAAGCCTACTGTAATGATCATATTTGGCCAAACAGTGGAGAGACACATACATGTCAGGAGGACAAGGTGGTGGCATTTGGTGAATTTAATATACAGTTCCTGTGGCAGGTGAGGTTTGTTTCTTTAGGTGAGTTTTCCTCAAACATGCACTTTCTAATACTGTCTGGAGCCTCTAATTCTGTGAGAGAAACCTTAACTCAAGGCATGTATGCTTCCTTTTAAAAAAACAAACTTAAAAAAGAAAATTGCATATTGTTGCTACACTAGGCAGCTTCTGACAGCCCAAGGGAAACCTTATTGACCAGAATAGATTTATTCATTAAAATCCAGGACAGCCTCACACAGCTGATGAAGCATCTGATGCTTATGCCAGTACAGACCAAAGTCTTCCATGGGGCACCATGAACATTTTGAGGTCAGGGGTAGAACAAGAAATGAACATCAAAACCTAACTAAGATCAGGTTCTCTCATGTATAACTGGAGGCAACTTCCTGAGGACTTTCAAATCTGTTTCACCACATTATCACTTCTTAAGTAGTCTTAGAGTTCTTTGTTTCCACTTCACTTCAAAATACATTCCTGCTGGAGCATCTCCTCAGGTAAACATTACCCTGATTTCAACACGCCAGCCAAAAAACGTCTTTGAACTAATCTTTTCTATTGGCAGCTGAACAATTTCTGTGATGTTGGAAGGACAAACATTTTACCATGGCAGGTATTTTTAAAGCTGAGACCTGACCTTGTTATCCACAAATGTAATACATATTTGCAAACTAAATTTTGAAAGCAAAACTCACCATCTGCAGCTCCACGTGCTAAATTCACACGTTGATATTTAGAAACAAACTAAGATTTGTAAAGACAAGCACAAAAAACGTGGGCAAAACACGTGCTCACATGAAGAAAGCAATTATTCTTCTGAATAACTACTCCTTATCTGACATGTCAGTCCAAGGATTTAATGCTCAAACAACATGCCATCTTATATAAAATTGCTAGCATTAACTCCTGTGTTAATGCCAAAGTACCTAATTTTGTGATAGATTTAAGGTCTCAATATATTCATCCCTCTTTGAGAGCTCACTAGGTTCTGACATTTGTTATTTTTGGCAAAACACAAAGGTTTGTAGATGCTTGTTATGTGCAGTGAATTAAAATGCAAATCTCCTCAGTACAATGAAGGCATTTTGTACTCGGGGCTGAAAATTTACCCAAAGTACAAAATAATGGAATAAATGCTTGCACTCCTAACTATTCACTGACTTCTGCTCTTCTAATTTATTTTCCTCATCCACACTATTACTAGAGGAGTCGTTTAGTGAAAGCTCATTTCATTGTGAAGCCCAAAACCATTAAGAAAGGAAGCAATTCCTTCCACCACTCTGAAAGACAACAGCTTGACGTGCTGTGTATACTGCCTGAATTTAAAGCTATTTAGCTTTTCTTTCAGAGGAAGGCTGTGACAAAGCTGTCTCAACATAAACCATCTTTTAATCACAAGTTATAATAATCAGGAGATAGGATATGCCTGGCCTGTTTCACCTGACTGTATTTAATAGAAAATGCATCACTCAGCCATGTCGGAAAAATGAGACTCCAGCTCCCCTCTTCCTGCAGTATCAAATGATCTGGTAATGCAGATAAAAACACAGCACATCACAGCTTGCAGCTCCAGCTTTGGGCTGCAGAATAATGGTATGAAATAATAGCTGGCACATTTAAGTTTAGGATAGTTCCAGAAATAGCTAGTGCTGCGTACTCTAAAGAAATATTAATAGAACAGGCCAGTTACAGATCAGAGACCCTGTGATTTTATCACTGTGATTTGGCATTATATACTTGCATATCAATGAAATATGTCATCTAAGACATAGTTCTATTTTCTCACATGGAAAGAGCCTTTTTCAGTTAATTTAAACTCCAGTTCAGCTCTGAATGGGGTCACAGTAAAAACTGCTTACCTTTCCACAGATTTATTTCTATGCCCATGTATAGCTGATACTTCACAGTGCTAAATCTCTTCTTTTTCCCTCTTCACCCATTTTTACTCTTTCAACAAGGACAGAACCAGTAGAGCAAGGAGCATTTGTGCAGGTTCCTTGTCACCAGAGCCATCAAACCTGTTTACTATGATCAGAATAATTACATCGTTATCCATGTTGGTTCATTAATGATGAATGATGCAAAAGGAGAGAAGAACTGAGCTGGACTCTCAGCCCTCCATTTGAATTTCCATCAAGGAAGCAAACAGTTCCATGGCCAGTAAAACTCCTAAAACCCTATTCCTGTGGATTTATGCCCTGTGCTTCAACCACCAGTTGCCCAAAAGTGCAAATTCTCATTCCTCTGCAATAAGAGACTATTTCTGTGGGGATGATCTGGTGTCTACATGATTTCCCAGTAATTAATGATTAGACTGATGCAATAACTGACTTTTTAAAAGCAATTATGCTTAAGCTACGAGCATATGAAGCTTTTCTAATGAAATGTAAGAGCTCATAACCAATTCTTGTCCACAGAAGGGTGGAAAATATCTTTACTTTAAGACTAAATTGTTACAAAGAAAAACAGGTAGTTCAGGCCCTCACAGAAAGCTGAACATACATATAATTTCAGAAAAAAAAAATACATCAATCATTCAGACAAATAAGTAGCAGTTTTTCATAATTTGAAATACAAAACAGCAAGGCAGACATCAAAAAGCTGGTGATCTGGTGATGACAGTCTCTAATTTACCTTTAGACCATTTTAGATATTTTGTTATGTAAGATCAGCACAAAAACATTCTCCAACAGCCACTCAGAAAAAAATGTGTCAGTGGACTTATTCCTAAAAGGTGTCTCTGAGAGAGAGACTTACTCTTTCATCACTTGTGATAGGAGCTTTTGTTATTTTATTTCCAAGCTGTGGTCACCTTTGGCAAAATGGAACCAATTTTCCACTGAAGTCATCTTTGATCCTTCTGTTGCCTTCCTTAAAAATAGCCAGGTAATATTTTATATGCATGTAGTAGCATTTCTCTCATTATTTTATAACAGTATTAATTAAAAATTCAAATAATACAAATATGTGAGGCTATGTATATACATAAAAATATGTATAAAATTGACATGACTGACATATATGCTCATACAAATATATAGGCCCCAGACAAATAGGCAGAGTTTCCCTCTATAAGCAGAACACTGAAATGCAATAAACCCATTTATAATCATCCTCCAAGCACATGAAAAGTTTCCCATAAATGTTGTCATTTGACCTTTTCAGAAAAGGTCACCCAAAGGCCATTGATCTCTCATTGGATTTCGATTACACACACTTTGAACCAAGGATCTTTACATTTACTGCTCTCATTTATCACAGAATGCTGATTACAGGAAACATCCAAATTCTGACATTTCAAAGGTCAGTTTGCAATTTTTAAAGATTCCCCTCCATTATTCATTTTATTGCCTGTTCTGCTCACAAGTAATCCATTAGAAATACGAGTTTACTCCTTGATCTAAACAATTTGTATCAGAAGCTCAGATTTGAGTGGAATTAAAAACCACTAAAATGAAAGACAAATTATTATGCTGGTTATTCATCAGAGAAAAACATTTTGCTCAAGATAAACATCTTTATGTTTGAATAGCTGTAAAGGTGGTTGGTTGGTTTTTTTGAAAAGGAAGGGGATGCTCTTGGTTTTCCTAATTATACTTTACATAAAAGGTGAGGCACCAAACTGGAAAACAAGCTGTGTGTATAATGTTGGTTTCAGACTTACCACTCTGCCAGGTACAATGTCAGTAGCATTACAACTCTCCAAATTCCCCAAGTTCTCCAAGGGCATGCCTAGGCAATGTGGCAGGCATCTAATCAGCTCCTACATGCTGCTTCAACATTCCAGTGAAACACTTTCTCTTTCTGAATGCTCAGAAAATAAATGTCTTCTCAAATACAGTTTAGTCTGGGATTCCTTGTCATTGTATGTAAATAAATAATTTAACAAAAAATCTTAATTTGGTGTTCTGCTGCAATAATAAAGTGAAATAAATGTTCACAGTTCTGAGCACTAACATGATGCTCAGCTTATTATGGAAGGGGAACACTACCTGTGATTTTTTTTCCTCGTGTGGTACTTGCATCCCTTACCAATAGCAGTTTTGCAGTCTTGGTAGAAAGGTGCTTCTAACTGAGCTTGAAAACCCCACAGATGTACATCTTCAAATAGGCAAAGCTGTTATGATGACCTGTAAAAGGATATTGGAACACGAGTGGCTTTTTCTGTTCTTTATTGACCATTGGATATGTGCAAACACCATTAATTACGTTTGCAAGACCACCCCCCAGGTCTCCCTTGCCCTTCTCCCTACTGTCCCACCCTCCTCAGGGTTTTGCCACAAAATTACAGAATAATTAATTAATAATTAATTAATTTTTGATATTGAGCTTCAAGAGGAGGATTAGTAAGCCCGGCAGTGCCAGGCCCCTTGGTCTGTACCTGATTCCTGTGCAGTTGCTGGCCTTGGTGGCCCTGCTTGTAAAGTGCCCTGTCACAGAAGTGACCCAGCCCAAACCTGAGCTCCACTGACTGCCATCAGCCAGGGATTTATAGGCACCTGTCAGAAGGAAAGCTGTGGCATGGGGGTGGAAATACACCATTAAACTTCAAGAGTAACAACATGCGAAACCCAAAACACTTGTTACACAAATGAGTTCAGGAACCCCAAGGCTTTTTTTTTTTTTTTTTTGTGCACCTTCTCATAGGTTGAGTTGACCTGTGGTGTTACATCTTTATTCTGAGCACTATACACTGAGGTATATTTTGATATAAGATGTGGGATATTGGGGCTTTGCAGAGAAATCATATGCTTACTGCACAGGAGCTGAATAAGTACCAAACAAACAAAAATTTGACAACCAAAGTAAATCTCAGACCTCTGGCATTGCCACAAGACTGCAATAAGATCTGCCCCTTTCCCTTTGGGATGTTTGGTCTGTGCACTTGAAAATGCTCAATGTGGATATTCTCAGGAGTGGTGTTATGACTCTGTGGGGGAACAGATTTCCATCAGCATTTTGTACTGGCTGCCAGCTGAGGCCCAGAATCACTTAAGTATCTGTTCTAATGCCATAGAAGATGGCAAGAACCATGATGTGCCATAACCAAAATGTGTATAAACCATTCCTGCTGAACATACCGACTCACAGATTCAGGGTCAACCCTGTGATATGCCCATATAACTCATCTGCTACAGAGCATGGAGGAAATCTCCCTGCATTGGTAAATTCCCACATGTTAAAAATAAAAATGAGACAAAATGGAAAAAAGCCACCCATACTTTTTATTCCCACAGCCCAGACTTTTTTGACTTGCATTTTCTGGAGAGCTACAGAATGTCAGATGGCTGCTCTTGTTTAAACCAAGAGCTGAATCCCTCAGGTCCTTCAGATTTGAAAAATGAAAGAGAACACTTCTAAATTACTTCCTTCTCCACCGCTTCCATGCCCTGCTCTGATTGTGGCTTTTCCTGTTTCTAATTCAAATGAAAGAAGAAAAAGTTCTAAGCCACAGCTGGCAGGATATCATACTCCATTTCATTAGTCTTTTTAATAGAGATTAATAATATTCTCCCCTGTTTTAATGGGATATCACACTTCCTTATGTACCATGAGAAGCACTTTTGATAGACTAAATTCCAACTGCTGCCATATGATCTTTTAGAAAGAGCTTTTAAGAGGTTTTCTATTTCTCTGCTGTGTACAAAAAAAATAAAGAAAAAAAAATTGAAAGAAGCTACATTTTGCATTTGCAGATAAAATTTTATCCACACAGATTATCCACGGTGTACTTTACAGATAATATTTTCTCAATATTTGGGATTTGTTTTTTTTAGTGTTTGCAATGTGGCTTACATTGCTGTTAATTTCAACCACATAAAAAGAGTCAGGCAAACACTAATGACTTATACCTTCATTAGAGTACACATTTGAGCAATAGATTTATTCAGAGCATTACAGCTCTTCATTATGCACTAGATTGAGTAGTTTTAATTTACTAGCAGCACTTTGATACTCTATGAAAAGTTCACTTTAGAATTGAATGCCTTTACTTATTTGCCATGTTAAATATAACTGAGCAAAATGAACATCTCATATTCTAAGGAGGATCACACATGAAAACTATTTGAAAGGACTGCTCAAAACTCACTGCAGCAGCACAATGCATTTCTTTTAATGTTCCTGAGGTCAGCCCAGTTGATAAAATGCATTAATTTGTGCTGTAGATACATCAACCACCTTGCTTTGCATTCTACATGAAAACTATTGCTGGCTGAGACATTTTTTCTTTTATATACTGAACTGAGGTTTTCATCAGCACATTTGATAGGTCCTGGCTTTGATCTCTAAATCAGGAGGAGCTCTTTGGCACACCTTCCTTCACAAGATGTATTACATACCAAAGCAGAACAGACACCTGAGTGTCAGCTCTGAAGGAGAGAAACCAAGCAGTGCTATGAAAAGGATGAAGTGCTCCAAAATTGCCATGCTTTCCGAGCCAGCTGATCTCCTTGCTGTGTTCCAGAGAGTTTAATTTCACCATTATTACAATCAATCCCGTTAGGACAAATCTAATGCCATGAGGGGCTTCCAAGGTTCACAGCTGTAAGGTGGGGCAAAAATCCCAGTTTCCAAATAGATACAGCAAAAGTCTGAGCTGAAGTACTGCTGTCATCTTATCATTAAGCTCCCATACCTTCAGGGTGATTTCTCATGGGCAGCTCCTGGCAGCACTGACTCCTTCTCCTTCACAGCACAGCCAACAATCTCCAAGTCTCTTTTCAGCAGAAGCAACCAACTCCAACTCTCTGCTCACGCAGCTAACCCACTCTTTTGTAGCAGTCTTCTTATTGGACACAGCTGTGGCCTATGAAGGGCAGGCCTGTTCCTAATCTCTGCTGATGAGCACAGCTGCAACTCCCCAGGTGTGAAATCACCTTCTGCACTGTTCTCTTAAATTCTATCCCTCCACACACCTGTACTGCTGCTTCATTTGCTTCCTTTTTAGTACACCCAAAGCTCACTAGAAATCAGGGCCATCTCTGCTTCTGCCCTCTTGCTCTCCCTTTTGTAGGGAAGCACCACTGCTGTGCTTCCAAGGAACCTGTTCTTGAATAACTTCCAGCATTCCAAGCTCCTTTGCCCCCAGTGGATGCTTGCCACGGAATCCCTTACAGCTGGATTCAGAAAATACTGAAGTTGACTCTTCTAAAAAAATCCAGGCTCTGAGTCCTACTGCTGACCTTCAGTGTGCTCAGCAAGACCCTTAGGTCTTTCACAGTGTTGTGAAACCAGACCTCCAGGGCAGGGACCTTTCCAGCCTGATGTGCTTTGCTTCTCTGCACAAAACACAGCACAGAAAAGAACGACAGGACGGGGCCTGTGTGCTGCAGGGCTCAGGTTTTGATCCACTTCAGCGCCACAAAGATACAAATGAGGTCAAGAAGCTGAAATGTTTATTAATGGCAAAGCTTGGGAGAAGGGACCAGGCAGGTTCTGAGGGCCGCAGGGAGGGACCAGTAAAGAGGGAAGGCAAGCTCAGATTTTCCCAGCATTAGCTGGGCCTGGAGCTCCAGCTGCTCCCTTCTGATCTCCAGCTTGTTTCCTCCTGCATGGCATCTGCTGCTGTCCTGGTTGTCCTGATCCAGAAGATGAACTTAGTGATGTAGCTCTTTCATCCAACATGACTTGAACGATGAGGTTTGTGTTGGAGGGGCTCTCATCTGAGTTAAGGGCTTGAAGGGCTGAAAGAAACAGAGCCATGGCCAGAGTGAGGAAAGCCCCTGAAAGGAGCGGCCCACTCAGCTCTTGCCACGGCCTGGAGGAAGCAGGACACAACAAGGACCAGCTAGAAGGTGCTGGCCACAAATGACATCTCTGAAAAGGCTCCGTGCTCCCGACGGCTGCCCCTCGTGCGCACAAGGAGCAGAGCCGCCGCAGCCGGGGCAGGGATTGCAGCTTCCCCTGGCAGCTCCCAGGACAGACAGACAGACACCCTGTGCAGCTTCCCCTGGCAGTTCCCAGGACAGACAGACAGACACCCTGTGCAGCTTCCCCTGGCAGCTCCCAGGACAGACAGACAGACACCCCGTGCAGCTTCCCCTGGCAGCTCCCAGGACAGACAGACAGACACCCCGTGCAGCTTCCCCTGGCAGCTCCCACGGACAGACAGACAGACACCCCGTGCAGCTTCCCCTGGCAGCTCCCACGGACAGACAGACAGACACCCCGTGCAGCTTCCCCTGGCAGCTGCCACGGACAGACAGACAGACACCCCGTGCGGCTTCCCCTGGCAGCTCCCAGGACAGACAGACAGACAGACACCCCGTGCGGCTTCCCCTGGCAGCTCCCAGGACAGACAGACAGACAGACACCCCGTGCGGCTTCCCCTGGCAGCTCCCACGACAGACAGACAGACACCCCGTGCGGCTTCCCCTGGCAGCTCCCAAGACAGACAGACAGACACCCTGTGCAGCTTCCCCTGGCAGTTCCCAGGACAGACAGACAGACACCCCGTGCAGCTTCCCCTGGCAGCTCCCAGGACAGACAGACAGACACCCCGTGCAGCTTCCCCTGGCAGCTCCCACGGACAGACAGACAGACACCCCGTGCGGCTTCCCCTGGCAGCTCCCACGGACAGACAGACAGACACCCCGTGCAGCTTCCCCTGGCAGCTCCCACGACAGACAGACAGACACCCCGTGCGGCTTCCCCTGGCAGCTCCCAGGACAGACAGACAGACACCCCGCCGGCCTCACTCACCCTCACAGATGAGCTGCAGCTCCTCCCGCTGTCCTTTCATGAGCATCCCGGCGGTCCCTAGGAACACAGAGCCCGTCACGGCCCCTGGCCCGGACCCTGAGGCCACGGGGAAGGGAGGGAGCGAGAGCCGGCTCGGTGGCTCACCAATGGATCTGACGGCCGCCTCTCGCACGGGCTCCTGTGGGCTCTGCAGGTAGGGCAGGGCCTGGCGCAGGTGCTCGGCCGCTCGGCTCCTGTCCTCTGCCAGCTGCGGAGAGCGGCAGGGCACGGAGGGAAAGGGTTGATGCGGGCCCTGCCCCCGGGCCGGGCGCTCCCTACGGCCCCCCCTGCCCACCGAGCGCTGAGGCCCGGCTGCTCGGCACCGGCCTCGGGGCCACGGGGGCCCGGAGAAGAGCCCGCACGGCCCAGGGAAGGGAGCGGCGTGTGGGGCGCAGGCTGGTGGCCCTGCCGGCGGCACTGGGCAGGGGCCACAGCCGCCAGCCCCACAGACTGGGCGCCCTGGGCAGGCGGCTTCTCCAGGGATTGGCCTGGGGATTCCAGCCTGTCCTTACCACGTGCTCGGCAAAGCTCCACGGGTCATCCAACTTGAGCAGCTGTTTGAGATCCCTTCTCTTCAGGAAGTTTACTGCAGAGAGCAGCGTTTCCCGAGAGGTCTGCAGAGCAGCAGAGAGCCAGAGATGGCACCGCGGCCCAGGGCACAGGGGGCTGGAGCCCGTCAGGTGCCAGGGGCTGGGCAGACAGCTGAGCCCCCTCCCAAGGGGACACCCGGGAGGCCTCACCTGTGCCACACGCCGGTTCTCGTTGTAGCAGTGGAAGAAGAGGGGAAGCAGGCTCTCGCTCACATGAGGCTTCAGGGCCTTTTTTCCCCTTTCCACTACTGATTCCATCACATCTTTGTAGAGGCCAATGGAGAGCCACTGCACTTGATTGTTGTCCTGTTGGAAAGGAAAAAACTCAGCACTGGATTCTCCAGGCCCAACAGGCCACAGGGCACCACACTTGTGGGCAGCAGCCAGGGGCCGTGGCTGGGGGCACAGAGCCTTACACTGTCAAAGAGGGGCCGGAGCGCGGCAGCCAGTTTGGGGGCTGTGGGGCAGGATGTTAGGATATCCTTGTTCATGAGTATATTTGTGAACACAGACAGACTCATCTTGACCACCTCTATGTCTTCATTCCTCAGGAAATCCATGAGGGGTTCAGACAGGCTGCACATTTTTTTGGCCTATGTGGAACACAAGTGTGCTGTGCTGTGAATCCATGAAAAGCTTCACCACCAGCTCTGCTCCAGCAGTGCAACCCCACCCGCCTGCCATGGAGTCTACAGAGGCCAAAGGCCTGTCCCGAAGCACTCAGGCAGCTGAACAGCGACCCTGGAGAGCTGGGAGCAGCTGCCACAGCCCAGCCAAGCCCAAGGGGCTGCTTGCCCCAGCCCCACGCTGCCAGCACAGCTTCAGCTGCTGCATCCTTCTCACCATTGAGGGGTCTTTGCTGAGCATCAGGAGGCCTCTGAGGGCCAGGCGTCGCATCTCCATGGACTCGCTCAGCAGGTGCTTGGTCAAGATCTCCAGGATGTTGTTACCCCATTCATTCAAATCCAGGCAATCCAGGACCTGAAAGGCACAGAGCAGGCACAGAGGTGCCCAGCTGGCAGGAGCTCACAAGTGCACGGGGCCCAGCCAGGCAGCCAAGCACAGGGCACGGGCAGCGTCCCAGGCAGCTGCAGCTCCGAGAGGGCAGAGGGCTGGGAGGCAGCTCAGCCGGGCAGCGCTGGCCGTGGCGCTCACCTCCACCAGGAACGCCAGGGAGGCCATTTCCCAGCACGGCTCCTCCATGCTGAGCCGGCAGAGCAGGCGGAGCGCGATGCAGGAGCAGAAAGGTTGGCAGACACGGCGCATCTCCCTGGCGGGCAGAAAAAGGCACCGTTGCTCCTGGGCCGGGCGGGCAAACCTGTCCCAGGGCTGACTCACAGAGCTCCGGTCTGCTCCCGAGCAGCCCGGGGGCGCTTTGGGAGGCGGCTGCTCCCGGGCACCCTCCTGTGCCGGCCTTTTCCAGTCCGCTCATCCCTCCCTTGGGGACAAGGCCCTGCGCCCATGACCGCGGGGACTGTGTGGGGCCATGCGGGCACAAAGGAGAGGGGCGGTGGGCAGAACGAGGTCTCACCTGGCCAGCAGACCCATTGCATAGTGGTGGGTTTCTGCACGGAGCAGCGTGTCCCAGGCACACTTCCGTTCCAGAGCCATCAGTAAATTCACACATTGCAGATGGTACAGCAATGACTTCACAGTGCTCACTACAAAGCTGTGTGCAGAGCAAAGCCCGGGTTATGCTGGGACCCCAGCCTGCAGCCCTGGGCACGTGGGAGTGACAGGAGGACTGGCACGGAGCACCTGTTGGGGTTGGCGGTAATGCCATTTTCCTCCTGGCATTTCTTCCAGAAAGTATTTACTTCTTCTGACATCTGCTCTGTACTGGTGTAAACTTGGTACAGCAGAGCCACAAGGAGATGGGGGGAATATTCCACAAACGGCTCTGGACACCAGGGCAGGCGGAGAATCTCCCAAATCACCCTGGTTGCCTGCAAAGGATAAACCATCCAGAGACAGCACTCAACATGGAGTGGCAAGGCCTGAGCACACAAGGGAGAGGCCAGGAGAGACACAGGGGGAGCAGCCGGCCTGGTGCCCCTGAACCCTAAGCCAGGTGTCAGCACAGTGCCTGAGGCGGGCAGATACGTTGCAGTGGGGGAGAGGATGGAGAGGCACTGGAGCAGCAACCTGCGTACAAGCAAAGGCCAGCTATGGAAACTCACGGCCAGAGCAAAGACATCCTTGTTGTCCCCGTCGGCGGTGTACATTTTCTGCATGGGCCAGCCGTCCATCACGCAGAGCAGCGTGGGCAGCACCTTTTCCGTTGCCGTTCCTGACGAGGCGATGGTCTTCCACATGATTGCAGCAGCTCTGCAGGACCAGAGCTGGGTGTCACGGGGGTCTCAGCCAGGGCACTGTGGCCTGGGCAGCCACAAGGGCCCAGATGGCAGAGCCACAGTGCCCTGAGGGGTAGGCAGGGAGCACGTCAGGAGGGTTATGGGCTGACAGGCCAGCGCTGGGAAATGGAGGCTCCAGTGGCTCCTGGAACTCTCTGCCTGTCCAGCAGAGCCCATTGCACTGGCTGTACAGGGCTAGGCCTGAGCCCCCAAGGCAGGTGGGCCCTGTACCTGTCACACGTTGGGCTACACCGCAGCAGGGTCACTGCCACGTCAGTGGGCTGTTCCTCGGTCAGCCGCAGGATGTCCATGAACAGCCAGTCGTCTGGAGGCTCGTTGGACGCCAGCCTCTGGTGCAAGTTCCTGACAAAGCCTGGCACCTACACGAGGCACAGGGAGACTTGCAGAGCTGCCAGAGCAGCAGCTTGCCCAGCTTCCCCTCAGAAGTGCTTCCCTTGCCACCACATTGGGCCGGGCCTCAAAGGCTTGATGAACCACGGCACTGCTGGGGACACCCAGCCCCGGCCACAGGCCGCTTACTTGACTGGGACTGGAAACAACTCTCTCCCCAAACTGATCCAGGCTGGGAGCAGGAGGTATGCTCTGAGGGGCTGTGGGGCCAGCCTCTGCTGCACCCTTGGTGAACATGCTGATCATCTCTCGACACCAAGCGAGGTTTGTGAACTTCTGCAAAAGAAGGAGCAACGGGGAAGAGAGGCATGATCCATGCAGTGCTGCAGTGCTGCTGCTCGGCTCGGCAGGAGGGGATGGCTCTCAGTACCTGGCCTACAGAGCGCCAGCAGCTACGGGCAGCATCCAGCCCTTGTGCCGGGTCCTTGGCTGCATCTGGCAAAGAGCAAGGAATGCCAGAGCTGAGGAGCTGCAGGAGAGGCCAGAGAGCACAGGCCAGCCCTGCAGTCTCCCCAGGCAGGGACAGCCCCAGGATGCCCCAGCCCCTCTTCTGTCCTATCCATGGGCATGTCCGCAGGGAAGGGATGGGAAGGGGCAGGTGGAGCTGGCTGCAGGCCAGCCCTGTGGCCCAGCTCTTTCACTCACTCCTCTGCAGCAGCTGCAGCTGCTCCAAGTCAGCACGTCGCTGGAGTGCGGCACCACAAGGGCAATTCTCCACCTTCTTGGGTGGGGTGGGAGGTCTCTCTGCCATGTCTTGTCGGGATTAAGGGCAACAAGGGCAGGACAGATGCCTTAGGAAAGCTGCAGGGCAGCGAGGGCTGCAGCTGTGCCTTGAAGAAAGCTACAATAGGGAGGGCTTAGAACAGCTGCAGGACACTAAGTCCTGCAGCCTGGCCTGAAGGCCTCCTGCCACAGTGACAAGAAACATTTTGTAAAGGCTCTGGTCAGCAAGTCTGACACACTGCCCTTCAGGGCACCTGCAGCAGAGAAACCTTGGAAAGGCTCTGGGTCACTGAGACCCACAGTGTGGCCTCAAGGTGACCTCCACAGAGAACGCCTGGAAAAGCAAGGAACAACGTGGCTGTGTGGGGACTCCTCACAGCACTGCTCTGCTCCACAGCGTGCACTGAGCACTGTGGTGTGGCCGTGGTGTCACCAGCACCTACAGCACGACGTGTCACAAAGGGTCACCCTTGCACGCTCTGTCCTGTTCCATCCACGGCGACCACGGTGCACTGTGTTACAGAGAGCCCCAGGACACACCTCCACGTGCCCTTTCTGGACTGGTTCAATATTTCTTGTATAATTAAGCCTTTTTGTGGCAGGTACAGCCCCCAGCCAACCTCCCCCACTGCTCTGTGCACTGTAAAGAGCCAACATGTGGAGCAGGACTTGCCCACTGTCACTTTAACCAAGATAGTCACCCTCTTTGCACCAGTGGACTCTCAGAGTCAGCATTAAATCATTAAATATAGTACTTGAGAGACTATTGTGGAGGAGAGACTTTTACAATGCCAAAAGTGGACAGATTAAAAGACAGAAAATGTCTTTCAAACTCAGCTGCTGTGTGACTTAATCTTTACCCATTCTACACTCTCTACACTCTCCTTATGCATTGTCTTTCACAGCTTCTCAGCAGATAGAAAAAACTTTGATGGTTTGATAGAAATACACACACACATATACATATATATATATATATATGTATGTATGTATATGTATGTAAAATCAGGCTGCAGCCAAAGATGGGTGAGCTTTGAGTGGTGAGAAGACTTTGGTTCCTGTAGAGAAATTCCAAAACTGTCTTGAATGGATCTATTTGAGAATTAAAGTACCTAAGACATTGGGTTATCCATGGACCTTCAACTTCAGTGCGAGATTTGCATCTGTGCTGGAAACTTTTTTGATAACAGAACCGCTCTTCCCTCTTACATCTTCTTAAATGACAAAAGTTGTAAGTATTGCTTTATTTATTGATCCCTAGGAAACTAGGGATCACTAAATAACTACTTAAAATAAAATTTTAAGTTCTCAGGCACTAAGTGCCCAAGGGTTAATTCAATAACTATTGCTCACTGGGTGACCTGATTTCAGCATCTAACCAGGAGAATCACAATTGTTTTGTCACTGGGACAGGGTTTACTTCTGAAAGGCCAGCAAGTGTTGCACACCCAGCATACCCAATTTCAGAAGACAGCAAAGAGAAAAATCAGATTGTACATCAAGGCAAGATTTTTAAGCTTTTTGTCTTGGTTAAGTGAGAGAGCAAGTGAAAGGGACTCCAGCACACAAAATTACATGATCATGCGGCCTCACGGGTCACAGCAGGACCTGTGCTTCATATCTGCCCCTTGACAGGGATGTCAGTTTTTAACAAGAGCTGTGAGAGATGGCTTAGCAGCAGGTTAGTCTCATGAATTCTTATGCAGCCTGCTGTTGTAAAGGAAGAGCAGCAAGTCCGAAATCCGAAGGGTGAGTCAAATTACCTGCTCTTTTTGTGTTTTTTTCTGCCTGGAGAGTATGGTATTTCTCATGGTTCAGCCTAGTTACTGCCTTCACTGAATGCTGAATTCTAAATCCAGAAACCCCACAAACAAGGCTCACTGTGCACTTCCTCCACAATGCCATGTCCCCTAGTGCCTCTAGATCCTTTGTCTCTCACTCCTATTAAAGTTGCTAACAAACATCCCTGTCTTAGAGCCCCTCACAGCCAGAAGAACGTGCCTGAGCTCAGCAGAGCAGTTTTCAGGAACTGGTGTTCTGGAACAGGTCATCTCCTGCTTCTGCAGCTCTTGACCATCCCGAGGGTGCTCAGGGGCTGCAGCACCACTGTGCTCCATTTTCACTGAAGGAACTAACACAAGAACAGATTCATGTCGTGCCACTTGCTGTTCTCACAGCCTTTGTCTGAAAAACCAAGGCTCAAGTACTACTGTGCTTGTACTGTATCTCATTTGCCAGGGAATTGGTAGAAAGGCACAAACTTTTCAGTTTTCCCCATATTCTGCTGTTTGATTCTCATCCGTTTTAAAGGTTTGGGGGTTTTTTAAGACTACAAGGAGAGGAGAAACGGTAATCATCAGAAAATAAAGATATCACAGCACCTTGCACATGAATGTATTACAGCAGTCATGAGCACAAAGATTGCTCTGGCAGACAGTGGGTGGGGGGGAATGGAAATTCCAAAATTGTCTTGAATGAATCTGAGAATTAAAGTACCTAAGACATTGGGGTTACCCATGGACTTCGTTTGAACTTCAGTGTGGGGTCTGAATCTGTGCTGGAAACATTTCTGATAACAAAACTCCTCTTCCCTCCTACGTCTTCTTAAACGAAAAACATTGTAAGTATTGTTTTATAAAAAACATTATATATGCATAAAAACCATTGTTATCAAGGAATCTCACTCTAAAACCATAGTTGACATTCAATGCTTAGCCTTTACATGCTGCCAAACCAAGACAGGAATGTAGTCCATTAGCTTTCTCAATCACTAGTATAATAAGGACCAAGGTATAATTAGCTGACATTCCAAATCAATAGCTGGACTATGAGCAGTTTATGCTCTACTAATTCAAGAAAAAATAACGAAAATTTACTCAGATTTATGCTCTGAATGAACCAAACTGCTGAAGAGCATTGGACTGTGAGTTGTTCATGGACCAAGACCAGACAGGCAAATTTTAACCAAAATAAATGAGAGGCATTCATTCATGCAGAAGCAGGATTTAGAATGGAAACAAGGGCAAGGCCTCAGAACATGGGCACTGTAACTAGTGGAGCTCAATGTGGCACTGATGGGATCAAATCCTACCAGGGCACACTTCAGCATTAGCCAAAATTAAAACCTCCACAGGATGGTCAGAGGACTGGACTCACTTATGCACTTGCATTTTAATTCCATTGCAGGAATTGTTGCTGACTGGCACAAAGTGTTTGCTCCTGTGGATTGCCAGGGTGAAAGAGAAAGAAGCTGGCAACGATTCTGTTTCCCCATTTTATCCAAAAGACCCATCAGGGTCTCTCAGACCCAAAGCTGCCATTTTACAGGAGTAGATGTAAAAACCCTACACCAGCTTACCTGGAATCCACACAACTCATTGCACCTGCCTTCACCTTCCCTTACTCATTCCTCTTGCTTGCTTGTAGATATTTTTGTTTCTTTCTTCACTGGCTCTCAGAATAGTCAAGACTGCATGCCAGCCTCAAATATTTACTTTCAGAATAACCTTGAGGAGAAGGAAAAAAAAAAAAAACCCAAACATTTTGTGGACAAAAAGACTTTTAAAAACTTTTCACAATAGTTTGCATTGAGCTTGCTGAATCCACTCTCTCTCATGTGATTGATTCATTATTCCCCATCAGTTCCATCAGTGAAAATGATTTCCAATATTTTTCAGGAAAAAACCACAATGTCAGCAGGGCACAGTAAAACACACAATGGCTGTGAGTAGCTCAATAGACTGAATTACTCTTGCACAATTCTCTTTGCCCTGCAAAGAGACATTTTGCAGCATCAATTAGGTTCAGCAAGCATTTCGTTTAAAGTCAAGAGCTGGGAGAATAATGAATTTCTTTGAAGTCTGATGACAGCCTAGGCAATAGCACAAGTAGAAAGAGAAACAATCTGAAAAACTCATTTACATAAGAAATTGTACCAGCTGACCTTTTATTAGATTTGATCTTGTGAAAGATATCACTATATGAATTTATCATTCTCACAAGCAATTTCTCATTTAATAAGGGCTATTTGCTGCAAATTATGGCACTGGGCTCAGTAACTCCCTAGTAAGGGTCAGTGAGAACAGAAATGATGAATGTAAGGGACAAGTGCAGAGTGCTCAGGTCCAGTGAATTTCACACCTCATCTATATTTAGTGTTAATTTGCAAAATGAAATGTCTGCTTGCTAGCAGGAAATATCAGAACACCAACAGATTTGCCCAAATCTCTCTGAGTACCTTCAGTAGTTTTTGGTTTTTCATTTTGCACAGAGCTACCCAAAACATGAGGAAATTGAAGATGCATACATGTATAGTCACATATCTCTGGTTCTTACAGGTGGCACAGGACCCTCAAACAATGATTTTTTAGGGGCATTGATGTACATCTTTCCAAGAAAGTTTAAGTAAGGAATATACCAGAGATGGTAACAAATATCAATGTGGAAAGTTTACATTGTTACTCTTCAGCATTTGGAAGGAATAGCACAGAGATACAGGAAAAAAACCAAAGGTGGGTAAACTGAGCAGCAAATTTAGGGGCAATCTGAAGAGAGAGGTCATGGAAGTGACAAAGAATAATTTGACTCAGCGGTACAAAACCGATGTCTTAAAGTTACTGGGGAACAAAAGCACCTGATAGCAGTGAAACAGAAACACTTTATTTCCAAGACAGTCAAAATATACCCTTTTGCAGCAATCTCCTTGTGGGTCTTTAGCATGTTAAGTTGCAACACGAGCAAATATTTCTTCTGTGATTTCATTGCAGCTTTCAGTAGCCTTAAAATGAAATCATTTTTTCTTCACAATAGCATAGTTCTGTGACTATGCCAACAACTTCAGCTGAAAACAGCTTTCCAGACACTGCCACATCCAAAATGCCATTGTCAATAAAGGATGAAACCAACTAGCACTGATTTGTTTCTCCAAGAAACATCAAAGGGCTTCCTAATAATGTGCCAACTCTTGAGAAAAATAAATTTCCATTATTCAGAACAATTGCATGTTGTAAACTTATCTTTTTTCCCCAATCAGTTTATATGATCTTGACAATGAAACATTGTCATTAATGAGTATTTCTGAAACAAAAAGAAAAAATTAAACCTTTGAACATGTTTTCATAATA
This sequence comes from Ammospiza caudacuta, assembly GCF_027887145.1. Lineage (NCBI taxonomy): Eukaryota > Metazoa > Chordata > Aves > Passeriformes > Passerellidae > Ammospiza > Ammospiza caudacuta. The sequence continues at coordinate 11,747,356 of NC_080600.1, read as the reverse complement.
CAGCACATACAGACATATAAGTAGAAATAATATTTGCTCTTGTTTTTAGTTTTCAGATTACAGAGCATTTGGTAATAGTTATTAGTGTTGAGGACCTTCTTGCTTTGCAGCTTGAGATGTTTTGGTCCTGTTTCTTGGGAGACTGTGTGCAAAACCTTTTTTCCCTTGGGTTTTTTTTTGGGTGGGTTGATTTTTTTTTCTTTTTTAGGGGTGGGGGGGGTGTTTGGTTTTTTGGGTGTTTTTTTTTTTTGTTGTTGTTGTTTGGTGGGGGGGGGGTTTTGTTGGGATTTTTTTTTTGTTTTTTTGAAGGGAAAGAGAGAGTGAAAGTAGTTTTGTTACGCCAGGAGAAGAGGCACTTTTCTATCGTGCTTCCAGCATGGAATAACCATAAGCAAGATGAATCCTAGTTTCATGGGGGTGCAGTATTTATTTCCTATGTACTACTTAATCCCCTTTCCAAACATCATGATGCTATTTGCCATTTATCTTCAGCTGAAATGTATAAACTACATCACATCATTAATGATCTTTCACCTCATCCTGTGATTTCTGCAGTTTGTTAAAATAGTTTATTTTATGTTTTATTGAAGCAGTTTGTTTTGACTTGATTAAGAGCACCTGCAGATCCAGATATTATTTGTATTAAGTTAAATAATAATAATAATTTAATGTTTAATATTTATTAGGGAGAATAAAACATTTATGAGAGTATTTATATATATTTTATATCCACACTTTCCTATGTCTCTTCTCCAGCATTCAAATCAAAGTGACAGACCTGTTACCCTGCAAAGTCATCCAGACCAGTTTTACAACTTCAACAGTAGCCAAATATTTGTCACAACCAACTTGGTTTTGGGACTAAACAAATCAGAAATAAAGTAATTAAATTATACGAGTGGTCAGAAATGCTACATCCCCTCAACCTGAGGTTCTGGAAAAAAAATCACACAAAAAATTGTTTCTACAGAAAACTGAACACTCATCTGAAAGCCCAAAACTCCCAGAATGGTTTGTTTTCTTGAACAGCTATCACAAATGATTTTTGGGATTCCTAGGAAAGCTTAGGAAAGTTTGGGTGAATATTCAGCTCTGCCTTGCAATAGAAGAGTTGATAAACTGGCAAACACACACACACATACACATATCTCTGTATTTGTACATTTATGTGCATCTTACACCAGAGAGATGATTCCCTCAGTCATAGGGACCAGCACTGCCATTCCAGCCTCTGGAACCAGACACCACACCACTCCTGGACCACAGTTTCCACTCATAAAACTGCTCCTATTGCAGATGCCAGCACCAACAGAGTGTTCAGAGCTGTTAATAAATACACTGAATTAGAAAATGTCTCTATATGAACTATGCATCTGAGCTAGACAGATTAGAGGATTAAGTTTCCCACTGCAGCAGTTCATATTATGGTGACACAGAAATGTCAAGGATAACAGAAGTTACTACTGAAGCATTTGAAAAACTGAATAGAAAAACCATGAGTTTAAAGCAAGAGGAAAAAAATATAATTGATTCACAATTCAAATTAAACAGAACAGTGAAGTAAATAAATTATGAGTAGAAATTATTCAACTCTATTGATAAAACTCATTAAAAGGTCAGGTCTCAACTCTGTGTGATACACCAAAACCCAGGGATTCATTTCCTAACCTGCTGAAAGGGGCATATGGGATAAATTTCATCAATTTACCTCTTAGCAATTCAGAACTTTCTGGAAGTATGCTTCCATCTAGTAAAAGCTGAAGAATGTCTCTGTGTGAGAAATCTAGTTATTTCTCTTGCTTCCAATGGATTAGAGGTGGCATGGGGGGTGTCCATCAGAGAGATCTTCATGTAAAACAAACTCCGTTGCCCAAACACAGAAATATCCTGTTTTAAAACCTCATCTCAATTCCTGAAATTGCCTTCCTGTTTGTTTTCATTGTCTTTACAGTAAAACTAGTATTTGTTCTGTCCTGAAATTATTTTTTAGTACTAAATAACTATAAAATTAATTGCACATTAAATTAACCACATTGGAAGTAAAATCTCCTGTTTTCCCAGTATCACCCATGTAATGGAAAGAAAATCCTGCGTGGATTATTCTTCTTGTTGGTTATTGCACCTGTGAGGCTGGAGAAACACTTGTGACCTTCAGGATACTAAAGATACTTGATGTCACACCCAGAGAAAAGGTAAATTCGCTGCTGATGTGGAAAAGGGGATGAAAAATTGCAGTTAATGGAGTCAGTTCCCTCTGAATTGGTCCCTTTGTACTTGCCAATGTTTTTCTGTCAAGTAAAAGAATGAACTTTAGTCTACAATAAATCATGAGATGCCTGTTACCTTCTTGAGGGTCAAGTGTTGCTGTTTGTAGAGGCAGGTTGGAAAGAAGTGTTAATTTTAAATGCATCTTTAAATGTAGCCCCTCGTGTGCACCACCAGCACAGGCTCAGTGTTCAACTTTCCAACCAGAGGTATCAGCACCTTCTCCAAATTCAGAACCCAGCTCCAAAAATGAGGTTTTGCCACCAATATTTCACATTTCTTTGGGGAATTACATCCCAAGAGAAAATAAAATACAAACATAGCCTTTATAAGCTCCTGCAGTAAAGGCAAATGATAAAAATACTTCCTCAGCATCCTTTTCACACACACAAACAAACAGCTATTTCCAGCTCCCCCTTGACACAGGCAGTGCCTGAAACCCACCAGCTGTAATTCTGCCAGATCCCTGACCTGTGCCCTCCTCTGGCTTGGTGAGTCAGCACCTGCTGCTAAAGGTAAAGAATTACACAAGAGGTTGTTTTCCTCAAAGTCTGAAAAGGAGATGGAGTGAGTGGGTAGCTGCGAATTTTGGGTTGGTGTGTGTTTTTTTTAAATTTTTGCTTATGATGGATTTGGTTTGGTTTTGTTTGCTTGCTTTGCAGGGGGGTGTTGCTGGGTTTTTTCCCCACATAATACAAAAATTAATGTTTTTCCCTTGATGTCTCTGCACTCTCTGGTCTTTTTGTTTATTTATCTTTGATTAAAGAGTATGTGCAGTATCAGATAAGAACTGAATTTTTTCCAAAAAAGTCCAATAAACAGGCATTTAGAATGCAGATGTTTCTGAGCCACCCTGTTGAGCACCATTAAATTCACCTTTATGCTGCAAATCCACTATACCAAACAAGCAGAGATGTGCCAGTAAACTGAACCACAAAGGATTTGCTGTCATACCAAGCCTCTGAAACCTGGCCTGATGACTCTTATTTATATTTTAAATCTTTGGAAGGCATAAACCAAACTTACTTGATGTTATATATGCAAATGTGCTATCAAATACTGGTGCCTTTTAGATTACAAAGCACTTATTTTCCTGTGGTGTTTTCCACATAATCTAGCCTCAAATAAAGACATCAGTAATTTTGACTTGATTACACTACAATTATTTAAATATCTTTAATTTCATGCACTGGACTAATTATTGTATCTGTTGTTATCATTAAAAGAGATTGTTACAGATGATGTATCTCATATATTCCCTCTAATTGAAAAATGCAGTTCTTGAACAATAACAGTTGTGACAACAACAGCATTTCTGTTTAAAGGCTACCCTGGCAGTACAGCTGGAATTATTGCAAACAAACTGCAGTGAGGCACCACAATGAACAGCAGAGCTCAGGGACAAGCTACTGACAGCTGACTTGGTCCTTTTGCCAAATTTCTTTTTCTTTACAATGATCCAATAGGCAACATTGGGATTTTGCCAGGCAGCTCCCAATGCTTATTATTTATAAAAGTGTAAAATATCCAGGTTTTATCCCAAGTAAATTCTGTGTAGTTGTCTTGTACTGAAGCCTCTCCAGATCCAGGCCCCCCAGAAATTGGGAGCAGAGGGGCAGGATCACTTCCCCCAACCTGCTGGCAATGCAATCACCTCCTCTATTAAAAGGTGTGCTTTCTCCACATGACCTTTTCCTGTTGGCAGGTTCTTGCTGGATATGGGAAGTGAAGATGATGCCTCAGGTTTTAGCTTTTATATGTTTCAGATTCTCTGCTGCTTTAGTGTGTAGTTCTGAGCTCCATATTAGGGTATGGTGAGCTCTATTCACAGAGTAGGGAGACAAAAAACAATTCCTTTCCTAGCCTGGAACCAAGGACAAATGATCCAAATCTCAAGCCCAAGAGCACAAACAACGGGGACTGAAGAGAGAAAAACAAGGATGGGACTTCATAACCTAAAGCTGTAATTGGACAATTAACTCCAATATGCAAATGGACCAGAACTTATAAAAGCGAGAGACCCAGTGACCAGGTGTCCATTTTGTGACCATTTTGGTCCATCTTGGGTGCAGCCCTGGCTGGGCTCTTGTGCTGCCCAAGGTGGATCCATTGAGGCCTTTTAATAAATCCCTACTTTATTCTTTAACTCTGCCCAGCCTCTGCTCTAGGTCAGCCTTCACAAGGCATCAAAGAGGGATAGAACAATTTGCCAGAAAAAGAACAATTCACTTACCTTTGGACAGGTGATGGCAGGAGTTGTTTGTTCACAGATCTCCCTAAAGGAGAACCTAGAGGGAAAATGTCAGACGAGAAAGCTTCCATGGAAAATATGAGAGAATTGTGACGAACGTTTAAAAATGGAGACTAACACAATACAAGCAATTGCAGAAAATGAGTGAAGGAAATAAGAGAAGGGGGATGTTAACTGTGAGAAGAAGAACCACTGAGGAGAGGGAGCCCAAACACTAGGCAGACATAAAAGTGAAGATGGATGAATTTCAGATTTGCCAAACACCAACTTCTTCTGAGGAAGAAGTTCAGGTGCAATGTACCAGAATAAAAGAGGATGGAAATACCAGATGAAATTATGAACACTGTGAATATAGAGTGGCATTAAGACTGAAAGCTCTTGAGGGGAGAGATTGCCTTTTTATTGTGTGCTTTAGCAGAAGTCAGGAGGATTTTTAGCATAACTCTTTTCTCCAAGTGCTACTTCAGTAAAAATAATTAATAACAATAACAGTCAAAATAATTCATAAGACTAATGACTTTACAAATGATCTTGTGCAGATCTCAAGGGTAAGTGCTCCCTTCCCTCAACTCACTCCCCAAAATTCACCAGTGAATGTAGCTACTTCCCTTGACAGCTCATCTTATCTCTCTCTTTTCCTTATTTCAGCTTGAATTATGGACCAATTAATATACTTTCTACCTTACAAGTGGAGCCACAGTCAGCCCTGTGCTGAAGCTGAGTGCATGTTGCATTGAATTTGTAATGAATATCCTTCTGGCTGGCACTCAGCACTGCTTTTCCAAAGTAAAGTGTTTTGGATAGGTAAATAACAAATGCTGGGTTTGTCAGATCTCTGGAACTTTGTCATTCTACCATGGATATTGCAGTGTCTGATTACCACACTCCAGTGTTAATATCTCTTTTTAAATGTAAGCTCTCAAGAAAATGAGTTTCCCTAGGAGCACATTTGATCATTAACTTATACTTACAAGTATGGAGCAGCTCCAACTCAGTCTACTCACTCTTCCTCCACGCTGGTGTTCCTTCCCAAGACACGTTGGGCAGGAACAAAATCTTTTAGACTCCTGCTATCTGGATTTCTAAGTGCAAACATTCTTAAGGTGCAATTCCTCAATAGAAAACAAAAAACAAACCACCAAACACCAGAGTATATCATCACCTTCCCTTGCAGCCCTTTTGAAGTGGACAAGCAAGGATTTCTCTTTGTTTACAGTAGTCATGCCCCTGTGTGAACGAGTGTCTTCCCAAAAGCCACTTGTCAGAGAGCACTGTTGTATTTCATCAGAGCAATTTTCACTTCTGTAGATGAAATTATTGTAATTGAAACAGAATCCATGCAGATTAAAGGGCAGGCAGGCTGATCCTCTCCAAGATCCTTCTTCATGGTTCTCTCCGTCCTCCATTCTTGCTATCTATTGACTAAGATGTAAGATTAGATTCAAGGGGAAAAAGGAAATTGGTATTTCCAGAAAATAAGGGTTTTTCTTTGCTGCTGCAAATTTTCTAACATTGCAGCCTCTCAATTCTTGAAAAACAGGTGGACACATTAGAAGAGAACCAGGGAAAAGAAACTAATTCATGTCAGCTTTGTACTGTTCTGTTGCTATTTCACCTTTCTGCTAACTGTGACACCAGCATAGAGATATTTAGAGGCTTTAGTGGTTTTTGGTAAAGCTAGAAAAGGGTCTGATATTTCACCAACTCTATTTATCAGCACAAGCAGAAACAACAGATGATACATCCATCTGTAGACAGAGCTTCCTTAACAGAAGTGGCTTGAAGAGATTTAAGGAATGTCGCTGTGCTGAAATTCTGTTGCCACCTCTGCAGTTCTGGGGCCACTGCCACCACATTTGGAATTTAATGTACATGCTTTTAAGCCACAGATTCATTATTTCAAAGTAAAACCTCACCACTGTTTCCAATGAATGCATTTTTGTGCTAGCAGCAGCTTTACTGCAATACTATTAACTTTCACTTGTGTGCAAACTGATCCTGTCTCAGCATATTTGAATGAGCAAGGCTACCCTGTAACTGCAGTTTTGTTATAAATCTAATAAATAATAATGCAAGGTGAAATTACATTTGCTCTTTATGCTGTCATATCACATCCATCCCATATGGAATTATTTGTCTGCTCTCAAACAAGAGCAGCACTCATCAAGCTGCTCTCCAGTTTTTCCCTTCTGTACTTCTAAGCAGTATTCCCTAATACTGTTGGGAGAGCTAAAAATGGGGTTGGGGGGAAGTGTGTTGCCTAGGAGGCAAAATATCTTCAATGTTCATTAAAAAAATAAGTGAAAACAACAAATCTGCGTCAACTTTCCTAAAATAACAGCAGGGTGCCAAGGCAGGCAGCAGTGCTCAGAGACAGCTGGGCCTTGTTGGAAAGGGAGGGGGGAGAGACAAAAACCAAAATCAGCATTCCTGTGCACCGAGAGGATTCGTTTTGCACATTGTAAACATCTCAAAACAAGTCCTACATTGCAGGACACAGTTTTAGACTGACCTATGATACAAAAACATTTCCTACACCAGGAGAAACATGACCTGGTACCATGTTCTAGCAGGTAACTACAGCAAAGCCAGGCTGACAAGTCAAGAGGGACCTTTCAGCTGCAGGGAGGAATGTTTCTATTTTGGGAATATTCTCAACACTGGATCTGCTACATCACTTCCAAAACCAGCGTGTGATGCAGCCTCCAGAGCATGATTGATTTGAGACCAGGTCAAAGATGTCCATGGCAACCTCCCAGGTGCACTGGAGGCACTGAGCAGCCCCTGTCTACTCTTCGCAGGCTCAACAATTAACAATACATCTGATAATGCCACATGAACACCTGTAATAAAAAAAGGAATACCAGAAGCTGAAAAGTGAGGGACAAAACGAAACGAAACCAAAAAAGCAGCAAAACAACCCAAAGGAGCAAGTTACTTCAGAAAAGGGCAAGTTGGTAATCCAGGGCTGAATATAGGGATAAAGAGAAAGAGAAGCAGTATCGCAGACATTTTTATGGAAAATACTTTCCTTAGGATTTTTCCTCCTGAGAAGCTGGGAGGCCTCAGGAACAAAATGTAAACAATGATTATCTGCTGCTGTGGAATGCAACAGGTGCATCTGGGATTGGCCCATGTTGGTTGTTTTTAATTAATGGCCAATCACAGTCAGCTGGCTCAGACTCTCTATCCGAGACAGAAGATTTTGTTATCATTCTTTCTTTTTCTATTCTTAGCTACCCTTCTGATGAAATCCTTTCTTCTATTCTTTTAGTGTAGTTTTAATATAATTTTAATATAATATCTATCATAAAATAATAAATCAGCCTTCTGAAACATGGAGTCAGATCCTCGTCTCTTCCCTCATCCTCGGACTCCTGTGAACACTGTCACAAAGCAGGACCCACAAGAGCTGCCCAACTAGAAGGTGGTGGGAAGTTGAGTATGGAAGCCATGATGCAGAATTCCAGCAGGCAGCTGGCCATTTTGGGCCTCAGGCCCCTGAACAACTGTTCTGGCCTTTTCCTTGGGAAACAAAACTCAGCAGTCCAAGTTCCTGGTGTCAGTTTGCAAGAGCCACTTGGCACTGTCAAACCAGCCCGAATTGGCACTGGTGCCAGCTTGGGTCTGGGAAGCATCCTGCGCAATGCGCAATTCCAGCAGGCAGCCATTTTGAGCCTCAGGCCCCTGAACATCATTGCAGGCCTTTTCCCCAGGAAACAAACCTCACCTCTCCAGGTTCCTGGTACCAGTTTGCAGGAGGCACTTGGCACTGTCCCCTCAGCAATTCTGGGACGAACAGATGAAACTGGTGTGACTTTCCTGGCAATGTTCTAAAAACACACAGATGTGGTAATTTGGGGCATGGTTTAGTGGTTGCATTGCAGTGCTGGGTTCGCTGTTGGCTTCAGTGACCTCAGAGGTCTTTTCCAGCATTATTTTTCCTGTGTCATCTCATTCTGTGACCCTTAAGCAAATATCACAAGAAGGGACTTAATGCCCCAGAGACATTCATAAAGGCTTCACCGATCCCCGACGTTTCTTTGGCAATTGTGTTAACATTTTCCTTTCTGAATTTGGCATTGGTTTTAACTAAGTATTCCTCATGCAGGATGTTTTTGCTACTTACCTCTTCAGGCTGGAACAACCAGAGGCCTGAACTTGGAAAGAAGTGGTCGACTGTCTTTCAAACCAACAAATGCTGGGAGCAGTTGAGATCAACACCTCACTTAACAGGAGACACAAATACAGAGGGGTTATTTTTACATATAGGACCACTGCCGGTACTTCATTAAAATACAGATGTCCAGTTTCCACAGGCCACAGCAGAACTCTGCAGGCATTCTCATGTTTTTTCACATTCTGAAATACTGCAAATGATCCATGCAGGCCAAACTGAACACAAGCGATCTGCAGCGCAGATAAGGGAGGTGAAAGCCATGTTTCAGAAGAAAAGGTTCTAGCTGGTTAGCTAAATTACCTGATTAAATACTTGTCTCCAAAGATTCTATGCTTAATCCTGTTGATATTTGCATGGTGATAGCTGGGTTTTAAGATTTAATCTGTCTGAAATAAAGTGAATAAATTGAGTGATAAATCTTTAAAAATCAAGCTGCAACTTCTATCTCACTGATTTTATCCTTCCTTTGGGGCTCAATGCTATTTGATTAAATACTTGCCCTTTTCTCTCTATTCCATATTATACTAAATTCATTATGACAATTGCTATAATCTGTGTAGCCCTAACTGTAAAAAAAAGCCTCCTCAATAAATCTTCTCTGCTTTGTTTGTGCCAGGTTCTGTAGTGGCTTCAGGACATGCAGGAGAGGACAGTCTCAAGCACGACCCAGCTTGTGAGACCACTGCCCATCCCATCCCTGCTCCAGTTATGAGAGAGTCAAGTAGCCACCTGTGGTGAAGGCTATGAAAATGACAGCAAGGAAAAGGCCCTGAGCCAAGGGAGCAACAGCCACCTGTGAAAAACCTGCAGAGGTCATTAATAACTCACTGCTCTAAAATTTATGGCCAATGCCAATTTTCTGTTGCCTGGGAAAGAAGGAAAAGGGAGGAGGACTTCTAGAATACAGTAGATATTTCAGTTGGAATGAATCAGGTATATAAAAAAATAGAGTTTCAGAAAGAGAAATCTTACAGTATTTACCCTGAAAAATTAGTTCAGTGTGACAATATTCACAGGGGTCTCAGGCTGAGGGAAGAGACAAGGATTTGACTCCATGTTTCAGAAGGCTTGATTTATTTTTTTTATGATATATATTATATTAAAACTATACTAAAAGAATAGAAGACAGGATTTCATCAGAAGGCTAGCTAAGAATAGAATAGGGAAGAATGATAACAAAGGCTTGTGGCTCAGAGTCTGAACCAGCTGGGCTGTGATTGGCCATTAATTAGAAACAACCAACATGGACTAATCACAGATGCACCTGTTTCATTCTACAGCAGCAGATAATCATTGTTTGCCTTTTGTTCCTGAGGCCCCTTAGCTTCTCAGGAGGAAAAATCCTAAGGAAAGGATAGCTCCTAAAAGATGTCTGTGACAGTTCAGATTTATTTAAATAAAAGAGACAGAAAGGGTCCTACTGAGTCCTGCAGCAGTGCTGCTTAGCCAAAGCATTCAAAATTCAAATCAGACCATTAAAAGTGAAAGGATAAAGAATAATGCACAATGATGACTTTTGTTCACTGCTTCAGCTTTGCTCAATAGGTTTGAAATATATTTAAACCCCTGGTATTCCATTATCTCTTAAGTTACTTCTTTTTTATAGTGAATATGCTTTGCTAACCATAACTGGGATGTGGTAGAAAGTTGAGCTTGAATGACAGTGACAGGCTTATAACTACAAACATAAGATGCTGTGTACACAACTAGTGCATGCATTTTATCAGGAAATAGTGGGCTGCATACACCTCTCCCTCTCCTTTTCTCAACAGACACATCAACTGTGCTGCTCCTAAACAGGAAAATCAAGTAAGTAAATAATCTGATTAATTTAGTAATGCCTCAGGCTTTAATATGTGAGATTAAAAGACTTGATTTCTTAATATTAGGAGAGTATCAAATAAGTAGGACAACTCTGCAAGCCTCTGGCTTGATTTCACTCTTCCTAACTAACTTTAATCAATCTCTGCAGTCACTGATCCATGATTGCTGCACTGTGGGTGAAACAGCAAGTGCCTTTTGCCTTGCTCAAAGTGTGGGAAAAGATCCTGTGCACTAGAGGAGTCCATAAACATCCAGTGGGCTTAAAAAGCAGGAATGCTTGCTGCAAACTTGGTGGAGGAGTTGAAAATCAGGGCTGTGCAAACTAATTGGTCTGTGCTGACTGCCCCAAACACAGTGTGCTCCAGTTCCAAGGAAGAGCATGGAATAAAACAATTCCCCGAGTGATCATTCCCAAAAGAGGAATCTGCAGCAACAGCATCCCAGAGTTGTGCTGGCCCAGGGGCTGCCAACCAAGGGGTCAAATGGCAAGGAAAGAGAGGACTGGCTCCCAAGGATCAAGCAAGGAAAGAGGGCAGGCTCATCCAGACACCAGGCAGCCCAGTTAGACACTGAATGCCAAGTGAGCCATCATCACCTTTATATTCCTTATTAACCTATTCAGGGCAAGAGAAAGATGGGGAGTTATTTTTAATGATTTAACAATTTTATTTTTTAGTAATTTTTAAAGTATTTTCAATTCAAAGTATTGAATTGAATTTTTAAGTATTTTCAATTCAAAAATTCCAGCATTATGGACTAATGCCTCTTGGGCCTTCCACAACTGTGGAAAAGCTTAGCCTGAAAATCCACCAGAAATCCAACCTATCCATCCTAAAAGTCATTCAACTGTACACTTGTAGCACTCTGTCCCTCACCAAAGATGATGGGTTTAAACAAAGCCTTGTGCCCAAAGCAACTACAAAGTTTCCAGTTTAGACCAGTTCTGTGCCTGAAGGCTTAAATTGCAAGCATAACAACCTGAAAAAAACCAGGTCTTTAAGGTCTTGCACATGTAAATTAGTCAAAAGTACAAAAAAAATCAACTCAGCTAGGGAGGACTAATTTTTCTTTGCCTTCATATATTTTATTAATCAGAGCCAGTTTAGCAGGGAAGCACTTCCAGAAAGCACATCAGTCAGCAAATCTGACACTGCCTCTCAGTGAAAGGCCAGCTGATGTTATGCTGCAAATTAACCCCTTGTATCACGAGCAAGAATCTGCCTCCCTTGGAGGTGGTCAGGGCATTAAAGGCTGAAGAAGAACAGTCCAAACCCCAAGCCCATCACACATTCTGTAGCAGCCCACTGGAACACAATTTTAGGAAATTTTTAATATTTATAGGCTGTGGTTTCATGATTACAATAAAACCTATTGCACTTTTGGGGCATCTCCATTGTTGAGGTCTTCAAGTTCTATGAGGACTTCTCCATTATTAACAGGAGGTTGGCAAGTGATTGAATGGTCTTTTTAAACACTATGAGCAAATCATAAAAAACCCTGGGAGGAATTTGTGTGTGTTCCTCTAGATACTGTTTGAATCTTGTCTCCAAAGATGACATGATTTTCTCCTTACTCACTGCTCCTGGCTCTCAAGCTAAATTTGTGCAGCTTACTCAGAAAAGGAGTAAAAGAGAGCACAGGAGCAGCATCTGCTGCAAAGGATTCAAGTCTCTGCAGGGCTACACAGCTCCTCTCCATTCCTCAGCATGCATTTTTAACATCACAGCCTCCCAGAAGTTTTGACAAATGGGCAGGCACATTTTAAGGGGATCGGGTAAGCAAAAATGATTTGTATCACCTTTTGACTGCTCCAGTAGTGAGGTTTTTTGTTGCTGTGTTTTCTGCTAATTGTGGTCCCAACACATAAACATATATACACACACACACATTTGTAGGGATTATTTGCTTGATTGGTTAGGGGTTTTGCCTAAGAGTTGTAAAGGGGATGTAATCAACTTTCTCCTACCCAGAAGGGCTATGTCAGCCTGCAGCATTTCAGCCTGAAATTTCCAGCACCAAATGAACCTTTTGATTTTGTTTGAGACGGGCAACACCAAGAACAAATAGACTTGTGTACCTATCTTTCCAAAAATCAGCTTCTAATTAATCATAATTAATCATTATTGAGTGGAAATACAGAGCCATGAGTGACAGTGACTGCATTTCTCCATCAACAGGGATTAAGCAAAGTCACAGCTTCCCTAAAAAACTGGTTCTGTTTGTAAGGACATAAGGAACTGTTTCAGCCATGTGTATCAAATCCAGCTGCTTTCTTCAGCAAAAATACACATTACCTCTGCAATTATTGTAAAAATTCCATTTCTTAAAATGCTAGCTTCTGATCAGAGCATATAAAATTACTTGATTTAATTCAAACCCAAAGGAAACCTCAAGATCTCAGCACTTGTGTAGCCAAAACCAACACCATGGCACCATCTTCTGGGCACTTGATAAAGCAAGTTCTGGAAAAGCCAACACTGCCCACAGGTACAGGCTGTTCCATCCCTGAGCTCATACAGAAGCACTGTGTCAAAAAAGGTTTTAAAATCTGAAATTCTTCATTTCCAGCTGTTTGGGAAACTATTTTACAAGTTCCACAGCAGGCTTAGGAGAGTTTATATACATTTTTAGTACAACTGTATCACCAAAAAATCCTAAAACTAAAATAAAATAAAAAGCAATCCTCAAACCTGCAGGTAACATGAATCTCCACAAGATCCTCAATGTGAATCCTAAATGAGACACATGGATATATATCCTGCCTTCAGGAGTAAAACCCCTACTGTCTTGAAGGCTTTTTTGTTTTAGCACAAAAAAATAATCTCATTTCTAGCCTGTATTTTGACGCTGGTTTTAACCACAAAACCATATCTGGCTTGAAACTCCAAGTCCTGACACAGTGACACACTACATCAATCTATCCAAAATGCCCAAAAATCTTATTTTGGGCCAGCAGAAGAAGGGGAAGCAGAGTAGGATACTTTTACATTTAAATTTGTCTGCTCTTCCATTTGGGTTAGCAGTTCTTTTCATATACAACTTTTCTGCTGACAGAAGGAACAATTGCACTTGGAATTCCATAAAAAATTGCCTGTTACCTGCTTGTTCATTTTGTGTCTTTTCTATCCCTGAGTGTTCTGTCAGCAAGTCTGTAAAGACATGAAGAAAGTAATTCCTATATGCAGAGATTTTACATTTCAGTTTGGGCTTTTGAGGACCAGGATAGGAGTGCACACAATTACTGAGGATGAAGAGCAGAAAAATCAGTTTAAGACCTCCGAAAGATTAACTATAAAGACTGAATTTCCCTGTAAAATAATTTAGGCATCACAGCAATTGAGGCTACAAATGAAGCAGTAATATTTGGGATTTCATGCAAGTTCTTGTTTGTATTTATCTGTCGTTTCCCTCAGCCAGAGGTCGATTGTGATGGTGTTCACAGGGGTCTGAGGATGAGGGAAGAGATGAGGATTTGACACCATGTTTCAGAAGGCTGATTTATTATTTTATGATAGATATTATATTTAAACTATAGTAAAAGAATAGAAGAAAGGATTTCATCAGAAGGGTAGCTAAGAATAGAAAAAGAAGGAATGATAAAATCTTCTGTCTCGGATAGAGAGTCTGAGCCAGCTCACTGTGATTGGCCATTAATTAAAAACAACCAACATGGGCCAATCGCAGACCCACCTGTTGCATTCCACAGCAGCAGATAATCATTGTTTACGTTTTGTTCCTGAGGCCTCCCAGCTTCTCAGGAGGAAAAATCCCAAGGAAAGGATTTTTCATAAAAGATGTCTGTGACATTTTGTGGCTCAGATAAAATCAATTTTGCTCCAGCACCCTGGAATTCCCTTCTGGGCTCTGGGGAAGCCACTCTTGGATCAAAGCCACAGCTATCAAACTCACAAGCTCTGCACAGTGCTGGCCAGGGGAATGATTGAACAGTGTGAAGGGGCATCTCACACCATTTTTCAGGGACAATAGACCTGAAAACTACATTCCATTTGCTCTTGGTGAGAAGGGTTCTGAGCAGGGAGAAAAGCACCCTGCCTGGCAATTCCAGGCTATTGTAACAAACGTCACTGAAAATAATCTCCTGCAGCTCTCCTGACACCGCTGCCCTGGATTCCTCCTCCTTGTTAGAGATTAAAATGGCTGAAGTCAAACTGAAATATCACACTATTGCAAAAATCTGTTTGGGAATTCAAAACCCAGGGATGACTGCACTCTGCAACTGCTCTGATGCCCTACTGACACTTTAACATCCTTTCCTCCCCTCAATCTCCGCAGCAAAACCAGCTCTAGGACTTGGCTGTGTTTTTGTTGTAGCTGACTGATTTCTGCCGAGTGTCTTTGCCCTCCCCTCCCCTCCTCCTTCAGTTGCACCAAGCCCACATGCAGAAAAAGAGATTTAAAACAAGGAGAAAACTGAAATCCTGGCTCACCCTGCCTCACGCAGGCAAGGCAGGCATGAAAATCACCCTGAAAACTCCAGTCTCCACAATCTTTAAAGTGCCTCCTTGAGAAACTCTCCAGCGACCAAATTGTTCCTAGACCTGCTGAAGCTTATTAAGAAACAAGACTGCTCTGTCAACTGCTTTGTCTCAGTGGAGATTTTTTTGGGGATGGATCCTAATTGGCTTCTCCATAATTCAGTCCTGACACTGGCAGCACACATGGAGAGGTCTCCAGAGGCTGAGCCCCTGCTGCTGCTGCTGAAAGCACAAAGAAGGGGCTTGAACATCCAACCAAAGCTGCACAGCACTCAGTCAGCTAGTTCAGGACCTCTACAAAATAAACTGGATAGAAAATCAAGCCATTCCCACTCTCTGTGTATATCTGAATTCACAGGTGCACACCAAACGCCAACACGGTGCACGTTGAAATCAGAGCCAGAAAGAATAAAAATGCCAAAAAAATAAGTACAAATAATAACAGCTTCTTCTAAGAATAAAATACAAAGTGGTTTTGGCTTCTCTGAGCTGATAAAACATCAGTTTGGGCTTGTTAAGTGCTCGGCTGGGAGGCTGGAGAGCTGGGCTCACTGCTCCTGCCCCTGACATCATGCTCTGAAACAAAACCATTAAACATTGTAAGCATTATATTTCATTACAAGGGACATCATCATGGGCATAGGTGTAAAAAGCCCCCTGGACTCTCAGCATGCAGCACTGCTGCTGGGAGACAAATTTAGAGTTAAGGATAATGGGGAAACGCATGGAATTACAGCTCCACTGCATGCAAGTGCATCCCTAAGTACCCAGGAGAGACCCAGGTACCAAACACTGCCCGAGCTCAATGGAAAAAAAAAAAAAAAAAAACCACAAAAAAATCCTCATTTTCTCTCACACTTGCTCTGGCTGCTTGCCAAGGGGTTGGAAGCAATTCCTGCATGGATTTCCAGACTTTCTAGACTTTTTATGTTCATATATATGCATATAAAATCTCAGAGCACTCAGTAAGGTGCTTGGAGTGTGATCAGCACAGACTGGGAGGGAAGCCAGCTCCCAGAGGCCGCAGTACATGCAAAGCAGACCCATTTAAACACAGATTTCATTCTTCATCTGCTTAAAATAGGGCTCCATTTAGCTGTATTTCTCTATTGGACTTTTATATAGACATAATATACACAAATATGTACAATACATATATTAAACAGTTATGGTTTGAAACACAGAACTGGCATTCTCAGCAGAACAAAAAATACTGCTCATCAACAGAATTCTTCCAAAGAAAAATAAAATATACTCAAAGGCATGCAAAGGCCATTGAAATAATGACAGAAATCTTCAAGGGGTTACCAGAGATGTACCAAATGCTGGGGCCCTGTGAGTGAGCACAGGTTTGGACCCTTTTTCATCACCAGGGCACGTGGGCATTGCCACATTCTTGGCAGGTTGAGCTGCCTTGAGTGGCACAGATGAAATTCCCAAGTTTCACCTCCTCTGCTTTCCTACTAGACTTTAGAGTATGTTATATCCACACTATATTATACTATTCTCTTCAACATGCACAAAATTGTCTTGCACAAAGTTATTCTGGTCCTCTTGTAGCAAAGCAGAAAATTAACTCCTCTAAGAAGCTGCACTGCTCTGTTGTCACAGACATCTTTTATGAAAAATCCTTTCCTTAGGATTTTTCCTCCTGAGAAGCTGAGAGGCCTCAGGAACAAAATGTAAACATTGATTATCTGCTGCTGTGGAATGCAACAGGTGCATCTGTGATTGGCTCATGTGGTTGTTTCTAATTAATGGCCAATCGCAGTGAGCTGGCTCTGACAGAGAGCTGAGCCACAAACCTTTGTTATCATTCTTAGCTATTCTATTCTTAGCCAGCCTTCTGATGAAATCCTTTCTTCTATTCTTTTAGTATAGTTTTAATGTAATATATATCATAAAATAATAAATCAGCCTTCTGAAACACGGAGTCAACATTCTCGTCTCTTCCCTCATCCAAGAACCCCTGTGAACACTGTCACACTCTGGGACTGTTTCAAGCCTACAATATCTAGAAGTTTGTAAGAGCAAGATGCTTAGGAACCCCATAACCAGTTTATGACTTGCCAGAGAGAAGAGGGACTCAAACCCCAGCTTGAGGGAGCAGTTCTGCATAGTCATCTCCAGCAAATACACCCCAAAACAGAACAGAAGTACCCTGATCTAGGAGACAATAATCAATTTACTCATCTCAAAACTCACTTTCCTCCCACACTCTGCCAAAGGGCAACAACACCTCAAACTGCTGCAGCTGCCCACTGTGTGAGAATGAGTCCTAAATCTTTCCAATGGATCTCCAGGATTAGTCCAGCTTTACCACCACGTTGTCCAAGCCAGGTTAATTCACTCCTTTACATCTTTACACCCCTCCACCCCATCCCCTCTGTACCTCTCATGCATTTTGATAACCAAAAATTTAGAGTTTAATATCTTCTTATCCATTGCTCTATTACCCAACATGAATCATATCTACTTGTTGTACCGAAGGGAGGAAATTTGGTCAAAGAATAACCTAGGTATGAATTTCTGCTCTTTTATATGCAGCTGAGTCCCTGAGTGCAATAGAGAAACAGCTAAGAGAGATACTCAACCACAAACCCATTATTTCATGGAGTTCTGTACACCCAATTCCTTTGCAGCTACAAAAAATGATATTTTATTTTAACTGGAAAGGCAACAAAATTCAGAGCAGCGTCCTTAAAATAACACCATGGGGATTTGTTCTCTGAATCAGGAATGGGAGGGGCAGTAGAGTGAGGCAACAGACTGTGTTTCTTTTTCCTTAAACACCTAGAAAGAAAAATAAATGGCCCCAGTGGCCAGTCATTTTCCTCTTTTCCAAGGAACTCGGAGACTAATATGTCACTGTGAGACAAAAGAGACATTGGCTGCAGGCTCGTTCAAACACACAGAAAATTATTCTTATTTCTGGGACTCTGTTAAGAAAGCAGCCTGCCTCTGTTCATTTCTCTCTTAATTTTGCTGATTCCAAACACACAAGCAAGCAAACAATTAGCTCAATGGGCTACTACTGATTGACAAAACTTAGAAATTAAGTTGTACTGCGAAGAAGATACTCTGACAACCCAAAGCTTAAAACTGAGGAAGGTTCAAGGTGAATTTATGCTAAAATATATCATATTTCAAAACCAGAACCCTAGGCTTTGCCACAGATTATTACAGTTCATTAAGAGCATTTTCATAGGACAGCAAAGATGAAACATAGAGGAGAGTCACAGATTGAATGAGTATAGATCGCTGACCCAGCTATCCATAAAAAATTAAAAAAAAACACATCAAGGCCTTCATGCTAGCCAAAAAACAATCAGCTCCCAAGCTCTTATTTATCTAATTAGCCTAGAGAAAAACTATCCAACTATAACTATTGGATTTGGGCTGCATGGTTCTTGAAAATTTAGACATTAAGTTGTACTTTGAAGGAGAGACACAACCCAGAGCTAAAAACTGAGGAAGGTTCCACCATCTTCACGGTGAGTTTATGCTAAAATATATCATATTTCAAAACCAGGCTTAGATGGAGGGGCTTTTGTAGCCTCCATGTTTGTAGAGCAGAACAGGGGGTGAATTGATTAATCCTGATCAAACAAGCAAACAAAAGGACTGGATAACCTCAATTTTAAAGCTGATTGTTTTTCCTGGCTTTGTTATAAACTAGCTTCTCCTAATCCAAGGAAAATAATTAAATCATCTGCTGTCAAGCTTTAATGAGAATGCTTTATAATAGTAATTTACTTAAAACTTTATTAAAGTTTAATTAAAATTGGTTTTCTGCACCCATGTTTCTGCAGAGCAAGTATCTGGATTTGCGTTCACATGCACAAAATGGGAAAATAAGCTTTGGAAAGAATGGCTGTGGGATTGCATCTACCCAAGTACATTCCAAGTTTGCAGGAGGTGGATTTGTTTTCCTCCAGATAAACTAGACAGAAAGTACACAGCATGAATTGCATCTCAGTTGTGAAAAATATCCATACAGCTCTTGCTACCCCTTGGTGTTCCCTGGCTATTTTTATGTACCATATTCTGTTTCTTACTAATGATCCAAGAGAAAGTTAAAACTGGTACACTGAGCACCTCCATTTTGTGGCTCATATTGCAACAAAATGAGAATTTTACTCTATAAGCAGCAGTCACACCAGTACAAGATTTTACTGCTCTCTGTTTAGAGCCTCATAATTCCCGGCATCCATCCCTGCAAGATTTTGGTCCTCCCAAAAGCATCCTGAAGGTCACTATTGCCACACTCCTGAAGCTCAAGGATCCTGTCTTTGGCAAGCACAGAATCACAGTGCAGTGCAACAACCAGCAGCACTCATAAAACCCAACTAAATCTTTAATTCTTTCTCAAACAAAAGGAGGAAGGAGGCTGATGGGTTTAGGATTCACAACACAAGCTGCAGAACTCTCTGCAAGCTGTCAAAAGGTGGTACAGACACAGACTTCATGCAGGGACTGAGCTTCATCAGCACTCCTAAAGCTGCTCTGAATTTTACAGAATCAGATCCTAACCCAAAGTCCTAAAGCAAATCTAAGGGACTTGATCAAATTTATTCACTTGTTCAAATTTATTCCTTTGGGAATAAATCCATTTGTTCCCTGGGCCCCAGCTGCCTTTAGTGGATACTTCTGGTTTCCACAGCTCTGCTGGCAAGTTGGTCACATTTTCAAGGAGTACCTCAAAGGGATTTTTATTAAAAATTACCATCATTTCATCCAGTGCTACAGATCTGCCTCAAGCAGCACAGATGAAATCCTCCAGTTTCATCCACCCTGCTTTCCTTTCATACTTTAGACTATGCTGTTTTTATAATATAATATTATAATATATATAACTCAGTACAGCTGTTTTTATAGTTCTGACAACAGCCTCTGATCCCTCAGTTGCATCACTCTCTAACTTGCATGTTAATATAAATTTTTTTGCTTTCTTTTTTTTCTGATATATTTTATTTTTTGTATACAACCAAGCCATTTTTACCCAAGCTGGCAAGAGAAGTGGAATGGGAAGTAAATTCCTTTTCAAAGCAATTAGGACATTCCAAAAACAGTCAGGAAAAAGGTGGCAATGTGCAGCACTGTAAGATTTTGCTTCAGTAGAAAGAAAGTAAAACAGTGGCTGCTCACAAAAATGCCAAGTGAATTAATGTTTCATTAAAGAAAAAAAAATTCCAGTGGCGCAAAAGACTAATTTAGGTCTTTAGATGCACACAGTCACTGTTTGCTATTCCCACAGATAAAGGGTAAAATACATTCATGGTCTGGTTGCCTGTACATGTATTTATTGCACCTAAGGCAGCTGCTCTGGGATACTCAGTGCCCTTTGGACAACAGCTACAGCAAAAACAATTACCTGCTCTCAAAACAAAGTTACTTGAGAACCAAGAAGCATAATAAATAATAATCTTCATGACCCATAGTGCTGACCTAAAGACAAGTAATGTTGGATATGAAAAACATCCATCTCCTGATTTTCCTAACCCAGACACATTTCTGTGTTGTTTGAAAGACCCTGGAAAGTGGGATAGCTGTTTCAGAAAAAAAAAAAAAAATAAGAAAGAACAAAAGGCACAGGATGGGATGAGAGTTTATGTTGCGCTGCTCTTTTTCTGGGCTACAGATGAGCACCAAAAGTGCTGAAGGGCAATATTTTAATATGTTACAAGACAACAGCTATAGCATTCCCTGACCTGTTTCCAGGCTGCTCAGCACAGCCCAGTCCTTATTTATCAAGCAGGTCACCCTTTCCTCCAGTTTAATAAAGGCTCACAGGGCAATTTATGGACCTGCATGAGAGCTTTATATCAGTAGTGTTTCCATTTGTGCCTAGAAACTTCCAGGACAGCAACACCCTCACAGGGCCGTGGTAAAATCTTTTGATCTAATGAATTTATCTATTTGGTTGGCAATTACAACTTGGTCTCAAATTACATCACCCAGTTCTGAAAAATAAATCAGAAAAAAAGAAAGCCAAGTTACCCCTGTGGTACTTTGAAGCCACGGGATATGAGAGGATGCACTGTACACACAGAACATTTCAAATTCTTTCCCCACACAGGTCATCACACTTCCACTCTAATTTTCAGGCTTTTTCTCTAAAGAGGTCTGGGTCAGGACTAACTTCTCCACAGAAACAGGCTCATAAGATAGCAACAATGAATGTGAAAAGGGAAAGCATGAAATTGAAATTTGCAGTCATCTCTCACATCAGTAGCTCACCTCTCAGTTTTCTCAGCCCTACTTCCCCATTAAAGGAATTTTCCTCCCCTGTCTACACATAAATTATACACTTATTATGCACATAATTATGTGCATAAATTATAATGATTTTAATTGCTCTATCTTCTTCAAAAAGACATACACACTATTTATGCATGCTCTCTCTCCACGTGAGCAAAGTGTTTCTCAGCTCTGGAATTAGTTACAAACAACTTGAAGTTGCACTGTCGAGTGAGAGAAGGCTAAGTGTGAGAGAAATTGAATAGCTTTGAGGCTGATTTCACCTGCACACAGCAAAAAGGTATACATTAAGGTAGATGGACAAATCTTTGTTCAAGGAATTCTTTATGATGCTTCAACTTTTACCGAAGTTCCCAAACTTTTTTCCATTCACTTCCCCCCACACTCTGCTTGAGAGAATGCTTTGCAATCACAAATCCACCCTGGATTTCAATTTCACAAAGCTATTTAGGAAAAAACACGGTGAATTTTCACTTTCAGAGTTTGCAGATGTGATTTCCCCACAGAAATCAGTGTCTGAGAACTGCAGGGGTCAAACCCCACAGGAGTCAGTGGTTCACCCATGATTAGTTTCAGTGGGGGATGAATTTTTTGCTCTGTTTAAAAAACACTGTGAGTGTTTGAGCAAAGAGAGTATTTCAGGAAATAAATATTGCTGCAACTGCTGGAAATTAAACTTCTCCTTCATTTTACATTTGACACATATTACTTTTTCTAATGTTACTCCCTTTATATCATTGCAGGAATCTATAAAATCAGAGGGGTTTGGGAAAGCTGCAAAAAGCAGGCCTCAGAGACAGCAGAACTGTGATTAGAGCTAAGCAGCAGCCATGAGATTGGTCAGCAGAAAAATTATTTAAAATGTAGAAAAGTATGGACAATTAGAGCAATGGTCTGTGTATTAAAGCTTGTCTAGAATAACTCCCTAAACTGCAGAAAAGTTTATCTAGTGAGATATGAGGAAGTTCTAAGCTTAATAATGGAGCTCCATGCATTGTGTTTTAAGGTTTACAAGCAGATATTGCATTCAAAATAAGCAAACATTATTTTACCCAAAAATATGTGTTCTTATAGTAGTTAAATAAAACTACTGTCAATAAGCTGTTGTGTAACTAGTCAAAAAACTTATAAGGTAAGTTGTAACATTAAATTCTTAATCTGCTACCTAAAATATAAGTTAATAACATCTTCCCATTATCATAACAATGTAATAAAACTAATGCTAAAAAATAAAGCAACTCAAAACACATTCCTAGCAATCCCATCCCATTCATAATTTATACATGACCCCAAACCAACAATATACCATGACCATTTTGGTCAAACACTGTTGGTATAACCATAAGATTCATGTGGGGCCAGAACTTTGCTGGTAAGCACAAGAACAAGTTGGTCTTCCAAAAATAAGTTCTAAAAACCTTATTTTTTTTTTTTATGCTATACTGATTTGTTATAGAAAACAAATTATTTGAATTGTTTCCCACCTCACAAAATACATTCCAGAGATTTCAATTTCACTTTCTATTGTGAGAAATGCACAGGATTACTTTAGAGATCATTTTGTTTCAACACCCCAATCGAGGACTGCCACTTTTCTGGGTGGGCAACTGTTGACAAGAGCCACTTAAGCTGTCACACACACACACACCAGTGAACAGCTGTGTGCTGCAAACCCGATGAATACTCGGTTTCTTTTTATCAATATTGATTCCTGAAGCTCGCAGTGTTTCCAGCTGAGGAATGCACAGCAGCAGTTTTCACTCCCAGGCATTTAGTCAGGCTGATTTCCCGGCTCTGCACATGCAATGGGAATTATGTGTTTGCCACCCGTGCCAGCCCTGCATTCTCTTGGGGGAGAATGGCAGAGCCAGCACCAGGAGAGACAGCACTGCAGAAAATAACCCTGGTGAGGATTTCCATTCTGATTCCAAATGCTGGAAATAATGGATCTTAAAGAGCTAATGATGAGACAGAGTTTGTTTCTACAGTCTAACCTTGTCAGCTTAAAACATGGCAGGATGCATTTTAAAAATAATTAGCTTGAGAACACACCCTGTTCCGTGCACTTTAGGTAAAACAACCTTGTACTCAGATTGCAAACATGAAAAAAAAATGAAACGCACCTGAATTTGAACATAAATCATTTTTTTGCTGATTTTCACTCAACACAGTGTGTCACATATATCTTTTATGAAAAATCCTTTCCTTAGGATTTTTCCTCCTGAGAAGCCAAAAGGCCTCAGGAACAAAACGTAAACAATGATTATCTGCTGCTGTGGAATGCAACAGGTGAATTTGTGATTGGTCTCATGTGGTTGTTTCTAATTAATGGCCAATCACAGTGAGCTGGCTCAGACTCTCTGTCCAAGCCACAAGCCTTTGTTATCATTCCTTCTTTTTCTATTCTTAGCCAGCCTTCTGATGAAATCCTTCTTCTACTCTTTTAGTATAGTTTAATATATATCATAAAATAATAAATCAGCCTTCTGAAACGTGGAGTCAACATTCTCGTCTCTTCCCTCATCCTGGGACCCCTGTGAATGCCATCACAACTGTGATAAAATCTCTGCTTGTATGTGTTATTTTGCATATTTGCAAACAAGTTTTCACATCTGAAAACCACGAAAGGACAGGTTAATTCTGCACATGAGTGCATGCAAGCACATGCAGGTTTTGTAGTACGAGTACAGGTAGTACAATATGCACCCAAAAAATGTAAAATCTTTATATCTATTTTCTTGTTATCAAAAAATTATATTATAATATTCACTGGTGGTTTTTTCTATCCAGCAAGACATTGATGTCTAAAGTAAGCTCCAGGCCTCCTGTGAAACCTATTCTAAAGTCCTTATTATTTAAACCTGTCATCTCAAAGCAGCATATCCCTGAATGATTTGCCAAACGAGGATATCCTAAGAAATTACACATTTCTTCCTGGAATTGGGTCCCTCACCTTCAGACTGGTCCAACGTAAACTTGAGCTCATCATTGTCAATAAAAAGTATTATCTGAGACTGTTGCCAGTCTGTTCCACAGTACAAGTCCAAAGCAAAAATAAAGAAATACATAAGCAGTACTCAACAGTTCCTTTAAAATAGTACTAATGGACAAACTAACCTAAAGATTTAATTTGTTGGTACAAGAATATATTAAAAGAAAATCCTCAATGAAATAACAATGAGGCTCTGGAACTAGTAATCCCTGGAGGGCAAAGGTCCCTCCAGCAAATCAGCCCAACTCAGTATTTGCAAACTGGTGAAGGCAGAAACAAGGTAACGGAACATAAATCACATTTTGAATTATAGGTTTTTCTATTCTCTTGAACACTGAGACGCTTTATAACTCAATAAGTGAACACTCTATTTTTATAAATGTACTTTGCTTTTCCATGAATAGAAGGATTCTCTCTGCAGCACCAGCAGGAGAAGCAATTAAGGAATGAGCTGATCAACCCCATTATGTGACAAGGGACAGCATGAGACACTAATTAGGTCAGCCCCACTTCATTTGTCCCCAGTAAAACTGTGTCTGGCAGGCAAGGGGTTACAAGTTGTAATTAACATCAATTATTAATTAACCCATTACCCAGCTTCTCATTTGGGCCGAATGTAGGTTTCTCGTTTTAAAACAACATTGAATTCTGTATTTCAATACCAGCAATACTGAGAAAGTTCCCTTGATATTTCCAATGTAAAAACCAGAGGGTTTTTATTTTTGTCATAAAATAAGAACAAAACAACTGTTCCTTGTTTTTTCAGTTGCATCCATTGGCATCAGTTTTGTGAACCAACTTGAGATACCCTGTTGCTCTGTTTTAGGGTTTTGTAGAAGGAAATGCAGAAGGAAAAAAAAATCTTAAACTGCCAAAATCTCATGAAAAAAACCACAAACCTAAATGGCATCACTGAAGTGATGACTAAAGGAGTCTAACAATACAGAGATAAGGATACAGAGATAAGGAGACTAAAGGATACACACACAGCTTACATTACTAAGCCAAATATTGTAAAAAACTTAGTTTCAACAAAACAAATATCCTAATTATCACTCCCAAGCCAACTTTTTCATTTTTCAATTTTTAAAATTTATTTTTAGAAAGAATGTTTTAGCTGGATCTGACTCTTTATCTCTTCCCAATTACCTAGGACCTGTAGTCCAAAATCAACCTAATATGACCACTTTCAATAGCACCTAAATCTTTAATCAGAATTTTTTGGAGTGACCATTGGATTCCGAGTGACACCCTTTGTTCCACTCATACTTTAGTGGGCAGAAGCAAAGCTTAATCTACGTGACCAGAAAATGCCAGGTGGAAAAATGTGTGAGCAGGCACTCAGTTGGTGAGATTACCCCAACCTCTGGTGTCTTTTTTTACCTCTCAGAAAGCTCTTTCTCATCCTGAGACCCTTCTGCAGAGCTCTGTGTTTGAAACCACACTGCCTGAGCAGAGACCCTGTGACATCTCACCTGCAGCCATCAGTCGTAACATTCCAGGCAAACACATTTGGATCAATACCTGGGACAGTACGCCAAGCCCTGCAAAGGCTTTGGTGGCAGAGATGCACACTTGGATTTTCTTTCTACAGGCCATACTCCTTCCACCAAGGTGATAATTTTAAGCTTACATTCCTTATCCTTGGGAAGAAAAATATTTATATAGTAATTTATACATATTATTAAAACCTGAGGGGGGAAAAAAGGGAAAAAAAGAAGAATTTGGTGCATTGCTTCTATTTGCCACCAAAATCACAATCCACCAAAACATTCCTACCAAAGTTGTGGTTTTCTTAAAAAAAAAAATAAATCTTTCATGCATGTATTAGGATAGGTCTGGTTTTTGTAGGGTAGCTGAGCATTTAAATCCCAATCTGACAAGACCTCTGTTGGGAGGGAAAAACCAAGCTTTTCCTCCCCTCACTTAGAGAAGCTGCAGTGTGCAGTTGACACTTCAGATGCAGGAGGATTTCACCCTGTCTCCTCTGTGTAATACAATATTTCCTTGTTCTCTTTCACTGAGAGATTTCTATTCCTTCTGCAGGAGACTGTGATTTAACTTTCGTGTATGTAATACCTGCTGCCACCCCATTTCTATTCTCCTCTTCGCTGTCATGACACAAACCCAGCTGCACTGGAGTGACAACACTTGTGTACAGCTCTTGGTGCTGTCTCGTTTGAAAATGATAAGGTAAAACATTATTTCCACTCCTCTCAATGCACTTGGGCTCCTGTTTGCAAAATCAGGGGGAGCACAAAGGAGGGGAGCAGGCACCTCCAGCTCTGTGTGCCCCAAAGGAAAAGGTGCACTGACACAGCCTTAGCCACAGTTTTGCAGCAGAAACTGCCCAACACCCAGCTCTCTTCAAACAAAATAAATTTGCTTGTTCCATAGCAAGAAGGGAAGAATGTTTTTTGTTGCAGTGCTAAACAGAGGCTGATCCACACGTGTCACTCTAGATCCACCCTGTAACTCTCGTGAAGGCTGACCTAGAACTGAGGCTAGATGGAAATAAAGAATAAAGTAGGGATTTATTAAAAGGCCTCAATGGATGCACCCTGGGCAGCACAAGAGCCCAGCCAGGGCTGCACCCAAGATGAACCAAAATGGTCACAAAATGGACACCTGGTCACAGGGTGTCTCACTTCTGTAAGTTCTGCTCCATTTGCATATTGGAGTTAATTGTCCAATTACAGCTTTAGGTTATGCAGTCCCATCCTGCTTGTTTTTCTCTCTTCAGCCCATGTTGTTTGTGCTCTTGGGCCTGAGATTTGGATCATTTGTCCTTGGTCCCCAGCTGGAGAAGGAATTGTTTTGTCTCCCTACTCTGTGCAGAGAGCTCACCAACCCCTCATATGAAGCTCAGAACTACACACTAGAGCAGCACGGAACCTGAAAAACATAAAAACTAAAACCCAAGGAATCCCCCTGGTTCCGGTGCCTTGACCTTTCAGCCCAATCACTCCCATGCCTGCAAAAGAAGAGCCCAATCTCCATCAGTCCCACATTTCCAGCCCTGCAGGGCAGCGCCTCCTCCCAGAGTCTCTGCAGCGCTCACCACAGGCACTGCGACCAGAGTGGGAGCCCAAAATCAGTGTGACTGCAAGCGCTGGAACAAATCATTCTGTGCTCCACAAGGTCGAGTCCTCCACGCGGGATTTGGAAGGTTTAGATTTTCAGATTTTGAATATTCCTACTGAAGACACCCTTCAGCAAATAAGAGAGGAGGTACCTGGATTCCAGAGATTTTCCTACAAGAGCAAGACCCTCCCCACACAAGAGTGAAGCTCTCGCAACCCAGGTTTTAATGGTATTATTAAAACAATAAAATAACACTCTGTCAAACTCACCAGCCTATTTTAGTCCTGTCATTTCACAGCTGGAGATTTCAATTTTAAGATTCTCGCTGATTTCAGGAGACAAAAGTTTGAGAAAATTAAACCCACAGAACATGAAATAAAATACTGTAAGGCTTCAGAAAAGAACTATTAGACTTATAGGTGAAGTATAATGATTTTTTGGCTCTTCGCAGCAGAGAAAAAAACAATATAGATGTATATATGGAGTTCATGTCAAATGATCTGGTCAATCATTAGTCTCTACCTGAAAATTGAAGTCTATATATGCAAAAAAAATAAAAAATTAGGCATTGCCCTGTCAAACACACCCCATGAGCTTCCAGCTCAGGGCAAAGAAACAGAGAGGGCAATTTTGATCATGTTACTTTAATAGCACAAAAAAAAGGGCACTGGAAGAATGCTGAGAAAGAGTTCTTGAGCCATTTCTCTCTCTTCCATATGCAGTGATAAGGTTGAAAGTGAGTAAATTGATGCAGCCTCATTTTCCCCATGCAAGGTGTCAAGGCTCAGACCCGAGTGCCCCCTTGTTATATGTCAAAGCTAAATTTAAGTCAGAATTTTAAACTGCTTTGGGGTAGCTCTCTCTCTCTCAGTAAATTTCATCTGAAAAGATGCTTGGCAGGTGGGAAACTTCTGTTACTGTGTTGTTGTTTGTTCTGTTCTGTGTTATATAAATACACACACACACAGAGATATCCTAAATAAAGAACCGTTGTTCCTTTTCCTTCATTTTTGCCTGGAACGCCCCTAAGTTCCAGACTTGTAGTAATTTGGAGGGAGGGGGTTTTCTTTTCCATTCCACCTTCCTCAGCAGACATTTTGTGCTTTAAACCAGGACATGAACTTTTCACACACATCTCGGACAGCAGGAGATAAATCAGAACAAAATCTTGCATTTTGCATTTCGCAACACTTGTTGGCATTTTGCAGTAGTTTGGTGATGTTTGGGAAGTTTCCCAATCACTTTTCCAGGCTATTCTTGGTTTCTTGCAGATTTTACTCTTCATTTTGGATTAGTTATACTTGACCTGGTTTTGTCACACTGTGCATTGCACCAATGACTCCCTGGACTCTCTCACACACACAAAAATCATTTATCAATGTTCATTAAATGCCCACCCAGAGCCACAAAAGCCTCCTAGAAATAAAAGCATCCGCACAGCTGCTCCTGCATCACAATGATTTGTTATTACAGCTGTAATTCTCCTAAATAAACTTGGGTTTATCTCCTAGGGCTCAGAATGCCACCACCACCACAGTACAACCAGGAGTGAGTTAAAACAGGTACCAGTGCCATAGCTGTGGTGACAGGAGTTGGGAGCTGCGATCCTTATGGGTCCCTTCCAGTCTGGATAATTTAGGGCTTTCTACCTTGCAGGACCTTCCCCAGTGGCAACTCTGCTTAGATCTGGGGGAAAAAAAAAAAAAAAAAAAACAAATATTTCAAGGCTCAGCTAGGAAGATGACCAGAAATATCTAAATTTGACCATCTCTAGGTGAAGGGAGAGTGAAAACTGTCACCCACTGCACTAAAACACCCATTTTCCAATTAATCATTGTGTGTCTATTAGGCTAGCTGTCTCCATAACAACATAATTAAAAGTACATTTGAAATTCTTCATTATGCTCATATTCATGAACAAGATTAATTTTTAGAAAGATGCTCTTGCAAGAGCTGACTTTTATTGCAGTCTGGATTGATAAAAATTTTTGAGCAGGAGACAAAAATGACTCTAGTTGAATTAATAATATATGTTATTAATATATTAAAAGATCTAAACAGCTTTAAAAATTTATTTTACAGTGGGTTTTTTGTCATTCCAGACAACTTTGTAATTCAAATTCTTTCAAGCCAACCGTACAGGAGTTTTGGCAAAAGAACAACACTATTTAAGTGTTCACACTATTTAAGTGTTACAGTATTTAACACTATTTAACACTCACCAGCACCTAAAAATTAGATGGCTGAGATACACAACAGAAAAGAAAAAAATATTGAAAAATTCTGAGTTTTTCATACTAAAACATTATTTCATCCTTGCAACCAATGATGAATCTGTTCATAAACAGATTTCTGCAGTGAACTATACCAAAACCTGACACAATAAACAATTGAAACCATGAAACAAAGGCTACTCAGAACAATTTCTCATTTTCCTGCTGCTCCTAAGCAGAAGGGAGACTCCAGTTCTTCAGGCCAAGAACTGGAATGAACAAAACCCACAAACCACAGAGATCAGAATTTTGGGGTCACTTTAACTGCACCTGAACACATCAGCAATAAATTCTTTATTGAAGCTGAATAAACTTATTTATTAATTAATTTATTTCCACTTACAAAGCTGAAAAACTCGAGAAACCAAGATAACAGCAGAATTTAGAGTTTCTCAGCCTGATTCCAACACGAGTTTTGCTTGTGCAAAAGTGGAAAACATCACTTGGTTGGCAGAAGCACAGCTCACAGACATTGCTCAACAGCATACCTGAACCAAAGCATTCCTTAACAAAGGCAAAAAGCATTTTGCAGGTGTTATTTTAAAGATGCATTTTACCGAGGATGTTTTTAAAGGTGTTTAATCCTGAGCCTTCTCACCTGCAGTCTGAGATGCAATAAACCAGCTCCCGAATCCAAATTTCTTCTGGACCAGCTGGTTTTGTTTTCCCTCACTTAATACCTGATCAGCCTAGAGCTCCTAAATATAGTTAAGCAGCACTTTTTGAAGGCTCATCTGTGAGTTAAAGGAAAATTATGAAAGCTTTGTATTTTTGCACATGCACATAGACTATCAGAAAATAGATAATTATTTTTATACAAAAAAAAAATTTACATTATGGTATATTCTGCTGAAATATCATTTGGTCAACACACCCATCTCAAAATGGAAATGAGTGAACACTGGTGATATTTTAAGAATGTTTGAGAATTTTAAGAATTACCTCATTGAAGCAATATTTAGAAGCCTGAATTAACCCATTTAGTAAACTCATCTTTGTCCTTTTATCTACTTCTGTGCAAAAGCAGTTCTGAAGAGCTGCCACACGGTGGAGGTAAAAGCCAATAATTTAAAAATGAGAGGCACACACGGGTCACTGTGACATTCTCTCTCCCTTTATGTTAGTCAAAGTGAATTACGAAAATAAATACCACTCGCTTTGAAAGTGACCAGAAAGCTGAACTGAGGAGGGGTGGAAAGGGAAAATAATAAATAAACCCCAAGATTTTACCCCAAAAATCACTTAAATAGTAGGGAAATCATCGTTGAAACAATTGAACAATCCCTTTTTTAAATTAAAACCTGCACAGATCTATATACCAAAGAATGAGATACCTGAGGAATGTGATTGTGAAACGGACAACAGAAAATAAATATTCATAAGATTCCTTTCAAACTGAAGCCATAACACTACAAAAAGTGTCATGGGCAGTCTTACAAGAAACCCCATGTAAGTAAAATCAGAACTGTCTTTCCTGAGCATGCTCCCAGCACCAGCTGAAGCCCTTAATTTGGTTTTAATTGATAAATTAAATCACATCCAGCCACAGGCAGAAGAGACTCCTCCCTTCCTGCAAAGCAGCAGGTACACTGTTAAACTGTAAAAACTGGATTTTTAAATGCAATTCTACCTGCCACCAATAGCTATCCTGGAAAAAGTTGGCTTGAAGAGCTTCCAAGCACTGCAGAGATTTTTCACAGGTGTATACTTGTCAACACATGGACCCTGTACATTCAGGTAATTAATAACCATCTCCACGAAATTAAAAAAAAAATATATATATATAAAAAAAACCAAACACATAAAACACCACCTGGCCTTTTTGGGGAAAAAAGGGCCCAGCTGTTGGCCAAATTCTCCTTTTAGGGAATTTTTCTGCCTCCTTGGGGCTCAGGATAAGACATTACCAGGAAACCTCCACAGCCTCATAGGACCTTGGGATCATTATTATTGGCTGTAATTTTTCTGTGTGTACCAACAAAGTCCCAAGGAGAAGGCCAAGGGCGTTAGGGAGATTTTTAAAGGAGGGGAGGGGAGGTGCAATTCTCTTTTATCTTCCCATCTGTAGAGAATGACACCAACAGGAAGAGTGGAAGCAGTTTGTCCAAATCTGGCTCTGAGAATGGCAACTTTTTGTGGGTTTGGACCACACCTGTGCAATGCCAGGGCTGTTTGTGCACAGCAGGATTCACCTTTATCAGTGAGGAAAATAATTTTTGCCTCATAAGTCGGCAGGATCCATCAAAAGAGCACCACTGTGTTATTATTCCATAGGTTATTCAGGAAAATCTCAGGATCCTTGCCTTTATGGATAATTTCAGCTTCCCAGCTGTTAGCTGGGACTGTTACAAACAGACTCAAAGCAGCTGCAGCAGATTGAGGTAAAATTCAGCTGGCAGCCTGAATGTGCTCCCCAGGCTCAGAGTTAGCCCAACAGTAACAGATTAGAAGGAACAATTAATTCCCATGGGGATATAGAGATCATTACAGAGATATATCTTGATGGATCAGTGCACTCCAGAAATCACCAACCAAGTGAAATCCAGCAAGAACAAATGCTGGATTCTGCTCTTAAAATGCTGCAATTCTAAGTTTACACCCAAATTGAGGGACAAGCTCCTCACCAAGAGGAACTGGAACACACAAGCTGCACTGGGTTTGGCTGGAAGAGTTTATATTTGTTCACAGTTGCAGATTTGAGCCCAAAGTAGTGTTGACAAGAGAGCAATGCTTTGCTGTTGCTGAGCAGCACTTGCACAGCATCAGGGCCTTCTGTTTCTCACTCTGCACCTGCAGGGGAGTGGGTGGCTTTGTTGGGATGCTGAAGGAACAGAGGCTGATAAGATCATCATTGTCTTCCCATCAGGTGTCCTGTCCTGCTGTAAGAGCAGTCAGGGAGGATTCTTTTTTATATTCCTCACATGAAAATAAAGCACAAATGCAGCAGTATTATATCTGAGAACCTGAGAATTCTCTATATCTGAGAATTTGCCATTGAAAAAAAAATGTCTCTGCAGAAGAGGGGATAGCAAAGAGAGAAGGGAAAATCGTGGAAGCTTTGTCTGCCCTGGCTGGCTGTCAGGTGAAACCTCCCTGGGACAGGGCTCCCCTCCTTAACATGTGGCACATGTCAGGGCTTTCAGCATAGCCCTAGGGTAATTTTCCATCCCGTGTTACAAAATGGATTCATAACATGTTGAGGCAGAAATAAAAATCATATTGGCCTGTCTCATCAGGGTCTGGTTTGTAATATAAACAACATTTGTCCTGCTACAGTCTTGTTGATTGTTCCAAGCTCCCCCTCAGGGCTGCTGCCAAATCCCACCTTTTTGGATGGTTCATCTTTTGTTGTTGTGTGGTACAAACATCCACAAGTGACAGCTGCCAGAAGATTCCCACTGCAGTGCTGGAAACATCCATGGAAAAAGCACATTTCCCTTAAAAAGCAGCCTGGCTGCCTGCACAGCCATGCAAGGACGACAATGTCTCTTGAGGCTCACCCCTCTGTGGCTCATGGGAGGTTTCACTATTTCCAGCCATGCACCTGAGAGGGGGATGAATATCCTTTTATATTCCTGCAAGAAGAGGAGTACAGCCCTGCTGGGTCCTAGGAAGGCTCAGTGCTGTGGGGCTGTGCGAGCAGAGGCCTCAGTGAATTGAGAGGTGCCTGTGCAGCCACACATCTCACCCTCTGCTGTCCTCTCAGAGTGTGATGGTCATTGCTCTAGTTTGATCCCTGTGGGCACAGCCCCCCTAAAAGCATTTACCTCTTATTGGCATCCCTTGGGTCCCTTTAGGGGCCAGCTCACAGCTTCCCACCTTACTGGTGTGAGTTCAACAAACCTGCTCCAAAGGCTGTTTGCCCCCATGGCAGAAGTGCCAGTGGCTGCAGCAGAAATCCTGCCAAGCTGTCTTCTTCAAATGTTGGCCTCTCATGGCTGGGACTCCAGTGGTTTGTTTTCCAAAAGCACACAGTCCTTGCTGTGTGCCATCTGAAGGAGCTCTGTGTTTGCTGCTGTTCCAGACCTTGGTTTGAACAACTCAGAGCGAGCATCAGCTGGGCCATCACTCCAGGCACAGGCCGTGTCCTCAGAAATTCTGCACTTGGCCTGACATGCACATCTCCTGGTTTGCAGACCCCACTTCAGCACAGGCTCTGGGGGGAGATAATTGGCATTTTCAGCAGCTCAAGTGCTCGTGTCTGGCCTGATCTCTCAGTGGGAAGAGCTGAATCAGCAGCAGCACCAGCAGGTCCCACCTCTGTGTTGTTACCACTGTGGCAGGGCAAACTGCAGGGATTCTGGCCATTTGCAAAGCCTTGAACTGAAATTCAGAGCCCAGTTTTTCCATGAGAGTGACAAAGAACTCCATTAAAACTTACCTTGGAAACCACAGGCTTCCAATAATTCACTGCTCAGCTCTCCCATAATCTTCCCATCTGCTACAAATAACAGATTTCCAAGCAAAACAGAATAAACACAACTTGACCTGCAGGGGAAGAGCTCCTGCACCCTCCCTGTGCTGCCCTTGGAGATCACTGCCCTGTACCAGGCACCAACAGCTGAGCCTGGGGCAATTAACCCTGGTGGGCTTTGTCACCTGGCTGTGCCACAGCCTGGGGGAACATGCCTCAGCCAGGAGATGCTCTTGGCACTGCTGCCTCTCCATGTGGTGCCCTTTATCCAGCATCCTCCAAACTGTGGCTGTGCAAGTGCTCAGTGTCAGCACCACAGGTGCAGTCAGGTTGGAAAGGGCCTCTGAAGTCATCAAGTCCAGCCTAGACCCATCAAGCCAGAAACCACTTTCACACTGATGGAGCTTCTTTTAGAACATTCCTTGCTGTTGTTCCTGGGAAAGGTCACAGAATCACAGAATATTCCAAGTTGAAGGGACCCACAAGGATCATGGGAGCTTACAAGGGGTCTTTGCTAAAAAGGTGCATCACCCATGCAGGGATCTCCCATCTTACCCCTCCTTCCAATCAGGAACTGATTGATAAACCAGATGATAGGTCAGCAAATATCAGTCTGAAGGCTATTACCCATGATAGTCCCACAAGCAGCTGTGGAGCAGTTCTGGAGCAGAACCCTCTTGGATCTGACTCTCTTAATCTCTATTTCTTCTATGCAAGGTAAGTTGGTGCCCCTGCTTCCAGGGTGACAGATCCAGAGGGGCCATGTGTCCATGGCTCCCTGCCCCTCCTCAGGCAGCGCTGCAGCCCTGGATCTGAGCTGGCATTTTTGACTGAAAACTGAGAGCAGGATTCTCCAGAGGCATCCAAGGGTAGCATGTTTGGAGCAGACCTTCCTGCTCTGCTGGGAGAGGTGCTGCTGAAGGTGGCCATCAGGTGTTTGGGCTCCTGCTGTCGCAGCACTGGGGAGCCGAGTCCCAAGCTGTGTCCCCTCCTTGGGCAGTGGCAGTGCTGGCACCCACAGGGCTCACCGGCTCAGGACCCAAACCCAATGGCAGACACGTGCTGGGGTGATAACCCTGGTGACCACCCACAGGTTTGGGGATCCCACGTGGGATTTGGGTGCAAAATGCCAGTTTTAAAACACACCAGAGGTGGCACAGCCCTTCTCAGACCCTGCCACAGGCCATGTGTCCCCACTGGAGTCACAGACCTGTCACTTGCCCTCCCCTCTCCCATGCTCTTAGCAGCTCTTCAGGACATAACCAATACCACCATCTTTAGGATATGCCCAGTATTTTGTGACATTTCACTCATTGTTTTGCTGTCACTAGCAACACTGACATAAAAAAAATAATAATGAAACTTAGCAATTATATAGCTCTTTATATTTTGAAATCTCTGTACAAACATTACTTAAACAAAGCAAGGTAGTATGCAAAACAGTCATTGCTTAAAATAATCGACCAAGGGGTTGTGCTTCAGCAGTGACACTGGGAGGAGGACAGAAATGCTGGAAGGAAAGTGACAAACCAGAGGTATAACAAGGTCTCCTCTTCAAATTTGGGGTCATGAATGGAGAAAGTGTCAAGGACAGTATCTGAAAGTGTTCTTTAATAATCTTACACCAGGCAGGTAAAGCTGATGTGTTTGCACTGTCACACAGGGAAGAGTAACTGCTCAATGCAAATAATATACAGCAATATTATACACAGGGATGTATAAATACATATTCACACACACACACATTGCATCTTAAACCTGTTGAGGACATCTCAGCCAAACTGCAACAGAAATGATACTGGTATATAGTGATGAAGATATTACAAACATAAAAACACAGCAGTGACACCAACTGTGGAGCTTCCCCTCCAGAGAACAGGTATGACTTAAACTGCTCTATCTGCTGAGGCTGGCTGCAAACACAGCTCTCAATTCCTCTCTTCTGGAATGACTGAAGAAAACAAAGCACAGCTACCCACAAAACTCATTGCTGCAAACACAAATGCTGTGGGTGCAATTAATTGCCCATTCATTAGCAGGTAGTGGGACAGGCCTTTGGCTGAAAGGTGCAGAAAAACACAGTACATGGACATGATCCAAAAAGGAATGTGTGCCCTCCCCGGGCCCCACAGCCCTGCCAGCTCCAGGATTCCAGCCCCAGCTCAGTTCCTGCAGCCCCTGATGATTGGTTTGCATTATTCCCAGGAAAAGCAGTTTTATGGGAAGCCCTGTATGGGCTCAAGCACACAATGCCAGTGGATGCACTGAGGAGGGAAAACTGCCAGAGTTCATCCCATTTTAGGGACAAACACCTGCCTAGGGATGAACCCCCCATCCTGCAGCTCCAAACACCAAGCCTGCCTGCCCAGAGACCCACACAACTTCTCCTACAGGGATCAACCCAAAATTGCTGCAAATCCTCCAGCTGTTTGCACAAAGGAAGAGCAGCAGGCCCAATGAGCCTCAAAAGCCTCAGATGGACACACAAAAAGCTCTGTGCCTCTGCTAGCTCCAGCCCCAGGATAAACACAACCTCCTCTGCCAACAGGAGCACATAAAGTCCAGGTGGAAACAGTGAAGCTCAACTGAAAACACTTTGTATTAGAAAACAAATTTAAAAATGGACAAAGAAACCCAACAAAACCCAGGCAGTGATTCTGAGACAGAACAGTTATATTTTATACATTTTATTTCTGTGGAGTTTTAGGTTTTAAATAACATGATAGATTTTGGTTCTGACTCTCTACCTGAATTGCAGCTCTCCTTCCTTTTCAGTAAACTTTGGAATAATTTTCACAGTGAACAGTTAATGATGATGAAATCGGAAAGAATTCAAAGTGCAGCTTCTCTGCAAGCATGAGCCTTCCAAACAATAATTTAAGGAATGGACATAAAACTATTTTGAAAACTAATGCTATCTAAAAAACTTAACATTTTAATTATGTGGTGACCATGACTAAGCAGTTCTTAGAACACATTCTCAATTCCTAGCTAGCAATTCTTCTAAAACCAGAGCTTGGTTTCCAAAGGCAGCACTACTCCCTGACACAGGCTCTGCCTCATGCTCCCAAACACTCAGAACCAACAGCTTTCACTTGAGCACACTTGCAGTGAGAGCACAGTGACTTGTGGGGTTTTCCTTGGCTACATGCACTCTTGGGCATCACAAAATCATGGAATAGTTTGCAAGAACCTTACAGCTCATCCAGTTCCAGCCCCCTGCCATGGATAGACATGCAGGCAGTCCCAGGCTGCTCCAAGCCCCATCCAATCTGACCCTGAACACTTCCAGGGATGGGGCAGCTTCTCTGGGCACGCTGTGCTAGAGCCTCCCCACCCTCACAGGGAAAAAATTCTTCCCAATATCCAGTCAAAAATCTAACCTCCATTAGTTTATAGCCATACCTATTACCCTGGCACTCCAGGTGCTCTCCAGCTCTCCTGGAGCCCCTCTAGGCACTGGAAGGTGCTCTAAGGCCTCCCCAGGGATTGTCTTTTGGTGAACAGCCCTGTCTCAGCATATGCCACAGCAATGTCACAGTGAGACAGCCACCATACACAGAGTATCACCACACAAAATCAGAAAGCTTCAGAGTAACTCCTTACCCCTTCTGAAGGCTTCAGGCACTGCCCACACACAGTAACCCCTCACCTCTTCAGCAGGCTGCAAGCATCTGCCCTTCTTGTCCTTCAGCCCAGCCTTTTATCCCCTGCTGTTGCTGCCCTGCACCTGTGTGCCCTCTGTTCCCTTTGGGGGTTGGTCAGTGCCCCTGGGCACTCCATGGCTCGTTCCCTTCAACAGCATTCACCTGTCCTGCACAGCTGTGCCCACTGGGGATGAGCCCCACTCCCAACCACCCAAACTGTGCCTGCACAGACATTGCAGCTCTCCCAGCCCATCTCCAGAGCTGGACTGACGAAAAGCAACCCCAGTTCCCTGACCCTGAGCCTTTCAGCTGCTAGTTCTCTTACATTTAGAGGAACTGCACACAAACCCCTTCCATTCCAGAGCTTCCTGTGCAGTGACCAGCCATGAGAAGATTTCTCCAAGACAAGGAGAAAATGGGAATTGCCAGCTGTACAGAAACCCCTCTGCTGTACATCTCTAAGGCAGCAGAGTCCCTGTTCCCATCACCAGGTGCTCCAGGGGCAGAGTCAGCTGGACACCCCCACTGCTAACAAGCTCCCACACAACAACACTCACACAATCAGTAAATAATCTACAGTTATTACCAGTCCTGAGTACAGCCATAAGCAAGATTTCAAGTGTTAACCTTTAGGCCCAGATTTTCTTAAAATGATCCTGCAGAACATATACATATATACATATTTTCTTTTAAACATCTATATTTAAAATTATCTATTTACCTAACCTATAAAACTTTACTACAAGCCAGACTGCCATCTGGAGAAAAAAACACCTTAAATTCAATTTCAAGTATTCATCAACAATAAAGTTGTTACTCTAAGTCCTTTGAAGATCCTGAGACAAATACTCAATTATGCAAATATTCAATCAAAATAATTATATAAATATTCAATCAAATATAAGGGGAAAATAAAAATAAAGGAATAGAAGCATGTCCCAGAGCAGCAGTACAGCCTCCCTGTGCAGGCCAGTTCCCACCTACCCAGCCCAGGTTTTCCAGAGCCCTCAGTCTCCAAAAGCTGGTTTCCTACAAAAGCTGGCAGCTGCCAGAGGCTGAGGTGTCTGATCTTTTTTACAATCACTTGAGATTACCTACATGGCCATCCCTTCCTTGCTCAGTGACACTGATTTTCAGGGAGCTCTCCCTACTTCCTTCCACTGTGAGCTGCACAAGAAGGAACAAGGGATTGAAGGAAGCCAAGCAGTTTTTATTGACTCCCACAAGACAGACATGGATTGCAGACTACCCTGGACAGCTTCTTTTTAAAATCCCAGAATTACCAACGACAGAATTTTTCCTCACAAATAACCTGGCACAACTCCTTTGTCAAAAGATTCTGTCATGGAATATATTTCCATTATAGTTTAATGTTAATAGTTCATTCCAACAGCTAAAAATCTAGGTCTATAATACTATTTAAATATTTTGTTCATATTTCTGACTTAATTAAAAAAATTAGTTTGAGCTACTACTTTCCTAGTCCTCGAAAAAAATCAGAGAGAGGCCAACTTTTGAATGAGTCCCTTAAAAATGTGTATTTCACCTGAGAGCAGCAATGACTCCAAGGAAACACACACAGCTTGACCACCTTTTCCTCAGAAAAAGAAACATGGTCACACACCCAGTTACAGCCCCAAACAGAACTTCTGCAGCGTGACCAAGACAAGGTCAATCCCAAGACTGGTGCCCCAGAGCTTGCAGAATCTGACCACATGTAACTGAATTCCTTTGTGTTTTGGAAGAGGTCAGTCTGCACCTGGGTTGGATGATGACTCCAAGAGCCCTGCTGGCCTGCAGGGGCCATGGGAGTGCTCTCAGCTTTAATGAGAAGCTGAATGAGGTGACTGAAGCCACCACAAAGGTGAATTAATCCAGCTCTTCTATTGCAGCATCCTCCCCAGCATCTGGAAAAGGCAATAACCTCCAGAAGCATCAATCCCCTTGACGGAGCCCTGGGTCACAGCCTCTCTTGTCTTCCCAGAGGAATGCTTGCTGTCTTCCACAGCACCACCCCAATGCACTGTCAGCACCTCAGTGTCTTCCTCCCAGGACATGAACCCAGAGACTCCAACTCACGCACAAGTGATTTTCAGGTCTTCAAAGCTGAGAACAGGCTCCTACTCGAGCAGAAATGCCTTAGGATTCATGATTGGTGTAAACCCACTTCTGGCCAAAGTCTTCAGCACCCCAAGGACCTGCTGACCCCAGGGGTGCTGGGGCTGAGGTGCTCCTTCTACACAGCAGTTCATCAAACCTCAGTATCTCGCTTCCATCTTACATTTTTACATAAAGCACAAGTGTCCACACCTCCAGGAAAAACACTTGTGAAAGGAACAGTCAGAACAGATGGACACACGTTTGAGAGCAACTTACCTAATTAGCTTCATGATGCCCATCACACATGGAAAGCCCAAAGGCAAAAGGGAATCTCAGACACAACAATTTGGCTGAAAGCAGATATAACTCACAGGAAATAAGTTTTAAGAATTGGTTTCTCTGTTACAAGAGTTTCTAGAGGAGAGCAATTAATACCCAACAAGTAGTCACTGGTTTTGGCAACTCAGGCTTGGTGCCCTTAAAATGAGCAGATTTTTTTAAAGCTGTTACATTGCTGTTACAGTTAAGATTGTATTCAGATGAGTTCCTGGGATACACAAATCATCTACTTCTAAACAGGCTTCTGCATGTGATAGACTAAACTTCTTAACTTACAAATAATTATTTTGGTGTTTCCAGTTTACAATGGTAAAAAAAATGAAGACTTCACAATGGTATAAATGGGAGGTAAATGTATTTTTAAAAACAGAATTAAAAGCTGCATGTTAAAAACTGGCTCACAGACTAATAAATACATACATCAAAGACATGAAATTTTCAGCAGCTGGTTTTAAAGAGCAAGGAATTGGGAAAAAAAACTAGCTGTCCAGACTCCATTCCGCCTCTGTGGTCTATGTACTAAAAATATCTGCAGTTGAAAAACAAGTTAACAGAGGAGTAGAATCAGCTTTGTCACCTATTTTCTTTTTTAAAAAGTAAGCTACTTCCTAAAAGTGTGGTGTAAAACCTAGAGAAACTATTAATTTCTTCATGCACTTGATGACATTGAATTAAAAAAGAAATTATTTTAACCCAGAAAAAATGAGTCATTGTATACAGTAAGGACAGCCTTACTGCAAGTTTTCTACAGTAAAAGTATTTCTAGAAATACACCAGAAATTACTTTCCTATAACAAAATATACAATTATGTGTTGCATCATCATTGAGTTTCAATACTTAGGCAAAACAGAAACAGCTACTGTGAAGTTTCAAAAAAAACCCAAAGAAACCCAACTCCAAAGAGCAGAAAGATGTTTTGACGGCTGTGGAGATGCCAGAAAGCAACGCTGGACACCAGGAATCTCCAGAACAACTCCCCTTCACCAGTGATGTGCAGTTTGTGAATCAGACTGTGAGGGAAAACTGATCCTGTTCTATGGGCTTCTCCACCCAGGCTCCCAGTCCTGCCTTCAGGAATGCTTTAAACAAACACTCTTTAGCAGTTTGGTACTCCGTGGCTCCTTGCTTGGTGTCGTGGTACAGGTTGGGCTTGAGGATCTTGGAGCGCAAGCTGGAGGAAAGCTGTGGGGTCAGATACAAGACAAGGAGAGAGACAAGACCCCATTAGGCCAAACAGCACCAGAGTGAGTATTTAAACAGCTAATATTAAAACAAGGTAAAGATCCATCAAACAAAACCTTGAGGCCAAAAAGCCACAGGCATAATTACTGGAAGTTTTCTTCCTGAGAGTAAAGAGTGAAACTTCAGCAGTGAAAATGGGATTATCCTTCCAAATAAATTAAAATGCAAATGCAAGCTCAAAGAAAACAGCATCCTTTGCTTACTCAGCTATAAACCAAGGAATATGCATTTTGGACCAGACAGCATCACATTAAAAAGTAAGTTAATACACTGCTCTTCTCCATTACTGCATGAGGCAGCAGCTACCTGGCCCTAAGTTGCACTAGGGAAGGCTTAGATTAGATACTAGGGGAAAAAAATTCATTGGAAGAGTTGTAAAACATTGGAACAGGCTGCCCAGGGAAGCAGTGGGGTCATCATCCCTGGGGATGTGGTGCTAGAGGACATGGTTTAATGTCAGCATGGTGGTGGGGCTGCATTGATGGCTGGACAATCTAAAGAGTCTTTTCCAGCCTTAATGATTCTGTGGCTCAGCTTAAAACAAGCTGAGATACCAGGGAATTCATTAGATATTGGGGAATGCATTAGATAGAAGGGAATTCATTAGATAGAAGGGAAAACACGAGGCTCAGCTTAAAACAGGCTGAGATATTAAGAGAATTCATTAGATATTAGGGAATTAGATATTAGGGATTTCACTAGGTATTAGGGGAAAAAAATTCACTGAAAAGGTTGTAAAGCATTGGAACAGGCTGCCCAGGGAAGTAGAGGGTTCATCATCCCTGGGGATGTGGTGCTAGAGGATATGGTTTAACGCGAACATGGTGGTGGTGCTGCGTTGATGGCTGGACTTGACCATCTTAAGGGTCTTTTCCAGCCTTAGTGATTCTGTGGCTCTAACACAAGGCTCAGCTTAAAACAGGCTGAAATATTAGGGAATTAATTAGATATTACGGAATTAGGAAATCCATTAGATACTAGGGAATTCATTAGATATTAGTGAAAACATGACGCTGTGCTTAAAAAAGGCTGAGGTACTAGGGAATTCATTAGATACTGGGGAATTAGATATTAGGGATTTCATTAGATATTAGGGGAAAAAATCACTGAAAAGGGTGTGGTGTAGAGGGCATGGTTTAATGTGAACATGGTGGTAGTGCTACATTGATGGCTGGATTTGACCATCTTAAGGGGCTTTTCCAGCCTTAGTGATTCTGTAGCTCAGCTTAAAACAGAGATACTAGGGAATTCATTAAATAACAGGGAATTAGATATTAGGGAATTCATTAGATATTAGGGAATGAGATATTAGGGAAGTCATTAGATATTAGGGAAAACACAAGACTCAGCTTAAAACAGACAGAGATATTAGAGAATTCATTAGATATTAGGGAATTAGATATTAGAGAATTAGATATTAGGGATTTCATTAGATATTAGGGGGAAAAAAAAAAATCACTGAAAGGGTTGTAAAGCATTGGAAGAGGTTGCCCAGGGAAGCAGTGGGCTCACCATCCCTGGGGATGTGGTGCTAGAGGACATGGTCTAACGTGAACATGGTGGTGGTTCTGCGTTGATGGCTGGACTTGACCATCTTAAGAGTCTTTCCCAGCCTTAATGATTCTGTGGCTCTAACACAAGGCTCAGCTGAAAACAGGCTGAAATATTAGGGAATTAATTAGATATTAGGGAATTAGGTATTAGGGAATTCATTAGATATTAGGGAATCCATTAGATATTAGGGAAAACACGAGGCTCAGCTTAAAACAGGCTGAGGTATTAGGGAACTCATTAGAGAATTAAGTATTAGGGAAAAAAACTTCACTGAAAGGGTTGTAAAGCATTGGAACAGGCTGCCCAAAGAAGCAGTGGGTTTACCATCCCTGGAAGTGTTCCAATAACATTTGATGTGGATGTGGTGCTAGAGGGCATGGTTGAACATGAACATGGTGGTGGTGCTGCATTGATGGCTGGACTTGACCATCTTAGGGGTCTTTTCCAGCCTTAATGATTCTGTGGCTCAGCTTAAAACAAGCTGAGATACCAGGGAATTCATTAGATATTGGGGAATGCATTAGATATTAGGGAAAGCACAAGACTCAGCTTAAAACAGACTGAGATATTAGAGAATTCTTTAGATATTAGGGAATTAGATATTAGAGAATTAGATATTAGGGATTTCACTAGGTATTAGGGGAAAAAAATCCACTGAAAGGGTTGTAAAGAACTGGAACAGGCTGCCCAGGGAAGTAGAGGGTTCACCATCCCATGGGATGTGGTGTTAGAGGACACGGTTTAACGCGAACACGGTGGTGGTGCTGCGTTGATGGCTGGACTTGACCATCTTAAGGGGCTTTTCCAGCTCTAATGATTGTGTGGCTCTAACAGGAGGCTCAGCTTGTAACAGGCTGAGCAAGCCCAGAAGCACAGCAGATTTCTGAGTGCCCAAAGCCCACGGAGGTGTTCCCCTGAGCCCTGAGCAGTGTCAGGGTGCCCCGGGGCCGTACCTTGGCATGGATGCGCATCCAGCGGCTGTAGAAGGCGTGCTTGCAGAGGCGCGACGCGCGCCCCATCTCGTCCTTGCCCGTGGTGGCATTAATGACCTCCAGGCCTGAGTCACCCACTGTCCAGTTCACACTGAAGTTGGGGGCTTTCCCTGGCTGGCGGGCCTCTGCGTTGCTGATACCTGAAAGAAAAGTGGTGTTTAATGATGATAATAAATACAAATGCTTGGCTTTTGGTTTGGGGTTGGAGGGCAAACAAACTTAGAAGCAGATCTTTTATTTTGAGGGTTTTCTCCTGCAGATTTCTCAGCCACTCACAGAGTGACATCTCACTCTCATTCTGGCTAAAGTGGTCTCTAGTTCTGTCCCTCCCAGCAGGGCAAGTGTGCACTGCTGGAAGAAGCAGCCTCCTTGGCAGTGGGGGTCATGGAGAGCTCCGTGGCAGGAGTTCATAGGGTTCACCTCACTTCCAAATGACTATGAACCCTGGAAATGTTCATGGCCAGGTTGGATGGGGCTTGGAGCAACCTGGAATAGTGGAAGGTGTCCCTGCCCATGGCAGGGGGTGGAATGAGATGTGCTTTACAGTCCCTTCCAACATAAATCATCCTGTGATTCCACTGAAAGCGAGCCCCATGCTCAGCACCCTCCACAAAGCTAGAGCTGGCAGACATTTGGGTCTTTCAGCACAAATCCACTGTGTTCCAGCTGTCTCCCCACTCCACAGGCCAGTGCTGCACACTGAGCCCAGAGACAGGGAATCACAGGATTCCAAACAGGACTCAAATCACT
The DNA here is from genome assembly GCF_027887145.1 of Ammospiza caudacuta. Classification (NCBI taxonomy): domain Eukaryota; kingdom Metazoa; phylum Chordata; class Aves; order Passeriformes; family Passerellidae; genus Ammospiza; species Ammospiza caudacuta. The sequence continues at coordinate 11,702,691 of NC_080600.1, read as the reverse complement.
TTGCTCAGGTGTTAAATTAGGTTAACATCTTCCAACTATGGCTCTACCTGCAGAGATGGAGAAGCAAAGCCACCACAATCCAACCCAAGTGCAAACCGAGTCTGGCTGCCTGCCCAGGGCAGGATTTATTCCTCACAACACCCCAAAGATGGACTATACAAAATGAAGGTCACAGTAGCTGCTGCCATGCATGTGTAACTCCTCAGACACTGCAGGGGTGGCAAAACTCTGTTTAGGATGTCTCAGTCACCTCACCAGGAGACAACAAAGCACCAGGGCAATTTGTTCTTTCTAGTAAATATAAATCCCACTTTTACTTTAAGGCAGCTCCCACTGAGAACTTATTTCACTGTTAGGCCAGGTCCTACACTTAATAAAATCTAAAGAATTTGTGGAAACTGAACATGAGCAACACAGCAGGATGCCTTTCTGGCTGGTATCTGGAACACAACCCAATAAAGCTGGGCACCTGGGAGCAGGACTGGCTCACCTGGCTCAGTCTCATGGCACCTCTGGCCCAGCACTGAGAGTGGGCAAGGTCAGAATGACCCAGCAAAATGCAGTTTGCTCTCTATCATCAATTCCTCATTTAATAAACAAAGAAACCCTTTGAAATATAAACTACTGAAGCTGTTGTATTTTTAGCCTTGGTTTGGATCAATCTTGTCACTATGACTGATGAGAAATAATTAACTAAATAATAACAGAAAATAACCTACTATTCCCCATTTTCTTAAAATATAGGCTGAAAAAATTGAGAATTGGTACAAAAGTTGGTTTCACCAAAAGTACTGAGGCAAAAGTGCTAAGAAATTGATGCCACATGACAATTTTTTTGTCTTTTTTTTTCTTAAATGACATCTATGCTACTACCTTTTCTTTTATTCCATACACTATTAAACAAGTACAGGGATCAGACAGAGGTCATCAAGTACTCCAAAATGCTTTGTGATATCACAACCAGTCCCACAAACAAATCAAATAAAGATGAGAAAGCTGAACATCCAGCATGCACTACATTTCCACTGCAATTATATGATTCTATTCCTTGGTTTTTGATGAATTAATTAAATATTTTTAAAAACCACCAAAACCAACCCAGATTTAGAATTTCAAATAGATTTAATTAATAACAACCCATTCAGCTGCTTATTTGCATGCAAGAATCCTGGAGAGATGTCATTGTGATGGTGGATCACAAGTAGCAAGGGCAGGGAATAAAGGTCATCTCAAAATCAAAGCATTTGATAAACCTTTAGGTGGGTCCTATCTTCCCCATGAAAATCTAGACATGAATACAGCACAATATGCTTAGATTAGAAACAGAAATTTAGGATAGAAAATCAAATATTTTACTCTTCTTTCAAAACTCATAGAACTAAAGCTATTTAGAGAACCTTGCTCAGAACTTATTGTTGAGTATTATTACAAAGAGATATAATAAACAAAAGCAAAGGTCACAGCTCTTGGTGCCACTGCTTATATAAATAATAAAGTTTGACAGTTCTTTGAGGAGAGAGCTAAAACAAGCTTCATGAAAAAGGACACAGGAAGCTGCAAAACACCAATGTGAACAGGAGAATAAGGTACCAAGGGAACAGGCAAATAAAAAATCACCAGAAGTTCTGCTGGAGGACTTATTTTTGTCTACCTTAAAAACAAATTCACTAACACTCGGATAAAGATGACCTCTTTGGGAAGAGTGGACACAGCTGGAGAACCTCCAGCTCAGGGCAGACCTGGGATGTGTGGGGGGGAAGAAAACTGAGGTAGGATCACTAATGACACTAAATTATTTTCAAACAGCAATAAGAGGAGCAATAGCAAAAAGTAGCAGAAAAAACCTGCCATACTGGGTGTCTAGGCAATAAAAAGAGAGATTAAATTCTTGACAGATAAATATAAAGCAACGCATATTAAGAAAAAACCCAAAGCAATCTTGCACAAGGACTGCTGGACTTGGAGCTCTATATTAGAATTCAGGAATGAGATTTTAGTTTCTAATATTCAGCTCTACCAAAAGGTCAGGTCAGTCACCAACAGCAATCAAAGTGAAGGTCAGGAATTATCAGTGAAGGATCAGGGAAGTGAACAGAATTTATGCCACTACATGGACTAGTACTGCTGCTTTATCCTGAATTTCAGCTACTGCTATCCTGAATTTCTCACTAGCACAAAAATGGGGCTGCAAAATGATCCTTTATGTGAAAGGGTCTCTGTGCAAGGAACAACAAAGGAGACTAGGACACTTCAGCTTGCAAAAAACAGGATTTATGTAGGAAGAAATATCTGAGAGGCATAGAAAACTGAGTGTCATGATCACTGCTTATGGCCTGGATCTCACAGAGCAGTGAGGAACATCTAATTGAGGAAATTAGCAGAAAGGAAATTCCTTGCACAAACCTTTCCTGTACATTCCATAGTCCTCCTTACTCAAGGAGGCTGTGGATGGCAAAAAGTTGAAAGCATTTTTAAAAAAAATGGAACCAGGAATGAAAAACTGAAAGATGTGTTAAGGATTTGTAAACACAAAGATCTCTCAAACCTGACTCAGGCTTCAGCCCAGGTGAACTTCTGCATGCCCACCTCCCACAGTGGCTCCCCCTCAAAAAGAGTTTGTGCAGGTCACCCTGCACATGGGCAACTTGATATTGGCTGATTTATCCAAGCACCCTCACTCTGACTGAGAAATCAATTTTTTTTCAGATTATTCTACAAATTTACAAGATTCAAACCTGTCTTCTCTTCAAGTCACCTCTCAGGGAGAGCTCAACTGCCCTCAAAAGCTGAATCCTGAAACCAAGGCTTCCAAGAGTCAGCACAGGAGGGAGTTTTCTATGAACAGACAGATTTCCTGCATCCCTCAGCTGAAAAACATCTGCTCTGGTATGCCTGTTTCCCACTGAAACTGAATATATGGGGATGTGTTAGTGCTGGTCAGGGCAGTGCTGGGCTCATGGTTGGATTCAATGACCTTGGGGTCTTTTACAACCTTAATGATTCTAGGATTCAATCTGCTGCCAAAAGGGCCACATAAAAGTCTCTTATAAAGAAACAAAGATTATAAAAAGACAGTTTTTAGCAATATAAACAGTACCTCAAAATAATTTTAACTTACTGCAGGTGCCCTAGCAGACATAAAATTTGCTTTATTAGAGGAAGAAAACCTGTTTTTACAGTGCTCTCTCAGCTAAACAGGCAGGACAGTGGGGCAACACAGGTATTTCTGTTCTAGTTCATCCCCCTGGTGCAAATAAATCTCAGAGGGGTGTGTGTGTGATACAAGCAAGAACACAGAACTGGAGACAGGTAGTTCTGCCATGCTTCTTCTAGCTAAGAATACACTGAAAAATATGTGAATCCAAGAGCACATGGGCAGCCACACAAATGCCCCAGCTGAATCCAACAGCAGAGGTCAGGAAATCAGCTTTCAAGACTGAACCAGTAAAAGACAATACATCAACACAATTCTCTACCCAAGCTCCTAAAGAACCTTGCTGTACATTTTTGAGATGTGTATTTTTGTGAAAACTCCACAGCTGAGAACATTTCCAGACCCTCTCTGCTGCACAGCAAGTCCTGGCTCAACTGTTTAAACAGATGGTTCTCTTTCATGGGAAATGGATGATAGCAGAAAGATGATTTTCAAGACGACAAGGTACTGTTACATGCTGTGAAAAGGATAACAAAAATGCTTCTCACCCTGCCACAAACCTGCTGTCATGAAGGACTGATAAAAATTCCCCAAAATCAGGCAAAAACAGTCCATACACCAGCTACTATGCCCATAAAACTATTAGATATTTGGTACAGTGTTACAACTGTTACTTACTTGCTAATATAAGGACAAATACATTATTTAACATTTTTATACATCCTAGTTCAGAGAATCCTTACCAAAAATTATCTTTCTTACCTAAAGAAATCCTCATTGTTCACAAGGCTTTTTTCCCCACTCCCTCCCAAAATCTTTTTTAAAAAATCATGTCAAACTTTAAACATGCTTCAAAATTATGAGCTGCTTTTTCTTCCCTGAAAAATAAACACATGCCAAAAGCTAACCTCTACAGAACAAAGCAATAAACACAGTGAGTGAGAGGGAGGATGAGATTTCAGTTTTAAAGCTTTCAGAGCATTACTGTAACAAGCCATTTTAGAATTTAAGACAGGTGAGGTGTTATCTCTGTCCATTCTGAATTGTGAAACACGCTGGCATACTGAGAGATGAAGGGACCACTCAACAAAAATGTGCAGTGCAAGAGAAGTGACAGTGAGTGCTAACACACTATTCCACAGGTGGGAGGAAATTTCCCTAAGCCCTCAACTCTCCTCACATCTCCCTGGGCATGCTCCAGACAGGCATGGTGTGAAAACTCACCCCAAGCTTCATCCCCCAGCTCTTCCCAACTTTTAAAGGTCCTTGCTATGGTATTTCTAACTGGGTGTCTGTATTATATTTTGACCACAGCTTCTCTATTGCAAGCAGCAAGCAGTTTACTCACAGCACACAGTTTGCAAGGTTTTGAGAACTAAAAAATCACAAAGCTACTGGAACAGACTTAGTTACCGGCACGGCCTTCTCCATTAGATACTTGCCACTAAGTAAAGGTCTGTTGAGTGTATAAAGAGGTGGTAGATCTTCTATCTCTGCTATCCTCTGGTAAACGGCTCTGGATAGATGATCCCCATGATATAAACTCCCCAAGATGATGCTAGAGAAGTAAATTGGCTCCACAAAGAGGCTAAGTAAGGCTCCTTGAATACCCAATACGTTCCACCTAAGAGGGAGGGAAAAACAAAACAAAACAAAAAACAAAAAAACACTTTCTTTTTAATGAAACAAGTAACATCTGCCAGACATAACAGCAGTTAATCACAATGGACCAGACTTTCAACCCTTCCTCCTGACCAGCACATGACCATGGTAGATAAGCTGTGACACCTGCCAGAATTTCAGAGATCAGCTTGGGGGACACTCAGTGTAATCCTGAGTAAAATGACCTAAAACAGGAGCACTCTGTAACTTGTACCCCTGCTAACATGCCTGGTGATGCATTTTCCAGCACTCTAATGCCAGAGATGGACAGGATCATTCAATGGTGATATTCACCAGAAACAGCAGCTGATACTGGCAGAAGACACCTGGCAGGGAGAAGAGCATCCTTCCCAGAGCACAACAAGGATTCTCTGCAATACCTCCATACCTCACCACCACAAGGAAAAGCCTGTCCTTCAAACCCTGGCCCAATGGCAACACCCTGCTGACAGAAAGGGCATGAGCACTGGCTTGCCATAGCCATGGGCAGGGACAAAACTGAATATGAAAACTTAAAACACACAAAGAATGCATACAGTCCTTGCTCCCTTTAGATACTCCACAGATTCCAAACATAAATCCCTGTCTGAGCACTGGGATTTATACTGGATCAGGTCTGGTGGCAGGGATACAGAATGCCTAGGAGCAAAATCCTGCTTGTGATAATTTTTTTTTTTTTTAATTGTGCTCATTTGACAAAGTTTTGACTCTCAGTGTCTCTGTAACTGTCACACAAAATACTTTTGAAAACCTCAACATCTCCTGCAGAGTATTTTCACTGCCTTGCTCTGAGGAATACTGAGGGACAATGAACATAGCATAACTCAGTCTTGGAGTCTCAGAATGGTCTGGCTTGGAAGGGACCTTAAACATAATCTAGTTTAAACACTGCCATGGGCAGGGACACCTTCCACTATCCCAGGTTGCTCCAAGCCCTGTCCAACCTGGAGCTGGAGTACAACTGCAAAAGCCAGACACAAGCAGCAGGAAAAGTTTCCTTTGGTGCTTGGATAAAACATAGGAGCACAGAATGGTTGTCCTTATTAAAAATCCCATGCTATACCAGGCTGCAAGGTTCTCCTATGGAAACAGGGAATTCTGATGCTGCTAACAGTGTTTCCTGCAGCTTGTGCAGGGCAGGATACATTTCAGCATCCTTTTAGGCTAAGAACTCCACACCACAACTGTTTCACTACTGCAATAACTGAACTACACTTCAGGACTTGCAACGTGCTTCTTTTTAAAAAATATAAATATGGTAAAACAAAGATTAATCCAAAGAAATGATTTCTTTGCATATCTTTAGTGATGATGAAAGTGGAGGCAATATTCATTAATTTACTCACCCATCATTAAAAACCTGGCCTTAATAAGTGAATAAAAATACTGTGCTAATATATGAAGTGCATTTTACACAGAATAAAGGCATATTTTTTAGAAGACTGAGAACACAATCAACAACCAAGTGTCAGATTAAAGATATCAAGTGAAAATTATTGCTTCCCAGGACCAATATACCTTTCTGACTGCTACAGACACAGGTAATACTATGGAAAAAACATCTGGAAAGAGAATTCAAGAGTGAGCATTGCAAAGACAAGGCACATCCCATTTTACATTACATGATCAGTGCTCAAGTGATGATAGACATTTTAAAATAGGCCAAAGCACTCCTCTGGCAAGCCCTTATAAATAATCCCTCAGCCAGACGCTTTTCCTTACTTCTGACTTCAGTATTTCCAGAGCTCGTGTTTTGCTGCTTCCTCCCACAGCTGGTGACCTTCTGTGGTGCAGAAAATGAAAGCTGACATTTGTCTTGTCAAGTTCTGGTTAGAGGAGGACGAGGAGTGAGGAGAGCTGAGTAAGGCTCTGCAGAGAGGACTGCATGAACTGATGTTATACATGAACTGTATGAACTGTTTTTCTGGGCTGTGCTGAATCCCCTCTGGCCCCCAGCACACACTCGTGCTGGGCTCAGAGCAGGGGGCTGTGCAAGCACTGCACAAACCACTCACCAACCAAAACTCTTCAGATTCAGTAGGCAGGGTTGGGTGGTGGTCAGGTTTAAAAAACTAGCTTTAAATTTCATGTTATAATAGAGGAACATCTGCTTCTCTACAGAAATGTATTGTTGTATCAGGAACTGGTTATAGTGCAGAGACAAAGATGAAATCCAAAAGAATCACATAATCACTAAGGCTGGACAAGTCCGAGCACTAACCCTGTCCAGCACCATCCTGTTCACCTCTGTTCCCAGTTGCCACACACCTTCTGGACACTTCCAGGGACACTCCAGCACTTCCCTGGGCACCCTGTTCCAGTGCCTGGCCAAACATTTCCCCAATATCCAACCTGAGCCTCACCTGGCACAGCTTGAGGCCATTTCCTCTGGTCCTGTCCCTTGAGACCAACCCTCAGCTAACTCTGCCCTCCCACCAGGGAGGTGTGGAGAGGAAGAAAACCACCCCTGAGCCTCCTTTCCTTCAGGCTGAGCTCCCCCAGATCCCTCAGCCTCTCCCTGGCAGATTCATGGTTGTGTTCTGCAGATCATAGCAGAGTGAAAGTCTCCCTGCAGTCCTTTCCTTCTTTCTTCTTGCTCCTTTTTTATCCTGTACTTCTGTCAAACAGTAATATCTCACTTCCATCAGCATGTACACTCTAACAACTTTTATGAATATAAACTGAGAAGGAACCACCACCACACATCAGTTTTCAAAAGGCCACAGGCATCACCTCCAGAAGTGGTAAAACTGCCTCATCCTCCAGCTTACAAACACAGACTGTCAGAACTCACACCAACAACTGCTGCCAAAATAGCATTAACCTTTACTGAAAGCAACATTTCTTTTGGAATTAAGGGGCCAAATGCTGTATTTAACTACAAACCATGCAGTGCAGAGCAGAAAAATGCATTGCAGAAAACTTCAAGTCAGTGTTGTCTTTGCAGTGGAGCATTTAAACAATTGATTTTTTTTTTCTTCACATTAAAAATAGCATCAGAGAAGAGTTAAGTGAAGTGACCTAAAGCTTACAAACCCAAACCTGGGTGCTAAAGAATGAGCATGAGCAGAACACAGGAATGCTGCATCACATCCACAGATACTGAAATGCCTCAAGTAAGGCATGTAAAGCAGAGTTACAGATGGGAAAGAACACCCAGGGAAACTCTCCCAATGAACACCTTCTCACTGGAAACACCTGCAATGCTTGTCTAAGGTAAGCAAAAAAAATTGTCTTATGACAGTATTTAACATGTTCTGAGTGTTCTGGTTTTAAGTTACTACAAGAATTTTCTCTGACAACCTCCAAAAACTTTACCTTAAAGTAATGACATTTAAAGTGCAAACTCTTAGATGGGTATAAATAGCCACAAGATATACATTCCAACTGCTAACATTTAAACAGAGGTGCCCTGATCTGAGCTGGGGTACAGCTAACTGTGATTCTTTCACTGTTGGAGTAGAAGGACAGTGTTGGGAAATGCTCCTTCAAACCAGTACATCCCAACACCTTTGCAGATCAATGCACATGGTCTGTGTTCAACTCCTGTCCATTTACACAGAGGAATTTATTTACTCTGTGTACTGTGCTCACCCAGTGCCTTATAGATGAGCACCTCAGTGGGAAAAATCTCAATTTTATACATTTGTCACACTCACTGGTTTTCTTATTCTATAAGCACTGCTGCATATCTTGTTCATATAACAGTCTGGAGGATGGATGCACTTCCTCAGCCTTTCTGCTGTTCTCAAGCACACTGCACTAAAAAAAGAGGGTGGAGAAAGCAGAGACTGACACCAAATCAAGAGGAGTCCTCTCCTCCTTGCAATGTTGGACCACCATCTGCTCAGGGGTGTCTACAGTGGGTTCCTAAATGTCTGTGGATTTCTTCATGAAATGCAGCTGATTTCACAGCTCTTGACACATGAGAAGGTAAGCAAAATTTAACTCTCAGCAGCCCTTTCACAGTGTGCTGGTAGCACCTCTTGCCAAAAATAAAACCAGTTAAAAATAAATGTTCCAGGTAAAAATTCTCCTCTGAACTTTCCAAATGCAAAAGGCACAGAAATTCTGTTATTCACATTATTTTTCACAAAAGGCAGAATTGAGGGAGGCCTAACAGGAGTAAGTCATACAACTTGATGTTAATATCAAACATTTTAGTTACTGATTTTCATGCAGAGAGGAGCAGAGGGCAGGGGAGTCACTACATGTGACTGACAATGGTGTCCACATGGAACTGGTGCCAAAACTCATCTCAGGAAAATAAGTCTCCTGCAACCACTTGAACAAGGCAAAACCTGACAAGTGTTTACAGTTCAAAGAGCTTCTCATATCAATATTATTTATAAACAACAATTACTATGAAGATATGAAAATTATTTAGTTGCCATTTCATTTATCACAAGTTTTTACTTGCAGCTGATGGCAAGTGAGAGAAGGTGACACGGTAGAAGATGTAGCACTATCCCAGAAATCACTTTTCCTTCTGGTATGCAGAGGGCACAACTTGAAACCTCATTTCTCTCTGTCTCCTAAAGAGATTAATTCTCTGTGACCACTGCTCTTCAAGAGCCACAACTGTAAACAGGCAGCAGTACCTTCACAAGGAGTGAGAGCTGCTTTTAAATCAAGTGGCTGGGTCAGCAGCCCACACTACAAACCATAAGTGCAGGAAGTCTCTGGTCTTTGACAGCAGCTCTTCTCAAAAACACCATTTCAGATTTGCAGTTATAGACATGAAAAGTTCTCCCCTTGTAGCTGCACTGAGGCAGGCAACCACACAGCTCTGCCTTGTCCCAGCTTTTCTGGCATTGCCTGGATTTGCTGCCTGCATGTTGTTGGAGACTGAAGTGTTATAGTTTATGACTTCAACACCTTCATGAAGGACCTTTGCCTATTACAGCAAATTGTGTAAAAGCTGCAGAGAAAACCACCAGAACCCTGAATGGGGGCCTGGAGTGCATGTTGATAAGATAAAGTGACTCAGGTCTGGGCTAGGGGGTGAAGAATACATTCAGAGGAATGGATCAAGCTCAGCACAGCTTGTGGGTGGAGAGCACAGCCCTGGGGCCATCAGCTGCCAGGCTGGCACACACCCTGCACCCAAGGCAGGAGGGAGGAGAGGTTTGGCTGTGTGGTGACAAAGCCCCTGCTCAGAGGCAGCAATGCCACCCTCTGCTGTGCAGAGCTCACCTTCACCCCAGGAGAAGCTGCAGGACAGCTGAGGGGTGTCATGGCCCATCAAAGCCCCCCCAAAGGGGTCCCCAGACCCTGCACATGCTGCAACACACCCAGAGTCCCGCAAGGCACAGTGTCCAACTGGCCCCCTGCAAGGGAGGCACCTGGGCATCCCCACCTGCCCAAAACTGACATTCATCCACTGCATTCTGTACCTCTCAGGGCTGCAGGGGACCCTCGCCACCAAGAACACATGGAGGGGAGCAACAAGGCATCATTGGGACCCTCAGAAGGGTGACACACTCCTACCTAACCCCTGTCACTCTTCTCCTACCCCCCATACACACTTCTTTATTTATTTCTTTCCTCCTTCTTTCTCATTGCCTCTTTTACTATTAAATAAAATACATCATTTTTTTTGGTACCAAGATCTAACCTCCTCTGGTTTTAATCACATTTTTTGGGTATTTTTAGAACATTCAAAGTTCTGCCCCTTTTACACACAGAGACTTAGTTTTCTTTGTTCTTCTCGGTTTAAACCAAATTGTAACACATGTGAGCTCAGCTGAGAGGTTCCATAATGGTACACCTTGGGTAGTCATTTCTCACCACCTGCCCTCAGGTATTTCACGCCAGTGCCACAAAGCCACCATGCACTGCAATTCACATCAGCTACTGCCACTGGGTTAAGAACTGGCAAGGAGAAATGCTCACTTTTGGGGAAAAAAAAAGAGAAAGATTGAGTTACAAAGGTCTGTTTGGATTTCCCAAATCTCTGAATGAGCACAAAAGCCCAGTGGATGGGTGTGTGATGTTCTTTTACACAATAATTTATCAGAATAATATTTTCTCTTCTTTAAAGCAGACTTCCCTTTTAATAACTCAACTGAGAAAAGTTCTTCTCAGCTCCTAGAGCTTTTCTAAGAAACTGTGATAAGGAATTTTGTGCTTCTCAGCAGGACATTAGCCATTAACTGGAATGTTTACTGAGAAGGTAATTATGTGAAAGCAAAAATATGGGCAGAAAAACACATCAAAAGAAAAATGACAAAAGTCAACATTGTGAAGTAGCATGGCAGCAGGCCAGGATAATTTAAAACAAATGCATGTATATTTATGTTAACTCAGGTCAGAAACCACCCTAACACCTTAGTGCAGAGCCACCAAGCTCTAACACACCAGGACAAGAGTACAATTAGGAAAAGAGTATCCTGTTTTAATGAAAATAAAATCCTGTTTTAATGCTTCCAGTCCAAGTGGGATTACACTCATGGCCCTCAAACATTTCTCACAACTTTTCTTGGATGTTCCTACCAGGTCTAGGAGGGTGCTGGGCAGCACACTGCAGCAAGGCACCCAAAGGCTGGAAACAGCAACTTGGATTATCCAGATAATCCACAGAGATGAGGCACAAGTGGTTTGATACAACTGCAATCCCACACCCCAAATTCATCCACATCTTTGCCAGGCCGTGACTTGTGAACCTCTGGGAAAGCTCAGTGGAAATTCCAGGGTCTGAGGCATTCTGGAGGACTGACTGCTGGACACTATGGAGCAAGGCATTCTCTCAAATGCAAATGGACAAAACATGTCAGGGCAATGTTAAAAAAAAAAAAAAAGAAAATTTGGGCCTCCTTACCCATCCTAAAGTCTTTGTTGTGTGTCAAGGGGTTCTATTTGCTTCCTTCATTGGCACAAACAAAATTATTCCCATTAGCCCCAAGGAGAGGTGACAGCTAGCTATGGAAGTGAGAGATGGATTCTGTTCTGCATCACACACAATCAACAAAAGAGTCAAATGTGTTCTAGCCCAACAACTGGCTTTTTAAAAATATATTTGCAATGACAATGTGATAAAAGAATGTGGTTGGGAAAAGCCCCTGGCATGAAATTGGGGATTTATTTGGTGAATTTTACTCAAAGTATTATAAAGTAGGCCAAAATGTCATTTTTATAGAATTACCTTTCCCCAGCTGCCTGTCCTAGCTTCTGAAAGGCACTACTCAATTATGTTAGGGGTATTTAAACTAAAATAAAACATCTTCCTTCAGTAGAGATGGTGATTAGTTGAGACAAGACTAAAGGAACAACGCCATTATATAACCTTCCTCCTCTATTTTTCATTTGGCATATGCAGCTCACAAGAATAGCTCCAACTTAATATCTTTATTAAACTTTAAATCAGGCTAACAGTGGCTTGAGAAAACAGCAAAGCTCTTTTAATTAAAACAGATATAGCATACATATCAATGAAAATAACCAAATTATCATTAGCTGGAAAATTTGGCATTCCTCATCTACTTTGCAAGAGCACAAAGGCTGCAAACATGCAGACTCATTTAAAAAAATTATGATGTTGCAACTCTCCCATCCTTCCAATGCTTGTTAAAGCTACTGCTGATTTTTTTTGTCCATTTATGATTTTGAAAACAAATAACAAAAATCTTTCGATCTTTGTCAAAAAGAAAAAAGGAATTTAGAAAAACTCCAAAAACGGAATTTGATGAAATATAAATTAAAATAATGATCTGGAAACAAAATATTTAATTTCAATAAAATATTTAAACTAGAAATAAAATTCTAGACTAAGAACTAGAAGTGCCCATCAATTAGGATTTTTTTAACAGGGACACTTTTCACCATAAAAAATAATACAAATCTATACTATTCATGGAAAATGTAGGAATCTTTAATAACCTGAAATGGTTTGGGTTGGAAGGGACTTTAAAGCTTGTCCTCTTCCATCCTTGTGGATGGGCAGGGACACTTTCAACTAGACCAGGTTGCTCCAAGCTCCATCCAACCTGACTTTGAACATTTCCAATGATGGGGCAAAGGCATATATCACCAGAGGAAGTTATCTAAATATAAGTAACGCAATAGACTTACTCTACTGTTTTCCTAATGCTATACCACTTTAGGGGGAAAAAATCTAAACCATTCCTCTGCTATTCCCCAGTGATAGAAATACAAAACAAAGCTGTCATGACTTGATGTGGCTGGAATGGTACAGAGTGACTAGACCTTGCCTCTGACACCAACTGCAGGGGAAGAATCAGAGCTTTATCACAGGGGTGACAGCCACCCTCACACTGTGTCCAAGCAGTGAGATGAACCCATCAATTCCCTGCACATTCAGTGTGGGTACCAAGCACCCCTCCTCAGAACCACAGGATGGTTTTGGATCGGAAGGACCTTAAAGATTTCTCTTATTCCACCCCTCTGCCACAGGCAGGGACACCTTCCACTAGTCCAGGTTGCTCCAAGCCTCATCCAGCCGTGGCCTTGAGCACTTCCAGGGATGGGGCAGCCACAGCTTCTCTGAGCACTCTGTGCCAGGGCCTCAGCACCCTCACAGGGAAGAATTTCTTTCCAATATCCCGCCCAACCCAGCCCTGCTTCAGCTTAAGGCCATTCCCCCTTGTCCCATGCCCTCCTCCAGCAATAACAGCAACAAACCCAAGCATTCAGAGTCTCACCTGGCTATCTTGTCACTGCAGGACATGGTGAGCAGCCTCTCCCCTTGCAGTACCCCATCCCAGGTCTGGATGGTGGTGGTGGAGCGCACAGGGATGGTTCCTTCCCCAGACTCGATTTTGGTCCGGAGCTGGCCTCTGGCTTTGCGGTTTGGATGTCTGTCCCCTTGGTCTGAAGGACAAAAAACACTGAGCATCAGCTGAGGAACCTTCTCCGAGGGTTTGACATTAGAATCACAGTAAGAAGGACTGACTTGAGGGCTCTGCCTGCAGTTACTGCTGGTTTGCACCACAGTTCCTACTGCTCTTGGCAACTTAGCTACAGCACCAGACACCTCTCACAAATACTGCCTTCCAAAACACACCTGCAGTTAAACCAAGCTTTCACCAAAGGAGCAGTAGGAAGCAGGCAGCTCTGGAGCTCTGTTCTGTGTGTTACAGAGTTAAAATGAAGTTAATGGGCAGACTGTGGAAGGGGCGGGCAGAGAACTGCTGTTAGGGATGGAAACAGGGAAAGGGGATGGTTAGTTCTGTAGGAATACTTGCTGACTCACTGGCTTATCTCAGTTAGCATCAGCCTCTTCAAGACCACAGGGCTCATCACTCTACACTGAACTTCTACCACAGAGGAAGAACAGCTCAGATTTTTTGGAAGAGATCTTTGTCTAACACACTTCTATGCTAAAAGGAAAGAAGACACCTAAATTTTAACCGTGCCAATTGTACATGCCCCAAGAATAATTGAAGCTCCCTTGGGTGGAAGAGGAGGACTGCTGCCATACCCTCTTGTGCTGCCTCATGGGGTGAGAAAATCCGAGCATCACCACAAGGAGATGTGCTGATATAGAGGTGGAACTGCACATTCTCCTTCAGCTTAAACCCGCCTTGCTCTGACCTGATGAAAATGGATTTTTGCTGATCTTCTTTATTGCTGAAACAGAGAAGAAAGCTGGAGTCAAAACTGACATTAACATGGAAATAGGCATAAGCTGGGCAGACTTAACAGGCACTAAAAACAAACACAGGATGGCTGAAATTTCTGTTATATAAATCTAACAGTTGTGACAATTAACAAAATTAAAGGACCATCGAGAACGAGAAAAAGAACCTGTGGTAATCCCAGATGTCAAGAGTTTTCAGACACTTAAATGAAACATCAGCAACCTTTAGCTCACTTCATATTATTCTGATTTATACATTTACAGCTTACAAAATGATTGCCAATTATTTTCCTTGTCCTCCCCTCTCATGACTGACACCTCACTGAATAAATGTTTTGTTCAACTCAAACTTCAGGGCAAAGGGCACGAGGTCTAAATTCAACATCCTAATGCAACAGGACAAGTGCTTTACACTGAAATCATGAAGACACATGTTTTCCACAGACACCTTTTCAGCTCTGTGGGATCAGCTCAGCATCTTTTCCCTCCAGCTTACCTTAGGTAAAGCTCAAGTTGTGTGTACAGAAATTTCAGCAGACACCGCCGAGCTATGATTTCTGCATGGCAATCATTTAATGCAAGACCACGATCACTCATGTATTCACCATTGATGCATTTTGTTCCTGTAGAAACACTTATTACCAGGGCATCCTTCACATCTGTACCTGCAAAACAAAATTTCAGAAAGGAGAGGCAATTAACATCACAAATAAAGCACTCAGTGATATTCTTGCAAAACCCAAACAAACAAGGCTTTTTTTCTTGGTGGTTTGCTTCTTCAAAAAAAAAGAAATGGTTTTTCTTCTGATAATTTATTTAAAAACAAAAGCTTCACTCAGCCATATCTCCCTGCACCAGCACTATCAGTGGTTCTTATGAGAACTACTCTTTTCATGCTGGAGCTCAGACAAGTTAAAAATTGAAAACCTGCAGGTAGAAAGAGCTGCTTCAAGAAGAATAATTAAAGCCTGAGATCCAAAATGCTTTTTTTCCTGAGATTCAGGCAGCCAGAACTTGCAGCTTTACCTTCTGGTCACCTGTGCAGATATTCACAGAAATCTGAAGGACTCTGGTTTATTAAAGCAGCAAAATGTTATGGAAAGGTATTGAGCCAAATACAGGAAGGGCAAGACTAGGGGAAAAAGAAATATAAATGCTTAAATAGCTGTAAAGAGTACCAGTATAATGTGTAGTTCTTGGTATTAAACCATTCCATGCAAAAATATGTTGGCTGGGTGTTTTCTAAGCAGAGAAGTGCCTTTATCACTCAAAAAACCCAGCTGGATGAAGGACTAAGAAAGATGGGTCAAAATGCCACTTAGCAAAACACTCAGGGGTTAAAAAAAAAGCCCAACAATTTAAATGAACCTGAGCCCAGCTGGGCCAGCCCACAGGCCAGAGGAGAAGCACCAAGCTGTAACACAAGGCTGTGCCATGGAATCATTGAATTCCAGGTGTTCCCCAGACACATGTTCATGGCAAGATATTTTCTTATTCTGTGTAAAGCTATTTCTTCAGTTAACCAAAAGGCATCCACATGTTTAGTTAAGTCTTAATTCTTTGGCACATGACTCTTCTTGGAATTGCACATACAGGGCTGTAAGTAGCATAAAAACCTGTTAAATATCACAGAACACAAATAAATGTCACAAAACAAAATAACCAAAACTACAGCATTTTCCTCATGTATTTGGGGCTAAAACAGTGTTATTAGCAGATGGAGGTCTGGCTGTTGCTCAACACAGCTTGAGGAACATCAAGGCTTCCCAAACCTCCCAAAAGCCTGTGTGAGTGGGAAGGCAAGAGATCAGGAGGGGACACAGAGGGGACAGCCCCAAAATGAACACTGCACCAAGGGTTCACATGGATTGAAGACCAAGAGAAACCTTAATGTGAGGAAAGTCAGCAGCAGCATGGCCACAGATGAGTTTAGGGCAGAACTTCACTGTTTTGGGTGATCTGGACAAGCAGAGATCTCGTGTCAGCCACGACACCACTGCTGACACGTGCACACCCCTGCCATCTGCCAAAACATAAACTGCTCTCTTCAGATATTTTTGCTAAAATGACTAACATAGAGCACTAAGAATAAAATGTAGCAAGAATAACAAGTGCAAAATCTTAAAACCTTGAAAAGAAGTGTAATTCTTACATAATGTGCCCAAATCAGGAATACCAATGGGGAATTTTATTTATTTTCCCAAAGCCTCATGATTAACTTTAAAACCTGAATTTTGTGAGCTACTCAGATGTCTCAGGCAGAGGACAGGAACTCTGTGGAAAAAGAAGAATTTGCAGGTCTAATTTTCCTGTAAGTACCTGAGATTTAATTACTATATTTAGTCCACCTTCAAGATTAAACAGTAAAAATACATTTCAATACTGCTTGACTGAAAAGAGTTTACTAGATGCAAACAGAGCTCTCATATTTAAGCATTCAAGATATTACTTTTTTTTTTTTTAATTTACCTGTTGTCATGACAATTCCAGCAAGGACTTTTCTACGTGCATGTGGAGATGAGAAATTTTCTGTCAAATCACTGAATTTATCTACAACCAAGCGTGCAACAGCATCAGCTAACACCTGTAGGACCACACAGAAATGCACATTAAAAACATAATTTTAAAGTTACAGGAGCATTAGGTTATAAAGTTTTACACTTGTAAAGAATTGGACAAAGCAAATGAAGTGAGTTTTTATTTTTCACTTCAAAAATTGACATTGAGGTGTCCCTTGCAAGTGGAAGCAGAGGTTTGAGTGCTCCATGTGTACCAAAACAAGGTCAGACAGTGCTAAGCAAAGCACTGAAGCACCTAATGCCCATGATCCTGATGAACATTTGAGGCTTGGGAGAACAACTGGATAGACAGATAAATCTATCCTCTCATGCTCAGTCCTCAAAACTCATCATTTCAGTATCCTCAACATTGAACCTGACAATAAGATTGAAATAAAACTCCATGCCCCTCAAATGAACCATTTATAACAATCTTATTCCTTATCTAAGTATTATATAAATAAGGACAATTTTGTTTTCAACCCTAATGTAATGCTTCCTATTTTTACAAGACCTCTACAAAGCTAGGAATAGAAAATATCACTATATAACTCCAAATAAGCTGTCTCAAAATTAGGAAAGATTTCTGTCTTTCAGGAAAACTTGAACTTTAAATCAGCTATAAGTGGGGGTAACTTCTGAAAGGAAGGGGAACTTTGAAACAGCAGTCCTGCTCCTGTTGACAGACAATCCAGTTCAGCACTGCAGCAAATCTCACCTGCTGTTTTCAAGGCAACTGGAACTGTAACTGCTACGAAAAAATGAGTCAAGACCAAATTCTTGTATTTTCACCTGAAAAGAAGCTGAAGCCAAGGCAACCATGCATTGATAACCAGCAGTATCTGAGATGTCCTAGGTGTGCACACCTGGCCCACAGCTGCACATGCCACAGAGCACAGGTATTGTGTCACACCCACCAGTGCCATTCACATGCTGAATGTGAGGCACTGGAACAGCCAAGCTGTGGCTGCCCCATTGCTGGAAGTGCTCCAGGCCAGGCTGGACAGGGCTTGGAGCAATGTGGTCTGGTGGAAAGTGTCCCTGCCCATGCAGGGGGTGGGACTAGATGAGCTTTAAGGTCCCTTCCAACCCAAACCATTCTGAGACAGATATCTTAGATGCCCAAAGGGAAAAAGGGGAAAGAAAAACACAAAACAGAAAAAAGAGAAGAAAAAGGTTTGAAGACCACCAGCCAAATTCCCCCATTTCCTTAACAAGGCTCAGGAGAACCAACCAGCCTAGAAATGCTGTGGACATGCTCTCAGTGTTAACTTTCTTTTGGAAAAGCTTTAGCAGCCAAGAAATAACTAAAGCTTGGGTGTCATGATCACAGAGCTCAGCAGCTCTCACCAGAGCCTGACAGAAAACACTGACCAGAAGTCAGGTCCCAGCTGCACCAGCCTCATCCATGCTTTGCAATCGCTCAACTTGTGGAATCAGAAGACTCCTGACATTGCAAACACCAATTTTCCTCAAACATTTGAATGGACTGCAACTCAGAAACTCCATATATTTTTCAGGAACACAATTTAGCTCAGAGATCATGAACATGTCTGGATTTTCCAACACAGTCTTTTTGTTGCTGGACCCAAAATTGGGTTAGTCTATGTTCTGCCAGCACCACAAACACACAGTTAAAATCAGCATTTAATTGTCCTAGTACTCACCTAATGCAGAAAGCTGAACTTGAAGGTAAATACACAAAAGAAAATGCAAATAATTGACTGTTTTTTAATCACCTTGGTCTTAGAATTGGAAATTAATACACAAAAGGCTTAAATTATTAAGCTCCCTGGAGCCATGAGGGCAGATCACTGTATAGCCAAGGCACAGATTCCCCATTGCAGTGTTTTATCCCTAGCCTCACTGTGTAGTGATGGATATTTGCTTCCCAGTTGCAAGTTCCATGCTCTCACTTCTGTAATCCATGTATTTTCTGCTCTGCCCTACACTGTGATGTGCTGGACAGCACATAGCAAAATCATGCTGAATGACACTGTGATGGAATACTACAGAAACAAACTATTCCAGACAGGAAATGCTTCAGGTCACTTCCAACCCAAACTATGCTATGATTCTATGCTTAATAGAGGCTTCAAAACTGCTAGAAAAGGCTTTGCATGCAGGGAAAAAGCCATGTGATTCACCTTTTCTAAAGAAGTGCTGATTGGTACCTGGAGGAGTCTCCCACAACTCTGGGAACTGAAACTGCCCTGTGTTTCTGGGAAGCAATGCCAGGCCATTTTGCCTGCTAATACCACTGACAAAAGGCCCCCTGAGCAGCAGCTGGGTAGTGAGCCTGCACACAGGCTGCATCCATGAGCTTCTTCCAGAAGGGGCTTTTTTTTTTTTCACATAACAAGCAAAGCAGAGCAAACTGTGGTGTCGGTACACAAAGGAGCACGCGGTGAGTTCCTCCAGGAGGATGGAAGCTGGCACAGCAGAACAGGAGCTGCATCTCACAGAGCCTGGAGCTAAGCTGCTGGCAAGGAAACCTAAAAATGCTTGGATGAACTTGGAGCTGGACACTGGGGAGGACTCATAAGAAGAACTAAGCAGAAGTCAAGCAATACAAAATGAATCTTGGAGATCCAAACAATCCAGGATGAACTGGAGAGCAGGAAAAAAAATCACTGCCTGAAAACAGGCAGATATGTTAAAGTTTTCTTATTTCTATTTGATACACAAATTGTGTGACAACAGCTGGGCAGTGAGGAATAAACACTGTTAAATGCCTACAGATGTAGCCACTAAGATTCTGGTCTTTGGTAAGAACACTTACCCAAGAAATCACAAAAATTATCCCTCTCTCCCAGGCAGGCTATTGCATTGCCACAGTTAAGGGCATGGAAGAGAAGGGAATAAGGCAGCACCAGGAACAAGACTTCCTGGCCAGAAATGACATCCTGCTGTCCCCATCTCAAAACCATGGACTTGAAGCTGAGTAGGGATTTTTCACATCACATTCTGCTCTACTGCCTTTGATATAAATAAATGTTAATTGGAACAGAAATTGAACTCATGTCTCACCTTCCCTGTGAATGCCCTAACATCTGACACACACAGTTTCTCTACCCCCGCTTCTGCATTAAATCATTATTCCAAGTTGAGTAATTCAAAAAAGGAAAGACCCAAAATAGCTGACAGTTGGCTCAGAAAGGCATGTGAGCTCCAAATTATTTTGGGTGCGTTGCTCCCTTCTCTGATGAATTTACAGTAAATCCACTCCTTTTCTACACACACACTGGGTTTGGTTAAATACAGATGTTGCAGCAATGCTGTAGCAGAACCACCCTGATCCTTCCCATTTGAAAAATATCCAGGAGCTGATGAAGTTCAGGTCAATCTGGAGCCGAAGAAGACCTTGGAAGGCCCTGGAGACCATGCAAGATGGATGCTGGTGATGCCCTGAATGGTGGGAAAGGCAGCAGCAATAGCTCACAGCTCTCATAGGAACTGACCCAAAACATCTCAGTCCTTTGTGCTCTTCTTGAATCTCCAGGGACCCTTCTCAAGCAGAAATGCTCTCCCTTGGTTCGTTTTAGTTTTTTTTCTTATCTTCACAGCTCATGTAAATTTCTCACTGTGGGTAAAATCAAGGTCCTCCTTTTTTAACAGTGACCAGCACACACAATTCAGAGAAGTTTCCTGTAATGATTTAAAGAAACTTTTGCCTGGTTGTAGAGTCTTTCACTGTTTATGCTGATGTATCTTGTATATTTCTTCCAACTCCACAGTAATTATTCTAACATATAATGTATGATATTCCCATAACTATATTCAAAGTATCTTTTCCCCAGATTTGAATCCATCTCATTCTTATTCTCCTGTATACACTCAGCAATCCACTGCTATGAACTGCCTAGAATTCCTCAGTACCTCTCCAGAAGCAGCTTTCCCAGATCTCCAATCATGCTCATAACTATTTGTCTATCTTTTATAAATTTGAATAATTTTTCATACTTCCCCTTGCCCCACACAGAACCAGGACTAAAAAACCACATCAAGTACAAGCAGCCATTCAGAACTGCTTCTCACCCCATTTCTCCTGCTTAACATTTTGTTTCAATGTCTGTCCACAGCAACAGAAAGGATAAATTGAATTAGGTGAATTATTAAAAACACTCACTCTAGTGATGTTTTTCAAACTGATCTCATTTGCAACTACATTGCTCATTTGTGCAGCTCAACTTGCTTTCTCTCACCACAGTCAAGCTTTCTAATTTAAATTAATGTATTTAAGCTTCAATGTGTACAAATTCAATTTCCAGCTCTCTTCCCACCTTGACTAATCAGTTGTCTTTTAAAGTAAGCACTTTGAGGAAATACCATCAGTAAAACCTCCATATCAGCTTTCTAACATAAGCCATTAGCGTCCTGAAGAGGTGATCTCTCCAAGCAGCAGGATCCCAGTGTCTGATGGAAAACTGTTCCCTGAGTGACCCCAGCAGCCTGGACTGCTGCAGCTTTGAAGCATTTACTGGGAATTACTGCTACCAATGTGTTCCTCTCTCAGTTTTACTCCAAAGCATTTGGTACTGGCCTGACAACTTCTTTTAGGGACAGCACCATGCCATCCTTGACAGAGGTGTGAGACCCCTCCAGAGAAGGCCACCAAGATGTTCCAAGGTTGGAGCCCCTCTGCTCTGGAGCCAGGCTGGGAGAGCTGGGGTGTTCACCTGGAGGAGAGAAGGCTCTGGGGGACCTTAGAGGCCCTTCCAATGCATAAAGGCGCTCCAGGAGAGCTGGAGAGGGACTTGAGGCAAGGGCCTGGGGTGAAGGAGAAGGGGGAATGGCTTCCCATTGACAAAGGGCAGCTTTAGATGGGATATTGGGAAGAAATTCTTCCCTGTGAGGGTGGTGAGGCCATGGCACTGAGAGCCTGTGGCTGCCCCATTCCTGGAAGTGTTCAAGAGCAGGTTGGACAGGGCTTGGAGCATCCTGGGACAGTGGAAGGTGTCTGTGCCCATGGCAGGCAGTGGGAATAAGATAATCTTTAAGGTTTCTTACAACCCAAACTATTTTGTTATTCCTTGATTTTTTTTTGATCAGTTCACAAAGCAGAGCTAACCATAAAAATATTTCCTTTGTTTTGGAGAGGCAAACCCCTCTAATGCAAGTGTGACAATCTGTTCAACACCAGCACGCTCACTGCCAAGGTGCATTAAATGCACAACTGCCGAGTTTCTCACTGGGACATTTCTACCCACTCTGAGGCACACACTGAGTGTGTTCCTGGGTTTAACTCACTTTCCCAGCACAGAGATGTTCCTGACTGCAGGGAACCTTCCCTCATCTCTGTGAGCAAGCAGACAAGCTTGAACTGAACCACAGCACCAGCACGTCCATAACCTTCTGTACAGACCATAAGATTATTCTCACAGCAATCTATTTCTGACTACAGCAACCCTTCTGTACTATTTGATACTTTGCACCTGTTTCTCTGCATTTAACTCTCTCTGGGGCACCTGCAACTCTGCTGGGGTCACAGACAGACATCCAGCCATAGTCACCCCCACCACCATCACAGGGAACATCTCTCAACTCCATTCTTCTCACCACAAATGTTCTACAGGCAGGTTTGGACCTGCCACCCAACAGTCAATTCCATCTTCACTGGCAAAACCACACTCTGCTTCTTTTATTTCCCCTAAGCACTTGGTATTTGATTTTCTCCTCCCCTCACATATTTCTACCTTTCATTTTTTTAGGATTATCTCTGAATGTAACACTTTTTTTTTACACAGTAAACTATGTCTGAAGTAATTAAACAACTCACAGACTTCCAAAAGAAGATAAATCAAGCAGGACCTGAAAACAGCACAAATTGCTTAAATCATTAAATACATATCAGACCAAAATCACTAATATGCAAAAGACCTAATGTAATTCACTAACAGCTAATTATAATTCAAAGCAAAGCAACACAGTGAAGTGCTTGATGACATCCTGATGACAAGCTGATCAAAAGCCCCTGAATAAAAAAATTACTTGAAATAGGGTCTAAGTGAGGCAGCACCCATGTACCATCTCTTTCCCAGCTCAGCTTGAGTTTTTCACACTTTCCTCTTCCAGTTTCAGTTTTCACCATTTTACTGATGCAAGAACTAAAAACACATGAATTACCAGCAGTGAAATTTTTTTGGTGTCTGGGGTCAAATCTACTTTTAACAACAGAGAACACAGTCTAAAATCACTGAATCTACTCAAAATATTCTAAGTACCCAAACCAGCGTGATCCTGGATTTGAAAATGAAAGAGACATTTATCAGTAACACGGTAATTGTGGAATATTAAAATGAAACCATACAGAAAGTTCTAAAACATTAATAATGTCCATATATTTTGAGAAAACAACATACTCAAAATAGTCACATTTACTTATACTCTGACCCCACATTATCAAATAAGAACACTATGTTAGAACTTTAATGAAATCTAGAACAGTGGTTTTGAGATAGAAAAGGTCAAAGCTTTGTAATTCTCATAATAAACAGAAAGTTGCAAAAGAATTCACCAACAAATATTTTAATTTAGATGGGCATATCCTATCATTAAAAAGACCCAAGAGATGCAGTAGAAATACAGAAGTCAAACAATTATTAGTGTAGTTAGACTGGGAAGAAACAAAAACAAGAAAATAGGAAGAATTTTTCAGCATTTAAGAATCTCAAAATTATTCCATTCTCGTGACTTCAAATTTCTGATCTGTGTCTGGTATGTTGGATACTTGCCCTCAAATAGTTCATTAACTATTTGAATTCAGTTATTTCTTAGCTATATTTACTTGCCTAAGTAACTTCCATATGCATATTAATTCATTTGCCTAGAGCACAACCCTTCAGATGAGAGCCATTTAACCACACATCCTGGATACATGCACGTGGAAATCAGTTGCAGTTGCAACAGCCTCACTAAATTTGACCTTGACTCACAATAATTTGTGTTTGCAGGAGAGAATGGTTTTCTTCTCTGCTAAAAACTATTGTACCAAATAATAACTTTACTTAAAGCAGTGATTCTCACTTGAAACCCATCTAAGTCTTGCTGCCTGAGATGAGCAAGATGTGATTCAATCTTTCCCCAGCACAAACCATAATTCAAGCTGGCACTGGTGCTCTCTTACACAACAGAATCAAGGCTGAAAACATCAGAAACAAAGCCTCTTCTCTGTGCAAGAGAACACAAATTGTCAGAAGCTGTAATTGTATAAATCACATAATGCAGATATACATACATATATATAGACACACATACCTACAGAAGCAGAAATGCTGTTCAAACTGATTCAATACACAATCTGACTTCTCTTGGTCGTTAGCCAAAGCCATCACAACACAACACAAACACCCAAAGGCTTCTCACCTGTGGCAAGTGTAACTGCAGCCCCTCGCTGGGAATGGGCTGCCGAGATGGAGTCTGGTCCAGCTGCATGTTGAACAGGGAAGCCAGGGCCGACTGAGCAGCCCGAGCTTTCGCCAGCTTTTTGTTCCTTCCCGACCCTTCGAAAGTCTGTCCGTCCACGGCCACGGCCATGACAAAGTTCTTGGCGTGGCTCTCTCCGCTCTCCGACAGGAACTCGTACTTGAGCCCGGGGCGCAGCTCGTTGAGGATCATGACGGGGTTCTTGCCGCTGGCCGTGGGGTAGGGGGAGGCAGGGGGCAGGGGGGACTGGGACAGGCTGCTGGCCACGGCGCACGATGGCAGCCCGTAGTCGCCGCCCGAGCCGAAGGAGCCGTCCCCGTTGGAGCCCAGGTAGAAGGGAGCGTCGGAAGGGACGGGCGTCTCGAAGCCGTTGAAGAGGGTGTCGGGGAAATCGGCCTGGTCGGACGTGAAGTCCGTGTTGACCGACAGAGTCCTGCCCATGGCCAGGTGGGCCTCCGAGGCGTTGGGGAACTGCACGAAGGAGCGCAGGGCCTTTTCGGCAGCGTGGAGCTTGGCTTTCTTTTTTGTCGGGCCAGACCCCTCGAACACCTGCCCGTTGACTTCCACCGCCATCACAAACATGGGGGCGTGCACCGGCCCCGTCTGCGAGAGCAGTTTGTATTGTAAACCGGGTTTGATCTCGTTAAGCTGCATCAGGGCGTTCTTTGGCAGAACGGGGCCGGGCGTTTTCTTCCTCTTCTTGGGGCGGAATTTGGAGTGGCCATTGTTGCCCTCCTCCAGAGGCCTCTTCCTGCTGCTGCTGCCGCCGCCGTTGGAGAGCGGGGTCCCCTCGCCAAGGCCCTGCCCGGCGCTGTCCTTGGGGGGAACGTTGTCCACATTGCGGTTTTCTTTAATGTCGGTGCTGCTCGAACCTGCGGTGCCCAGAAAGAGTAACTTACAATGCCTTCGGTGCAGGATCTTGTAAATGCAAAATTTATAGATTCCTTTATCTCTCTTTGTAACTGGTTAAGTGATGTGCGCTCGCAGGTTAAATATTTTTGGCAATGCAACTGGAGATGATGATAATGTAACACAACCTCTCAATAATTCAAGAAATAACACACTCAGTCTTCAAACCACACACCTGATACAACTGCACAGCAAAAAAATCACTACAACTTTTTTTTTCATTTTAATTATGCTAGAGCAAAACTTTTACTTCTAAGTTATATTTAGCCTCAAAAATAATTTAAATAAACAATATAAGCTATAGCAACATATGCCCACAAAACAAACAACTACCACTAGCAAAGTAAAAATGGATGCCTAAGACCACAGCTCTGAACCACATATTTAATTCTATTCCATCATCAGTTTAGTCACGTCATTTTTTTCCTTCACAGTAATTTTAGTTGCTTAAATTGAAAAACTACATAAATAAAACCTTTGTCCAGAGCAACGAAAAATTAGGCAGCTCTTTCATAGGTACCATGACTGAAGAGTGTTTGAATGCTTTTATTTCTCTTTAGCTATTCCATACTTTTCAAATTCAGTGCGTTTTTTATGTCTTTTCTAAACACTCATTTCATCTCATCTCATCCCAATTTCCTCAGGAACTACAGCTGCCCCCTGTGCCAGCAGGACCACAAGACCATATATTTCCATACAGCCTTGTATTTAAAAAATCTCTAATTCATCATTTACAAGCATAATTCCTTGTCAAGGAAACTGCTGTAATGGAGCTACAAACCCAAAAATCACTAGAGATCCTCTCTAAGGCCATGTAGAATAGAAGTGTGACAAAAGCTGCACAATCATTGTGAGAATATTTTAATGGGAGTGCAGGAAAGACAATATAATAATAATGTAATGATTTGTTTTCAAAAAATATAAGTTGGGGTAATGATATGTCAGAGATATATATAAGGAATTGAATTTGCTCTAAGTTCAAAGACCTCATCTTCACCCTGATAAAGAAACTAAGGAAATTAACTATTGGTGTTTTCTACTGGCATTTGTGAATGAAAAGGCAAATGTAATAGACCAATTATTTTTAATTCTCCTGTTCCAAAACTTGAATTTATCTGTATTATATCTACACTGACTCAAGGTGGTAAATGGTCATTGAAATTAGAGCAAACCAGGTGGAAGCTCTCTCTCAGTGATAAATTCCAGTCATGCTTTCAGGCTTCCCTAAAAATCCCCTACCATGCACACATCACTTCACCCAGGTTACAAAGCTGATGGAATGGTTACTAAATTTTCATTTATAACATCCTCCAGCAAAAGCTCGATAGGTTACTCCTTTCGGTGCTCAAAGAGAAAAAAAGGAAGGGGAAAAAAAAAAAAAAGATGAAAAGAAAAAGCCAAAACAGGAACACATTTTGTTAAATCACAGCAGCACAAAAATAATTGCACAGTACTGATTATGCAATTAAGTCAATTAAATTCTGTCAAGAATCAAAATTCCGAAGCATTTCATTACTAGAAATGTGCTAGATATAATCAAGTATCCCTTGCTCAGTGATATACATATTGCCTGGAGAATGAAGGCTATAGGGCCATAACTGTCAATACACAGTGTTCATGCATATATTCTTTATAGAAATATGTATTTATGGTAGAGGAGTCTAAGGACAACAGAAGAAATTTTTAAATCTTTCCTTACAGTGAGTTTCTCATCTAAAACGCTGCCCTTACTGGTGGCACCAGATATTTGTTATCAATCACTAAGACTTTCAGGCTTAACAGAAATCATTGACTTAACACTAATTAATGGTCTCCGGTTTCACTACTTTTCATATGAAAACCACTACCAGTGCCTGCAGGAGGAAAACAGGAGTTGAACAGACTTCAGCTGAACATTAAAAGCTTTTCCATGTAAGCATGTCAGCTGGAGGAACTCCTTCATCAAGCAGGGGAAACAATCTCCTGACAGAGAGGAGGGAATTGTAGGGAGCAGGAAATAAACTTGCAGGCTTACCTGGAATTATTAAGAGAGAAGGGAAGAAAACTACTCCTTGCCTGAGAGCTACTAGGCTTTGTTAGCTTTGGAGAACCTGCAGGGTGGAACAAACTTAGAGAGGAAGAACACTCAGGATCAGGAGCTGATCCTGAGTCAAACCAAGAGACCAGGAAAGGAGGTAACTGTGGAGCTGATCCAAATCCAAATTTGTGATGGAAAGTGAAAGACTTTCTGTGCAAACCAAAAGGAACTGTGCTTGTTTCAACCCACAGAGCTGCAACACTGCAAGCAAAGGTCCCTCCCTCTCTCAAGGATGAAGGTGTGCTTTTGGTCCTTTTGGTCAACCTGTCCAGCCCAGGTTGGGGCTAATTACCCGAGGGCTTGAGAAGATAAGACAAAATATAACCTGTCCAATCTGAGATGTCACCTCCCATCTTGGAGTTACATGGAGTAACTCCTCCAACTCATCTCCCTGGATGCCTTTTCCAGGCATGCCACCCTTCCAGGGAAGTCAGGAATGGCCTTTCCTGGCTCTTGCTCACCTTGCCCAGCTCCCCACAGGTGACAGGGCCACCAACAGACCCCAGGAGAGGGCATCACACCAGTACAAGGACACATAAGTGACCATGCCCAGAGCAGCTTCACAGCTCTGGCCTCTCCCAGAGATCATGGCAGGGAGCCACATGAGCTTCTTTTTCCCCAAAGAAAAGTTTTCTAATGGCTTTGAAAGACCCCATAAACCTGTGGTATCCACCATGTCCTGAGCAAGGCGCTTCACCACTTCATCACAAATGAAAACATCTCCCATTTCTTTCTTTGATCCCCCACCTGCTAGTCTTACTGCATCTACCAGGGTTTATTTGCTATTTTTTAAAGTTTGATGTTCTAATATTAAACACCCCATCTTGTGCATGATTTTACAGAAATCTCTAATATTTCCATTCTTTAAATTTAATTCTTCAAGGAATGAATGCTTTAGAGAGCCCTTTGAAGTCCATCACATCTGCTGTGTATTTAAGGCTTTAAAGCAGCATTAGCACATACATAAACAATTAATGACTGAGATCCTGTTTTCTTAAACATTTATACAACCCATAATTTTAAAACTGAATATTTTTCATGAGATTGGTGTATTTTCTAGTCATTAAAAATAACTGGCAGCTTCATATTTGACTTATGTCTGTGGAGGCCACCTTAGTAAAAATCATAGTGACAACAAAAACTTCAGCAGAAGGACAGCCCTGCCCTTCAGATTTCAGGTGAGCACTTACAAACCCAAGGACATTTGAAGCAGGAAAAAGGCATGGGGAATTCTTCATGCCAGTAAAGAAACAAATCTTCTGTGGTGATGCTCTAGTTTACTTCTGGGTTTATTCCCTGTAATTAAAAAGTGTCTGCCATTAAGATGCTTTATCCATTTGGGATCTTCCATTTCTGCTTGCTGAGAGGCAACACTCCCCCTTGCTCTGTCTGATCTGGAACACAATTAATTAAATTTAACTCTTAGCTGAACCAAAAGATGGTTCTAGCTGCCCCTTATACTGCTGCTTTCATGTAGTGGCCTGGGGAAATTCTAAATAAGTCATTTTTTTCATTCAAAAACAAGCAGAAAAAAAACACATACTCTCTTCAGAGCACCCTTTAGAAAAAGGAGCAAATACACCAAAGATAAAGGTCAGGAGAGTCACATGCTTGTGTTTAAGTGTCCAGAGTGCTGCAGACACACCGGCCATGCAAAGCAACAAAAACCAAATAAAAACATTCTAAATAACCATCTCTTTCCCCAAATATCTTGTAGCGTCTCTATGACCAAAGGTTAAAGAAGGAAAACACTAAAAATTGAAGTCTGCAACACTGTTTTCTCAGGGATATTAATTTATTAATGTAAGACATCATCACTGTCTTATATTTCATCTGAACCCAAAAAAAAATCATCTTAATTCTGGTTCTGCAGAAGAATTCTTGTTATGCAACCACAGGCTACAAAGACTGCATAGCCCACCTTCCTTTCCTTCAAGAACCTTTTCCCAAAAGCAGTTACATAAAATAATAAAAAATTAAATAGGTAACCTCTAACATGCCACTTCACAATTATAAGAGATATAAAAGTAAAGAGAGATAAAAAGTTAAAAAACATATCTCTACACAAATCAAAGCAAAGAACTTAAAAATTTAAACTTTGATTTCTGACCTCCCCAAATCAGATGATTTAACATTCCCAATTTATGGTGTTTGTGTGGGCACACAAAGGAAGGTCATCTTGCACTTGATATAAACTGGGCTCAGACAAGGTTCTGACATCTCAAAACTGAAGTCATACAAATGCATTCCCTAAACAGTTCCATGCAGCCAAGCTCCTGACAAAATAACAAATTCCTTGAATGGCTTCCCATACTGATGCACTAACACACAAAAAAAACAGAAGCAGACAAAATATTTAGTGTTTTTCTTAATGACACGGAATTAAAGAATGCCCCTATATAAAGAGATTATATTTCTCCAGCTTAAGAAGGCATCTTCCATTCATTCTCAGCTGTACCATTATTGAGAAAAGGGATGTTTTATCAAAAAAAATTATGAGAATTATCCAATTACACTTTCTGAAGGCCTCTGTAGGGAAGGCACCTTTAGAAACAGTTACAATATCCATGTGAAGTAATTTCTTATATATCAAGGGAAAGAAAATTACACCAAGCATATTGCAGTTGAGTTCACTGTTTCAGTAAAGAAAAAAGATTCATTCTATTTCAGGTATTTTTTGCTTCGGTTTTGGGTTTTTTGGGGGGATGATGTTTGCTTTGGGTTTGATTGGTTTATTTTAACATAGTGATCTAACTTTCTCATCTCCTTATAAAATTCCTCTAACTTCTCCAGACTGAATTACAATTCTTCTGCTCCAAAGCCAGTGCTGGGCTTTGTCACCTTTGCCAGATGCACTCTTTAGCCACTGTCACTTGGGGGAAAAAGAAGCACATTTGTTATAACATAATGTACAATTATTTACAGTCAGGCACAGCACAGAAGAACAATTCTCTGAGTCACAGGAAAAAAGAGGCAGTCGAAAAGCAAATAACAGTAAAAATATTTTAGAACAGTTCAAGGAGAATCCTTTTCTCATAAGTTATTGGATCTTAATTATACCCCAGGGTTAGCAGTCTCACATACTTGGCTGCATCAAGTACACACCAAGATGATCACTTTATTTGACTATTTTTGTGCTTTAAAACCACTTAATAATTCAGTAGCTCAGGGTTGAGACCATCACCATCTAAAGAGAATCATCAGCCCATGTAAGACCTGCACAGAGCTTTTCCAGCTCCAACTTTGCTTTTTCCTTTCTCCTTTTCTGCTCTCTCTTCTTTATATTGTACTCTTCAACACCATCTCCTTCATCTCTCCTCTCACTCCTTACTGGTACTTTACCCTTGGCATGAACACTACTGATACTATCCCTCCCTCCTTCACTGCTGGTTCAAGAGAGGGAAATATTTTGATTAGTCAGCTGCTGTAGGAAAAAATATAAGGTATAAAGTACAATACAGAAGGTATAACTATATTAGCACATTAAAAACACTGTTAATGCAAAAGCTCCAATTCACTCTTCTTCACTGAATTTTAAAGTATCTTCATTTCTGCACCTGAGGTTTCTTTGCAGTTGCCCCTGTGCTTGAGAGAAAAAATTACTTTCAGAAATTATTAGAGAGTTTACTACTGTGTAAAACAAACACATCTTACTCATGTTTTCTTCATCGTCTACATCCATTGTGAAATATCTTTGCTGGTTTCTTGGCTGGCGGAGATGGCTTCTGTCTGCAAAACAGGGAGGAGGGTATTAAGGCTTTAAGGTACCAACTTACTAGGTTTAAAACTTACTGTTAATAAGTTCAAAACATCCTTTAAAAGCAGCAGCCCAGGCCCTGGCTTAGCATTGGGCTGTTTGGGTAAATCCTGACCAAAACTGGATTTACCCAGCTGATCCCTCCTAAAACTGCAATGTTCATCAGTGACTGAAATAAGCAGCCCCAATCTGCCAAAGGCCAGTGGGATGATGAAGACCACAATGAGATTTCCCCACAATCTCCTCCAGGCTGAACAGCCAAGAGCTCTCAGCTGCTCCTCCTATGGCTTCCCCTCCAGACTCTTCACTTTGTTCACAGACTCCTTTGGACAATCCCTAACAGCTTCATGTTTTTTTTCCATTGTAGTTCTCAAACCTGTCCCTGGGACTCAAGGTGAGGTCATGCCAGCCCAGAGCAAAGCAGGACAATCTCCTCCCTTGCCCAAATGGCGATGCTGTGTGCTTGATGTCCCTCCTGGCTGCCAGGGAACTGCTGACTCCTGCTCAACTTGCCATCAAACAGGACCCCACAGGTCCCTTTCCACAGCACTGCTGTCCAGCCTCTCATTGCTCTCATGTCCTGGTCTATACACACTCAGAATCCAGCACAAGCCCTTCCTATGGATGGGGACTGTCCACCTCTAAAATTCATCAAGGTCTCTCTATAGGGCCCCTCTGCCCTCAAGGGAGTCAACAGCTCCTTCCAATTTAGCATTGGCAGCAAACGTATTTAGTATTCCTTTGATTCCTGCCTCCAGGCTGTTTATGAAGATGTTGAAGAGCACAGGGACAAGGACAGAGCCCTGTGCAACCCCACTAGGGACTGAACACACACCTGATGTCATCCCATCTACTTATAACCCCTTGTGCCCAACCCAAGACAGTCTGCATTACACAACATCAGCACACTCCACTGTAACAAGAGGAAATTAGCTGACTGTAATCAACAGGACTTGTAAATAATTATCACCTCAATTAGCACATCACACCAGCTCCAGTTACTCCTGCAGCACCACTTTGTACTCAAGGATTAAAGACTTGACAAATTGCTGGTTTAACTTCTACCAAGGAGATCAGTGAGCTCTCTGAGCCAAGCTAGAAGTGAAAAAAGCTGTAGAGCTGCCCCACACTTCCACACCATGCACAAACCCTCCTGAGGAGCTCAGTTATCAGCCTGGGCTCAGCACCTCACCCACAGCCTGAAGGAGAGAAAAGGCAAGCTCCTGCCTGCTAAAAGCAGAGGCAAACAGATACTCTACTTGCATTTTTTTAATCATTTTAGTAACTGTGCTGAAACAGATTCTGAAAGCAGCAAGGAAGATAAACAGCCAAAGATAGTTGATAGAAGAGCCCTAAGGCACCTAAGAGATGCAATCCTACAGTGTTACTGCAGCCAAATGACACTAACACTCTGTTTTAAGCTTTAACCACGTGTGTTTAAGAGTTAGACTACTCTTGGCAGATAAATAATGATCACTTTTTTTTCTAATCTTGTCTTTATAAAAAAAATGCATGAGTCCAGTTAGCAGCACTCACTCCTCCCTCCAGTCCCACAACTACACCAGCAGATCAGTCTGGTAAAGAACAGCAGAGTCACAGAACCACTAACTTCAAGACCTTCAAGATTAAGTCCACCCTGTGACTGAATATGAACATGTCCACTGAACCAAAGCATGAAATGTCTGTTTGCTTCCTGAGCAATTCCAGGGATGGTGATTCCACCACTTCACAAAGCTAAGCCTCCCTCACTCTAGCACTACAAGACTCTGTGTGTTTCATACAAGTAACTGATTTCCATTACAATTGACTTCTAACAACCACCCACTGCAAATCAAAAATACTTGGAAGAGAATGAATCGGCTATTTAAAGAGTGTGAAATGATGTGGATGTCCCAACCCCAGCACTGTTCAAGGCCAGGCTGGATAAGACCTTGAGTAACCTGGTGTAGTTGGAGGTGTCCCTGCCCACAGTTGATACTGCATGATCTGTAAGGTTCATTCCAATCCTTAACTTTCTACAATTCTGTGAATAATGTGTAAGGGACAATACTGAGCTGGGCAGACAGAATGAACGCAGTATACACACCTATCTTCCAAACTTCCTCCCACTGTAATCCATGGGTTTCTTTTTTTTTCCACCTGGCTTTCAAAGGTAGAGGATTTGATAATAAGAAAAAAGGTTTTTCAAATCCTGCCATATAAAATAGGACCTATTATGCCCTCAGAAAGACAGGGGAGATGTTTTCACCAAATGGACTCTGAGCCCAGGCTGCTCACTACAAAAAAAGCTTCCTCTCCTGCCAAGGCATGCTTGATTATTCTGCAGTCATTAGTGATTCAGTTATCATTTCACTTTGAAGAAGGAACAGCATTACTGGTATCTTTGACCTTCCAAACTTTTATTCAAGCAGCAAAACTGCATAAATAAACACATTCCCTGCCTGTAAATAACCCATTTAGTAAAGTGACATTCAGGAACATCTCAGGTCCTACAGACACAAAGACACCTCACGAGGTCGGGTAATGGTCAGTGGCATCTGAGCAAGGACACCTTCCAAAAGGACTTCACTGAAGCTTGGACACCAAGCATGATAAAATCCTGAGTTTCATTTCTAAAATCCTGCTATAGGATAAGGGATACAACTACAGCAACACTCTCAGCACTGGAAAAAACTTTTGTTGGGGAAAAAAATATAAGAGTAAAGGAAAAAGCTTAATTGCTGTTCAGAGATTACCAAAGCTTTCAAGAACAGCAATAAGGAATCAGTGCCATAAATACAAAGGGATTTGGGTCAGTGTATTTACAGCAGGTTATGTGTGGAATGTGACTGTAGGAGAAGCCAGCTCCATGGCTACAGGGACTGTTTTCTCCCAGGTATACTGGTAAAATAAATTGAGGGTTTGACTGCATGTTTGTTTTGTTCATAACACAGAGCAACAAACCTGCACTCAACTCTCCCCTAAATTCACTCACTGAAGCCAGGGGAATCTGCATAGCACACCCTGAAACGTTCTGACTAAAAAAACCTTTATTTTCCTAGACGCATTAAAAGCCAGCCATGCCAAACAGGAAAACAGTATCTACATGTATGCTAATTTAACTGGAGCCAGGAAAAAGTGAACTATTAATCCTCTCCTGGTTTTAAAGTCTTTCATTCCTGTAGAGTATTCCCAAAGACAGAAAGAACATGAGAAGTACTTAAAAATGCAGCAGCAAACACAACAGAATATGCCTTTATTTCCACAGGAGACTACTTGAGAGATTTTTAGGTAAATGTTAGCTATAGCAAGTACACAGCACACGAGAACTTAGAGATAACCTGTTTTTCTTCTGAATACCCTAGGTATTGACTGCATGCAAAAAAGAGTTGTGAAAGACCTTAAGAGTTATCTTGGTTTATTCTCATTACTGAGAAAAAACCTAAATATGTCATGAAAGGGAAATTTAGCAGCTAACAACACTTTACATTCAGCAAATGGCATATATGGAAAAAATCCCATTAACCTGAGAGATGACACGGAGCTGTTAGAAAACAGCCTAAGTCAGAAAGCTGCAGTTTTAGCAAGTTCCATATTTGTTCAAAAGTCCTCTCCTTCCAAACTTTGAAAGTCAAGTGAAATAAAACATTGGGAAATGGATTTGCTCAAAATATTTCTGACAAAATGGATTTCTTATGAATCCAAAGTGCAAACACTGAAGCTGCACTTAGCAAAGAGGTTCAAACCTCACCTGAAAAGCACATTTACAACACCACCAAGTCGTTTGTTCCAGCATTTAAGTGCAGCAATTAAAGCCCTACCTTTCCTTTCAGATCTCTTCATCCTCCTGCGCTTCCCGTGCGCTCGCGCCACGCTGCAGAGGCTCCCCATGCCCAGAGCCGTGGCTTGATGTGATGCCATGCACCCCTGGCACCTGTGCCACCCCTCACCCCTTCCCAAAGCCCAGCAAGCTGTTCCCAAAAGGAGGGTTATCCCTGGGCTTCCTCTCCCAGCCCTGGAAGCCTGTTGTTCACTGATGCACAGCCCAGTGAACAACACGAGCAGAGGATGCAGCTCACCCCTACCCACTGCCAGAGGCACATGTGACAATTAACCCTTTGTCACACAAGGGGCAAGGAAGGACAGTGCTCTGAGAAGGACTAGATCAAAGGCATCCTTACTCCTAGGTGTGGAAAGGCACAATTAATTTTATTTTCCTATTAATAAAGGAGGGCAACTCTTCAGTCTTGTAGCTCAGAAACAAGGAGAGACATAAGCAAGGAAATATTTGTACAGCCCAGGGCATGAAACAAGATGCTTTCAGCATCCTTTACAATCATTTCTCAGGTTCCTACTTCATCCAGTGCCTCAAAAGGCACAGAATGCAGTTGGAAATAGCAGGAATACATAAATATGCCCATCTCAAATATACTTTAGTCACAGATTTTCCATACAAGGGTTTCTATCAGGCCTGACCAAGAGGCCTCCCATTGTCAACATTAACTTTTTTCTTTTATCCATTATCTTTTATCTATATTTTCCAGCTTTTTCATAAACTAAAAAGTAACATGTCACATTATGGGATAATCATCCTGTTTCCCCATCTGAGTGACCAACAAAGATATGTTGATCCTGTAGACCCTACAGCATCAGCAGCACAGGCTGAGGATATTTTATGGATATGTAGAGGATATTTTACGATATTTAGGTAATTTGATGTTTTCAATATATTTTAGATATTCAGATTATTTGAGGATATTTTAGGACATGTAGATCATCAGTACAGGCTGAGGGTTGCAGCTACCCTTTAATCCTGCCCTCAGGTTAAACCTCACAGGACAAAAAAGCACTTTGCAGCAGGGAATGCCTGCAGGGGCAAGCTCCAGTCTGTTACTGCAGTGATGAGACCTCTCTGACCAGACACCTCCAGCTGCTCTCAGACCTTTATTTCCCAGTACATCAGGAACACAGCACATGACTGAATCTAGATGATCTCTGGTACATGACTGACATGCACCATCCTATTTTGACAACTATCCAGGCTGGCATTTTGTGAAAAACATTGCCACTGGCATCTTGAAGTAGGAATACTTCACTAACCAAGCCCAACATGCCCCAGCTCACCAGTGGAACTGGGCTGATGTGCTAACAGGGAGCTCTACCTGCTGGCACTCATTCCCAGATCCCAGATAGCAGCTTTTACATCTCCAGACTGCGATGGAAAGCACAGACTGAGTGACTGTAATTATTTCTGTCTGAAGCCTAAGCACTAAAAGCTTCCAATTTCCCCACTACAAAGGAACTGAAGTTCTACTTCAGCATCCATGTTATTAGACACTACTTCTCATTCTGAGAATGAAGAAAGAGTAAGAGGATTATTTGAGCTCAGTTTACACTGAATTTAGAAAGAAGAACTAACCATGGAGGAACAAGCCAGAGTCATGGCACAGTCACATGATCACCACTAAGAAGATCAGGAGGAAATGAGTCCCATCGAAGAGCAACTCCCAAAACTAGTGCTGTGCCTAATTTGGTGTGCTAATTAACTGTTTCTGCATGCTAATTAACAGTTTCAGGCCCAGTTTCACATTTCAATACACAGTAAGCTGTGTGTGGCAGACCAAGGACATGGAGAGCGAGGTATCTACATCTACACAGCTCTGAAGGAACAGCAACACCGACAAAGAGAGAAAGGGAAAAAACACCCCTTAGGGGGATGAGAATTCATTCTGCATCTTTGAGAAAACAGCACAATTTGTAAAATGCAAAGAGCAGCCTGTGCAACTACTGAGTCTTTTACCATAATTCCTTCAGCTGCTCAAACTTTCCCCACCTTGTTCTCAGCACAGCAAAGATTGAGATACATAGAAATGTGTATTTCTCCTTCCTTTTGAGGGAAGAGTTGCTCCATTAGCTATCTGAAGTCAAAAGTGATTTTGCTTTTAATAATTACTTTATCTGCCCTAACCTGTCAGAGATTTGATTCACAAAATTTGGTGTAAAGACTGAAAAGAGACTTCTTCAGGTCACCTTTGTAGCTCCTAACTCTACCAACCCCTGCTCCTCAAGGCAGTGACTCTGGGCTATGACACTCAGGAAGGAGGCCTAGGACAAGGTCTTGAAGGATGACAGCTTTGAAGAGAGAAAAAGCTCTCTAAAATCTGACTATTGGCTAAAGAACATACTCAGTGCCCTTGGGAGAGAAACTTGGTGACCTGCTGCAGGGGTAACATTAGTAACAGTTTCAGGAAATAAAAAATATCATAGTACTAAACCACAGAGAGTGGTTTGAGCTGGAAGGGACCTTAAAGTTCACTTCTTTCCAGCTCCTGCCATGGGCAGGGACACCTTCCACTATCCCAGGTTGCTCCAAGCCTATTCAACCTGCTCTTGAACAATGCTACTGATGGGGCAGCCACAGCTTCTCTGGGCTTCACCACCCTCACAGAAAAAAAAAATTCCTTTTAACTTCTAATCTAAATCTATCCTAGCTTAAAACTATTTCCTCCTCTTTTATCACTATCTGCCCACATGAAAAGTAACTCTTCCCCTTTTTATAATCTCCCTTCAGGTACTGGAAGGTCACAGTGAGGTCTCCCAGAGCCTTCTCTTCTCCCAGGCTGAACTACCCTGTAATAACCAATCTGTAATATTCATGAAGTTAAATACTCAATATCCTTAAATATCTTATAATGTCCACATGATTAGACAAAAGGAGGTTGAAAACCAAGTGCAAGGAAGGAAGTGCTGCACACAGAACAAAACTATGGCATTCAGTGTTCCTGTGTGTGCTGGAAGCAGTAAATCCTATAATATCTTGTATTTCACAGATCTGACACCCACTGAGGCATCAAGGAGAAAATGGGCTGCCTTCTCTCCAAAGCAAAAGCAGTTCCCAGGTGGAATTTGGGACTTACCCATCTCCAATACTCCCATTTCACCTGCATCCCTGAACCACGAGTGCAGAGACACTAAACAACTCAAGCATATTCCACCCAAATTCCAGAGATAAACCAACCCAGGCAAGATCAGAAGCAACACAGCAAGACTGATGGAAAACTTCAGTGCCTCCTCAATTCTCCTTTTTAAACAGGTATCACATGAAAATCTCCAAGCACCAAAACATCCTTGAAATTCTCATTTACTTATAGATTTGGTGCCCATTATCAGTTTACTTTACGTACTCTTTGAAGAAATGCTCATACACTGTATTTTTTAAGTGCTTTTAAAGATTTTTTAAATTTTTTGCTCCCACAAGCAAGCTGGGTATTTTCAAGCACAAGGACAATATTAGAGGCCAACAGCAGTTTTTCTTTTAGTTTTGTGCACTTCAGCAAGAACAAATATAAATTAGCATCAACTGCTAGAATTAGTAGGAGCTAAAGTACATCCTGAGAAGCTGCTCTGCACAGGAAATTCCAGATCCAGAGCTGCTGGCTGCACACTGGGAGCCCCAAGAGCTCTGATATAACCCCATACTGGAGTTTATTGGTCGGCTTGGAGTCTGTTCCTCAGGTGATTAAATCCATCCTAACAGCACCATCTGCTGTTACAGAAATAATTGGGGTTGCATCTATTGATCCCTCAACCAAGGAAGTTGAGAGCTCTGCTCCCAATTAGAAATAACTTAGGAAATTCGCAGATTTATTCCTTCTTACCAGATTACTGTGAGGACTGCATGCCTCATTTTTAACTTTTTCCTTTTTTTTCTGAAGGACTCCTCAAGTATCTGCAATTGTCAGAAATGTATTTATGATGTGCTACCAAGGCAAAAGTTATAAGTATTCAGAGAGGAAAACTGAGTAGCCTGGACCTCCCAATAAGTAATATTAATATTTTCAACATCATTTAAAAGGTAATTGATACAGCTACCCAGTGCTAAGGAAAATAATAACTAATTGGAAGAAAAATCTAAAATAGTTTTAAAGGAGGTCAGAAGAGACTCAGATATCTTGAAGCTGTTTCATAAAAAGAAAAGAAATCAGTCATAGAGGTAGGCTGGTGTTTGGGATTAGGAGATACACTTACAATTTGGGCTTATTTCCTCTTTTCCCACCAAAATCAGTTATTAAGCTTTGCTCAAACACACTGCAAACTTTCAAGTCCTACACGCCAGCTCTGCCTATTTACTTTAATAAATAATTACTTTAATAATTAATATGCATTGGATACCAATTTGCAGCCAGAAGAGTAACCAAGTTTTTGTAATATCAACTTGTAAATCAATATCCTATTTTCAAGCTGCTGATCCAATAATTGTCAAAGGATTTAGAGTCCAAAAATAAATAAATGTTTTAGATAAAACAACAAAATACTAAATAAGTGTTCAAATACATTAAGTTTCTCCTCCTCCTAGTTATGAGCCAAATGCACCAGTCAGAAAACAGAGAATCCTGCTGCATGTTTGAAAATATAGTGTGCTTACCTTTTTAACTATTGGAGAGACATGCTGATTCTGCAACCTGCAAGAAGAGGAAATCCAGTCAATTGCTTGGTTCTTTAACAATTGGTGCATTACAAATAACAACTCCTGACCTCAAAAAGGGACACATTTCTGATTCTCTAAAAATAAACAGTCCATACTACAGATACACACTCTCAGAGCCAAGTCTTCTGTAACCCCTGACCATTCTGGACATTCCTGGTTGGAAAAAAAGAAAAATTTAAAAAGAAATCAAGACTCAAGATGTCTAATTCTGGATGTCAGAAAAAACATCCCTAAGGTACAAGCAGTTATGTAGCAGAACCCAATCTGCAATCTCTGCACCTTCTAGGAGAGAGGGTCAGCAAAAAAGTGGTAAATAATGGTGTAAAAACAAAATAAATATTTGTATTATCCCACCCAACTTATCCTGAATCCAAATCCAGAATTCTCATCTTGTTAGATTTTTTTTTTTAATTTAGATCTTTGGTTCTTATTTTTGGGGAATGACTTTAATCCATATAAAAGGCCCCTCATACAACAACCCCCTTTCCAAACACCACTTGCTTGATCCCACTGACATCAGGCTGCATTCTCCTGCAAAAGAGGAAAATCCCTCAACTGCCAGCAGTGGGGCAGAAAACAACTGGCAGATGTAGGGTAAAACACACACACACCACCACTTTTAAGGTCTCTTCCAACCTAAGGTCTCTTGCAACCCAAACCATTTTGTGATTCTGATTCTGAGGAGGATACAGGATAACAGGAATGCTGTGAGCAATTTTATTTCCACGAATAAGCACAGCTGTTGGACC
The DNA here is from genome assembly GCF_027887145.1 of Ammospiza caudacuta. Lineage (NCBI taxonomy): Eukaryota > Metazoa > Chordata > Aves > Passeriformes > Passerellidae > Ammospiza > Ammospiza caudacuta. Next base: position 11,662,335 of record NC_080600.1, on the reverse strand, counting down.
AGGCACAGACAGCTTTAATTTAACACACCATCTCCTAATTCTAAAAAAACACTGAAGGGGCCATAGCAGTGTGAAGCTAAGACTATTCTAAAACAGTTCTAAATCACACAGCCCACGAGAGGGTGCTGGTACCCTGCAGAATCCTGCACTGAATTCAAGTTACACAGAGCATAGCTACACAACACAACCCAATAGCTGCACATCTCTTAGTCAAAAAGCAATCTGACATAATATTTAAAGTCCATAAACTAGCATATTGCATCAATTTGATCCCAGCTTTTAAGACATTTCAATTTCAACACTTCATAGTGGCATTTTCCTATAAAAATAAAAAGATTCATGTAAATACTACATTGGTCTTATGATAAAGCAGGAAAAATGCCCAGAATACTGAGTTCAGAGTCAAAGTCACAACCTTGTGTTCCCATACCCACAATAAAAAATTCCAAACTCTTGGAATATGAGCTATAAATTAAGTGTGATGTGAAAATGTATTTGGAGCAACAACCACCAAAAATGGGTTTTCAAAACAAGGTTTTGATAATTCTCTTCCTGTGTGAGCATTGCTTAAAGTTACAATTAATCCTGAGAAAACACACTGCTAATATTTTTTTATATTAGTATATCCTTGAGTTAATTTAGATTTCACGTTATCTTCCTTATACAGAACATTACTCCAGTTGATAATTCCCTAACTAATTAAAAACAACCCATGAAAATTGAGACTTTAAGTCCACCACTGATACCACAAGTCCTTACACATTGACAGCTGCAGAGAGTTTCACAGAGAAAGAACCAGCCAGGGTTAAGAACTAGGGAAAAAAGGCTTATCTTAGTAATTCTTTTTGTTATACTGTGAGCAGTAAAGACAGGTGGAGGAAAAACTGAGACTTGTAACACCTTAAACCAGTAAAAACTCTAAAAAGCAAAGAAAAGGAAATACCACTATGTTATAAAAGGCAGGAACAAAGCTCTGAACTACAGCATGTCCCACCTGGCTCTGTCCAGCGACAAATGGCTATTTTGGGGTTGTTCAAATCATGACATGCTTCCTCAAACCCTTCTGCAGGGAGACCCTGCCAGAAGGGGCTCCTCTAGGAGCTCAGCACTCTGCCACAGCATCTCCATACTGTTACCTTGAAAAAAATTCAATAAACCAACTCTGTGTCCCTTACTAGTGAGTTAATTTACCCTAAAAAGTTCAGAAACTTGTCCATGATTTCTCCCAGGGCAGCAAAGGATACTTGAGAATCGTCTGAAGAACACAGCATGATGGCTAATTAGGAATATTTTCAAATACTGACTTTTTAAAGATCAGCTGAAAATATTTCAAGGCAATGAGAATCACAACAGACATCTGAGGTAGCACCTCAAGACATAAAGCTGCAAAACCCACCCAAACACAAGGCAACAACCTGGAGGCACTCAGCACCACCCCTGTGGTCAGGATAAAAAAAAAAAAAAAAACAAAAAAAAAACAAAAAAAAAAACACTTACAACCTTTCTGTATTTACTTTCCTATTTATTTTACTTCTCACATGTTGAAAAAGCAAAGTAATCTGCTGAGGCATCTCAACTGCTGATGCATGTTTTTTCATACACCAGGCATGAGTCTCCACCATAAACTACAAATGCAGTTCAACAGCACAACTGCAGAATTGGGATTTCCTCTGAAAACATTTTCCATCTAAACATGAAGAAACAATTTGACATCTATGATGTACTTACTTCAGCTTATCCGTCTGAATCAAAGAAATAACAGCCCAAATCCAACCCACACTCCCTATAGCCCTTTTGAACTGCTCATTTAAAACTCTAAAGTAAATTAAGAAAGACTAGCAACTGAGCAGCACAAAGAAAAAAAATTATTGAAAAAAAGGACATGTATGTTGCAACTGGAAAAAGAAGTACAGTTTATTCACAATACAAGTTGTCAAATGCTTCTCTTTCCCTTGATATTAAACAAACTCTTTTGGAACTTACAAACAGGTACACAGGACACTGAAACAAAGTTCACTGACACTTCAAAAGCTATGAAAATTCAACAGCTATTAAGCAACAGGAATCCATGGATAAAATAAAAAAGAGAATGCTACTCCACCAAGTATTATCCAAGCTTTTACTGCAGCAAACAAACAAATGTTCATCATTTATTCTAAAACACACAATTATCCAAAAAATGTTAAGGAAGAAACACAGTAAAGTATTTTCCAAACATTCTCTCAGCAAAAATAATTTCACATATGTGCATAGTATCAGCAAGAAACTCTTCACTTCTAACTTTAAATTTTGCCATCTCCTATGCCTGAAAAATCATATTCACTAGTGTACTGGTACATTTGGCATCCTAAAGCCTCAATAATAAATTTTTATACTGAAACAACATTATTTCAAAACTAAAGGTTTTAATGCCACTCCTCTTTTCACAGGATCATCCCGTGGATAAGAGCAGTCACCTTAGAAGAGAAGGTGACTGAAGCCAAAGGAATCATTAACATGAGCAAAATTACCATAAATGTCTTCAGGGGAGCTTAGGCTTTAATCTTGTTGTTGATGTTTTCACTATAGCTAGTGTTTAAATATTTACATTACTCATTTAGCTGCTTTAAACATTAGTCAAACTGTAACAGTCCAAAAGTGCAACCTCCAGACTAAGCAGCAGCTTTTAAAAAGCAACAGAATTTAAGAAGCCAGTTGTAATTTCTCTGTTTGGTATTAGCAGCTTTTAGACAACAGCTAAAATAGAAAAGTAAGTTATTTTTTACTACAGAAAAATTGTGGACAAGAATTTAGGCTACAGGAGCAGCAGAGACAGGACAACGCACCCATCCCACCACACTGACCACTTCTGACACTGGAAGATGCCCCACTTTGGAGCAGATGTTGCTGCACCAACTTGATAAAACTGCTGGAAGCTCTTCTCAATGCTACAGTGATCAACCAGGGTTTTCACCTCAAAAAAACACCTGTAAAACTCCCTTTCATTTAAAAAAAAATACCTGTAAAACTTCCTTCAAGCTTGTTCTACATATGTGCAGCACCTACTAGAGGAATGCAAATCTTTCTTCCTTTGAACAGCAGCAATATTTTCCAGCCTTCACAACAAGGCAGATTTGATTGTTTTCAGTCCTAGGGCAAAGATTAGATTCATGTGAACACTTTGTACTTAGCATTAGTCTTCAGAAAAATGCCTTAGAAATCAATGTTTAATAAAAGATGCCAAATAATTATCACTCAGTTTAACAGTGCTCAAACCCATGAGATGATGTTGTGCATTGAGGATGTGTATTTTCCCTGGCTGGTACCTGGGAAGTCACTCTCCACAGTCCTTAAACAAAGTTTATTGCTGCAGGAGTGCTAGAAGAAGGCACTTTATTCCCAGACCTCTGCTTTTAAAACAGGTTGGGATGGCTGTGCCACTGCCTCCAGCCTCCTGGTGGGACAGAGACTGCTGACAAAGCTGGGAGACAGACTGGGAATCAGCAATGGTGGGATGAAGTGTGCATGCTCAGCCATGCCTCAAGTGATACTCCCTTCACTGGGAGCTCCCAGACCATGCCTACAGCGCCAAGAACCAATGTCATTTATTCCTGGACTTAAAACAGGACACCAAGAGAGGCCAAGTGTTACCTCTCAGCACCTGACAGAATACCAGTGACATGACAGAGATTTAAACCATCCCCCCTACTGAAAAGATTCAAGAGGCAAAGACATAGCCACACACAAATCACTGCAGGAAACAAGATCTTATGCAGCCCAGACAACAAATTTCTTCAGTTTTGTTCACCAGAGGCAACTTGACTGCAGTATTGCCCTGAGATGAAGATAAAACAGTAGAAGAGAGTGCTGCAAATTGAGTAGAAAGAGTTCACCAAGGTAAAATGTACAAGCTGAAAACAAGGCTTAACACAGCCACTGATTGTGCGCATTTCATACAGTGTCAGAACAGTTTGGGTTGCAAGGGACCTTAAGACAATCTTGTTCCAGCCCCTGCCACCAGTGGGGACGTCTTCCAGAGCAGGGACACCTTCCACTATCCCAGGCTGCTCCAAGCCCTGTCCAACCAGCCTTGGACACTCCCAAGAATGGGGCAGCCACAGCTTCTCTAGGCAACTTGTGTCAGGGCCTCACCACCCTCACAGGGAAGAATTTCTTCCCAATATCCCATCTAAAGCTGCCCTTTGTCAATGGGAAGCCATTCCCCCTTCTCCTTCACTCCAGGCCCTTGCCTCAAGTCCCTCTCCAGCTCTCCTGGAGCGCCTTTATGCATTGGAAGGGCCTCTAAGGTCCCCCAGAGCCTTCTCTCCTCCAGGTGAACACCCCAGCTCTCCCAGCCTGGCTCCAGAGCAGAGGGGCTCCAACCTTGGAGCACCTTCAGGGCCTCCTCTGGACCCACTCTAACTGGCCCATGTCTTCCTTGTGCTGAGGAGCCCAAACCAGGACACAGCACTCCAGCTGGAGACCCACGAGGACAAAGGGGGAATTGTGGATTTATCCTTTGACTCCCATTCTCCAGCAGCCTGCAGCTCAGCAAAAGCTTCCCCATGGGAGATACAGCACAAACTGCATCTGCTGTGCACAAAATGCCAGAAAGCACAAACTACACCAGGGGAAAAAATAATGGATTGTACAAGTGCACCCACCAACACCCTTTTTAACAGGTTTCATATTATTTTTAAAATAAACGTTATGCAAGTAATGTGGAAGAGCTTTAGAGCTCTTTATTCCTTTAGCTTTAACTTGCACCTTACAGGAACTCCATGTACAAGGAATTTAAAAACTGTGAAAAAAACCTGAATCATGCTGTTTTCCCAACAAAGGACTGGGTTAGCTGGAAAACATATTTCCAGGTCAGTTGTTTTCTTGCTGCTTCTCTATGGACATTCATTTTGTGCTCTGGGCAGAGTTGGAGGCTGCAGAGGAGAGATGCAGGGATGGGATCAGACCACAGCAAGGACTCTGGGCACGTGGTGCTCTCACCCCACCACAATGGACAAGAAAGACACCAAGTGTCCCAGTGCAGCAGGAGGCCAAAATAACAGTGGCTGCATCTTGCACTGAGCTTTCTTCTCCAGAGAGGCAAGCTCTGAGGCTGTCCCAGAGAACAGCATGGCGGCAGCAAGCTGAACTAGAAGCACCCCATGTTTGTGACTCAAGTCTCACTGACAGTCTGCATCTGCGTAGTGGTGACCTCCAGGATTTTGACATTTGTCTCATCCCTAAAAGGTTTTAGGAAGAACAAGCTGCTGGACTTCTAAGAACATGAAGGTGTTACATTTCACTTTTACAGTCACATTTCTGCTTTTCTCCTACAAAAATATGAGCAGATTTGAAGGACTTCAAGCTAACTTTTGATGCACCTTGACTTCCCGCCAGTCTTCTGAGATCCTGGAAGCTTTCCTCAGGATCTGGCCTGCAACTGGCTGTCAGGGATCTCTCTAACAAAAGACTGACTCCAACTGCCCCTTCCTGAGCAGTTCCTTGAGTTATTCAACAGCAAGTTATTTTATGTTAAAGAAAGAAAAAATAAAAACAAAACAAACCCCAAAACAAAACAAAAAAACCCCAGCACCAAGTACACTTGTGGTGTAAAATCTGAGTGCCATCACTGCTCGGGTGTGTGGGCAGAGTGTTTGCCATCACAGAATATTAGACATTTTTCAGCCACATTGTGCAGAAATGGGACTTACCACCTTTGTATTCAAGAAACTGTAATACATCCCTGAGTTTGACAAGACAAGCAAGGAAAACACCCAGAAGATTTTGGATAGGGCAGGAGCAAAGTGAGAGAGAGGGAAGATGCTGGCATGACCAGGGTGCTCAGGACCTGTGGTCTATGGTACTCACACATGGAATCACAGAAGCACTAAAGCTGGAAAATACCTCTAAGATCATTGAGCCCAGCTCTTAAGACAGAACCTCCACATTCACAACTGAACCATGTTCCCAGGTGCCACATCTACACCTTTTGAACACTTCCAGGGATGGTGACTGCAGCCTGTGCCAGTGCCTGGCCACCCTTCCAGTGAAGAAATTTTTCCTACTAGTCAATCTAAAGCTGCTGTGGCACAACTTGAGGCCATTTCCTCTGGCCCTGTCACCTGCTGTCTGAGAGAAGAGATCTATCCCTACCTGGCTACAACCTGCTATGAAGGAGTTGCAGGAACAAATAAGATTCCCCTTGAACAAAAATCACATCAGGGGGCAACTGGATCAAAACTTGGAGTGTATCAAGACTCAAGACTACATCAGACATCAGTTTTGATGTGTCTCCCCAAGGGCTGAGATGCTGGGAGGTAACTCACACATTAATTTTCATTAGCCTTTTTGAGTTCAGATAAAAATTGATAAATAACAAATGATGTTAGGTTACCTGAAAAGCTGAGTATTAAAGTTGTTGCTGATAGCCAAAGGAAACAAATGGGAGCTGAAATACTTACACCTATTTTATCTACTAAGTTATTTATACAAAATAACCCCAAAGAATCTCCCAGCAAGACAAACCTGAAAATACTTAGAGAGGAAGAATTCATGAATAAGTGATGAAAGTTGCAGATCATAGACTCCCAGACTGGTTTGGGTTGGAAAGGACCTTAAAGCTCATCTCATTCCAAATCCTGCCATGGGCAGGAACACCTTCCAGTATCCCAGGCTGCTCCAAGCCCTGTCCAACCTGGCCTTGAACACATCCAGGGATGGAGCAGCCACAGCTTCTCAGGGTCTGTGCAAACATGACCCTGCCCAACTTTGCTACCCCTTGCAAACCAGCATCACATCACAGCAGAAGGCAAACAGAAGGACTACAGGGTGACACATGGCACAGGGAGCTTGAGAGAAGCACCCTAAAGAGCTGCTCAGTCAAGAAGAACAAATCAGAGTCTGACTGTACAAATACAGGAGAAAAGGGAAACAATTATCAGTGCTGGAAGGGAGCACAGCACAGAATCAAAGGCCAGAAACAGTCGATGCTTTTCAGGCAGAATTGATACAGGCTGCAAATGCTGGCAGAGCAAGGACACTGGATTAGCCCCAAGCTCATCTATCCCTCTACAGCCCTCAGAAAGCACATCTGGGTGGCCCCAGGAGAAGGGCAGAGCTGCCAGCCTCCCACGTGTGCCACAGGCAGGCAGTACCCACCACCAAGCAGCCAGGAAGGAAAGGAGGACTCCAGGAGAAAGGATGACAAATCCAAGCGACACCAGCCCTCACCTGGGACGTGGGTGAAGGACTGAAGAAATCACTCGCCTGGGATTTTGCTGGACACCAGAGCTGTGTCTTCCCTGCTCAGCTGTATTTCCACTCCAGGCAAAAGTGGAGCCACCCAGGATGCCTGCTGCCATCCCTCCATCCCACAGGGCACACACACACCTGGAGCAGCACCACCACACCCTTCCTCTGTCTCTGCTGCTCCCAACACCTACAGCAGCACAGCCATAAGGTCCAAGGATGACACCACCAGAGAAACCCCCAAGATTTTACAGCAGCAGCAGATTTCCAAGGAGACCAGCACTGCTTCTGCACAGCCTGTGATGCACCTGCCCCAGGTAAGAGGATGGAAAATCCCCATTCCCCTGGCACACAAACCCAGGGGAGCAAATAATTCAAGACATAACATTTCCTTCAGGTTCAGGACAACAAAACCACAAAGAGCCATTTAAGGCCATCAAGAATACTTACGAGAGCTCAGCTACAGAAGCAAAGAGTCCATCAGTTCACATGCCAAAAAAACTCCATGTTGAGTGGAATTTGGTGTCCTTTTACTATAGTTATTTTTAGATTGAAGGTTTTATTCTGGACAAAGTACTGAAGATAAAGTATTATACATATGCATGTATCTTTAATGTATGCACATACTGCACGCATTTTCTGTGAAGTAAAGAAGCAGCTACTGATTCAGAAATGCAGGCAGTTGGCTGTTCTCTCAGGGATAACCTATGCACTGTGAACATGCACTTTACAAGAAACCAAGTCTTAGCTCCAGGAGGTGAAATCCAGCAATAAGAACATCAGCAGCCTCCTAAGATAGATCCAAAAGTCATTTATTCAAAACCACGCCACTGCACACATATTAAAGTAGTATTCACTAGCAGTGCTGCCAGGACAATTGCTGGAGCAAGAGGTGTTTGGATGCATTTTAAGTACCACTGGATGTAAAAATACCCATTAATACAATTTTTGTATTATTTTGTGTTTTTACAATTTATGTCCAATTTGGACTACAGAAATGATACCAAACCTAGGCAAAAAACCACCAGAAGACAGCAAGGAAGGTCTGTGACCCAGGAAGATGCAAAAATACTCAAGCCAAAGCCATAAATAATGCTGAGGAGCTCTGCTGTACTGAAAGCTACCAGCAGAAAAATTCCTTTCCCTACTTTCTACCACAGCATTCTAAAAGCTATGACCTTGAAAATATTGGCTATTTCTCTTCAGCTTTAAAAGCAGCCTGCTTCAGCTAAGCTGTCCTGCAGATCAGGTGATGCTCTGGCAAGAAAGCAACAGTCAATAGCCATATTCCTCAACAGAGCTTTTATTACAATAATCAAATGTACTTCTACTTCCTTCCACACTCACTGAAAGCCATCAAGAGCAGTTACTTAGAAAATGCTCTCACAGCCATTGGGGAGCCTCGCTTAAGTCTGGAAAGCAAACTTTAAAAGAAAGCAAATCTATAGAACAAAGGATTGAAGAAAGAAAATATTGAAAGGAGAACAAGCCACAGCTCTTCTTGGGGTTGCCCTGGACTCAATAATCCTTGAGGGTCCCTTCCAACACGGGCTATTCTGTGAACCCTGAACTTGAAAAAGGCTGAAAGCCAGCAAGGGCATCACAGATGCTGAGAGAAGCTGGGGGTGTTCACAGCCAGGCTGGGCAAGTGGCCCCAACAGAGTCATGGCCACCTTCAGCTGAGCTGCTGACTGAAACCTCACTGAGCTACTGAGAAAAAGCATACAAGGAGGCCAAGGGAGATGGAAAATAATCAGCGGGGTTGGGAACACTACCCAGTAGCACTGGGTATTACCTGCGCTGCAAAAAAAAGCCCAGCTAGCCATCGTGATCTGAAACACAGGGATGAGAGAAACAACAGGACAGAGTTATAGAACACTAGCTATATTTGCTGAAGTTGTTTCTCTAGATCCATCCTATCTAATAACATTTACAAAATCCGTGGGATATAGTTTGCATGGTGTGTTACGTAGCGGGATGTGGCAGGAGCAGGAGGGCAGGACGAGCCCGTCCCTCCCTCCCTCCCTCCCTCCTCCCCGCGGCACAAGCGCCCGCAGCCCGGCGGCCCCGGCCCCGCTCGGTACCACGGAGAGCTCCCTCCCTCCCTCCTTCCTAACATGGAGCACCAAAGCTTTCCCACCCAACGAGCGCTCTCCCTTCCGAGCAGGGAAAAAAAAACCAACAAAACCATCTCACAGGCTGTATCTGAGGAATCTGCACGCAGGAGAAGTTCTCTTGACAGCACAGAAGTTATGTGCATGAGGAATGATGCTGCTGTCCAAATATATGAATAAATTACCATCTTGGCAATAAACACGAGCCAAAGCTCAAAAGAAGTATTTCATTTCCAGGCAAGTTCATTCATAGATCTTACTAACAGTGAACCTGATTCCTTCAGGAACTCAGGGGGTGCAGAAGGAAAAGCATGTAAGAAGATTAGGTTAATACTATATTTAAACATATGTAAGGACAGTGAATGAAATTGTGATTATTCACTCATTTAGTTCAAGAAAAACAACCACTTACTAAGAATAGCTTTCAGGGGATAAAAGAAGATAAACTAGGCTGCACCAGGGAAAAAAAAACAACAGAGCTACAGTAGTACTCACTATCCCTCGTTATCCATATTTGTCAGCACTGAGGTCTGGGGAAATTAACTTGCATACAAAAGCATCAAACAGAGACAAACTACCCAAAGTTTCCAGACTAATGCACCCTTTCCCCCACTTGGGAAGCTTGCCCAACTCATTATCATCCTCAGGGAAAACAGCAGAGTTGCAAAAATCTGTTATGTTAAATGCAAGAGTTTCAAAGACACGAGAAAAAGCAGATTTTGCTGATTTGATGGAAGGACCTGACAGTCCTCGTGAAAGAGAGGGGGGAGCTCCCACCAATTCCAGCATGTATGGTAGATTATGGAGTGAAGACAGGATTTTCTCCGCTTTCACAAAAGATTTTCCAGGAGACTTCACCCCTTTGGCAGTACTTTGCCAAAAGCACAGGCACACACTCCCGAGCAGCCCTTGCTGCTTTGGCTCACATCAGCTGTGCTTTTCTGTCTCATGTTCTTGAGAGCTGCTAATGCAGTGAAGGGCCCCGATTTAGCTTCTTATTAATCAAACTCTGAGCAGCCATTAGCAACAGAAGCACAACCCAATCACAACCTTAGAGCAGTGGACATTCCCCTTAGAGCTCATCTCTGCACTCACCCTCCTCCAAAGGGAGCCTGTGCAAGCTGTCCCCCCTCAAGCACACAGGCAAAGACAGGCAGGATTGTCACAGAACCATGGAATTGTCAAGTCTGGAAAAGCCTCAGACCACTGAGTCTAACCAGGTCCACTACTAAGCTATGTGCCACATTTACATGTTTTTGTACACTCAGAAGCATGCTCCCAGCTCCAATTAAAACACTGGCATACACACCCAAGCCACAACTGCCAGGATCACTGGTTTGAGTTAAGCATTAATTTCCAGCTCCTCTTTGTTATCAAAACAGAGTATCACATGACATCAAACTGCAGAACACCACTTGGCACTGGTGAGCGGCGGGAGACAAAAAGCATCTGTAAAAATATCACTACAAGAAGGTCTGTATAATACACAGTAAATCCCAGGAAAGCCTGTCTGCTGCCAGCACTGCAAGGATGGTTTTGCTGGCTGTACAAGTGCTTCTAAACCAAGAGAGGGGCCGCAGCCCCAGAGAAGACATCAAAGCCACCATGGCTGAGAAAATACAAGCATCGTGCCACAGAGCTGCTCTGAAAAGCTTACAGGTAAAATAAACAGGAATATGCTCTAGTCCAGCTGGAAAAGATGACTCTGGTTTAACAAATAATAATGATTCTGCAGTTGCCTGTGGCTCCACACCTGTGAACAACACTCAGACTTTGTGCAGACTCCACAGGCAACAGGTCCAAGGGGGTGCAAACCTGCACAGAGTCAGCATCCCAAAGGTGCTGCTCAATCAGCTCACCAGTTTTAGCTACCAAAACTACCAAAATTTAAAGGAGAAGGCCACTATTTGTGTTCCAGATTCAGAAGCTATGGCAAAGGAGTTCTCTCCCTACTTAATACACCTTGGTAATTTCCATACTGTGGGAAACACCCATACTATAAAGTGCCTTCCAGGCGTAAACTTGACCAAAGGCTATCATGGTTATAAAAGTGAGTAAGCACGCAACAAAAGAATTTATCTCCTCCTCCTTTCATCTCCCAGAATGAGCTACTCTTGCATATCAAGAGCAAGCTTTAAAACCTGGGCAGTGGAGGAGGGCTATAAGCCTGGTTCCCTCACAGAGCCAGCTTTACTACAAGTTCCTCCCAAATAAAGCAGTTCAGCCATCGGCTTACATTAATTCTTCTCATTTTTCAGATATTTAAAAATACCAGGACTGATCCTTTAGCTGTGAAAAACATGGCAACTCTAAGGCCAAAAGCAGCATTCAAATGTGTTATCTTAGTCCAGTTTTGATCAGAATGTTTTAATTAGAGATCCTACTGTGTTCTTACTGGGAACCATCCAAAGAATTTTAGAGTTGTTTTATTTATTAAGTACTCGGTATCTGTGCTCAGTGTTTGAGGTGAAAAAGCACAATCTGACACAGAAGGGCCTCTGTAAATAAGCTTTTATAAAATTTGCATCTAAAGAAAGTCAAAGGTATTTTTCCCCTCTAATAGGTTTCCAGTAGATGATGTACAAACACTAGAGCATAACTAAGCAAGGAAAAAGAGAGTGAAACCTTAAACTTAAAGGCTCCTTTGCAAATAAAGTTGAAGAGCTGAGTTAATCAACATAAATCAAAATTAACCTCACTTTAGACACACTGAACACTTTCAGGAGAAGCCTTCAGAATGGCAGGGAAAGTATTAACTACCTTTGCAAACCTCAAAACCTACACAGACCAAATGAGAAAAAAAATCCTCCTGGTTGAGGCTGCCTCACAATTCCTACGTAAAAACTTCATATTCACATTACATGTGACAAATGAAAGAAACTGGTGTTTAGCATACATGCTTGTTCTCTTTTTGATCAAATTTTAAATAGTTCATCTCTTTTCAGAGGTGATATGACAAAACTAATAGCAGAAAGGAGGAGCCACTGGTAAATTGAGTTTGGAACAAAGACAAATTGACATTGGTATAGTACTCACATATAATTGTACCCAAGGCCCATCATAAAATTATTTATGCAACTTAAAAGTACCATAATAACAAAAGCACCAGGAAGCAAAGTAATCAGAAAGTACTTTCTGCCATGTAGTACCAAACTCAACCCCAAATGAGGAATATTTCTACTTGAAATTCAAAATAGGGTATAGTCCTCACATGTTTTCTCCAAATGAGGGTACTCAGAATACTCTTCACCTTACCTAGGTCCAAGAACGCCATTCTGTTAAAATCTCTGTAAAATTAACTAAACCCAAAAATTCCTCTGCAATCTGCTGAGCAGCCCTTCCTTTTGCATCTCTGCCAAAAGCACTCTGCATGGAAAAATCCTGACCCCGGTGCTTTGCTACACCTATAAAAGGACTTTATTCCAAACAAACTGCAAGAGCCTTTACAGGGAAATTTAAAATCTTTGCTGTCTCCCTCATGCTTCAGCCCCCAGGGGCAGGGTGAGGGACTGTACCTAAACCTTTTGTTTTGTTCCATCTCCTATGATGATGCAAGATTGCTCCTTAGATCACTCATCTCTGCTTTTACAAAGGAAAACAAGGGATACTTAGGGAAATAAGGACCTACCTTTTACTGGAACTACTTCTGAAACTTGATTTCCTGTTTGTCTCAGAGCTACCACAGAGCTCCTCTGATGTCCAATAATATCTGCACTCCAGCAACAGCTTTTCTTCCAGCAGAGCACTCATCTGAGATTTCCTTCCTCACAGATTCTTGTGCTCCCACAGCTCAGTACTTACCTGGGACAAATCCACTCTCTTGCCAAATCTGATGGATTTTAAAGTTGTTAACCAATTTCATTCAAGGGCACTAACCACGCCAGGCAATGGGAAATTGAGCTTTGAAGCACAGGAAGATAGCCAGAGCTCTCAATAAAGACATTGTTCACGAAGCAATCCTGAGTTAGAAGTACAGAATAGCTCTCAACCACAAAGAGACCTAACCCTGGAGCATCAGGGAAAACATTTCTCCAAAAGAAAAAGCATCCTTCCTCTTCAAGCACATAAAGCTTAAAAAAATAATTTAAAAAATAAGTTAAAGTGTAAAGAAGGAACACAGGCCACAAAGATGGAATTATAATACTGCACACATGAGAAGCTCCCTGGCACGTCCACAGATGCTCAGCATCGCACAGATCAAAAGCTCAGTAACAACCAACTTCCACCAGCACACACAGCTCAGGAAAGCAGTGCAGCACTCCCAAAGCCCTGTAAGCAGGTGATACTCACAGAGGAAGCTCTGGAATGGGGTTACAGGCACAGGCTGGCAGTGCTGGCAGCAGGCTGGCTGTGCATTCAGGGGACAGCAGTGAGTCACAGCCCTGGGCAGGCAGCACTGACTCAGCCCGTGCTCCTGCTGGGAACAGAAGCTCAAGGTAACCCCGGCAGCTTTTGTGGAGGAGATGGATTCCCTTGCCTTGGGGACAGACACACAGCAAAGCTGACCCACAGGCAGGGAACAGGAAAGGATCCTGAATCCCTCTGCAACCAGACATTCCTAAGAGGATGACTGTACCGAGCATCCTCTGAGCTCACACAGTAATAGCAGTTACATTAATTTCTTTGGGGTTTTTTTTACCTTTATTATGGCTTAAATGGACTCATGTGCTGCTGCTTTGGTCAGCTACAGGCCCAAATACTCATATCTGGCTCCTGCTAACTCCCACAGCCTGCCGATGACCTCTTTAAGGACTTAAATTGCAAAAACAACTATTTCTCATACCTTCCATACAAAAAACATTCACTAAAAGGATTTTAAAAATGTTAAACAGCAGGAAAGAGAAAAAAACCCAGCCACGCTGTCTCCAAACAGGAAAGAAACTTTTGCTTTAGAATGCCATTTCACTTGCTTACATAATCATTTCACCAAGGTTTTTTTGGGGGGGCTTTTTTTTTCTTTTGGTCAGGCAGCATTTCTACTATAAAGGTATTTCCTTTCAAACCAAGATACATAAATAACAGCATCCACTGATAAATACAACCCAAACATACAGTTTCAATGTTCAGTACTTCAACATAAGCTGAAATCCACACTGCAGCAGCTGGATGGCTTGAGTTTCAAATGTGACAAGCACCTACCAGCTCCAGAAGCTGCAGGAACAGCAAGAGCTCTGGTTTGTCTTCATCAGAGCAGATATCTCAGGCATCCAAGCAAAGACCCTCAAGCTCCTGATGTCAAATGCAAGAGTCTAACAAGGCACTCAGTGCAAGCACCTGGGGACAACCCACCTGAAACCACCCTGGCACCAACACCCAGCCCAGCCCTTGCAGCCAGGGAAACACTCCCCACCTGAAACACAGCCAGCACTGCCATCCCCAAAACCTCCTCAGGGCACAGGTGACACTGGCAACACGGACTGCTGAGAGGGCATGGCACACCCAGGGTCTGTCCAGGGCTCTCTGACTGGGTGACTGGGAACAACTACAGGCAGCAGTCCGGGGTTTGCCAAGTGTAGGCATCAGTTTGCTAGGGAATGGCAGAGCCTCACCTGGTCCCAGTCCCAAACTGTCTGAACTGGTAAGCCAAGCCACTTAGGCTTTACTCAAACCAAAACATGGGTGGCTTTTAAAAGAGAAAAAAGTCCCATTTAGTTAAAAGTTCTCCAGAAGACCTTTGTGCTCATAGCCTGCCACTTTGTGCTCACAGAGGCCTGCCACTGAGGGCTTATGGGACTGCATTTCCATTCCCAAAACACAGCCCACAAAAGGGCACTCAGCTTCTAACTGAGCAGATAAATCTGGATAACTGGGGGCAGCATCAAAGCGGGTTGGGGTCCGTGAGCAGTGTGATCAAAGCTATGAGACACTCCTGTTTCCAACACTGAGCACAGTGCTACCTTCTCAGAAAACACAGAGCAAGCACTCCTCCTGCTGAAAAAGTTGGCTATTTTTTCTCTCTCGAGCTGAGGAGCCAGTGCTCCTCAACGTCAGCAATACAGCGTGCTGGCTGCTGAAAACAAACCCCAAAAAGCACATGCACGTGAGAGCCTGGGCTCTGACAAAGCACCCAGCAAAATATGGGAACACTCCTCGTGCCACCCTCGCTCCTGACTCCTGAAAGCAAGAACGGTGTGCTCACACAGCTGCACCCTGGGCCACCTGGAAGGCATCCCAAGCAGGAGCAGCACAACCAGGATCACACCCGAGCTGCTCTGTCCCTGTGTCACAGAAAACTGTGGAGTCAGAGCACGGATGAGCGGGGCTCTGTGCTGAATTCATGATGGGCAGTGCCCCAGAGTGCCATCAGGGGTGATGCAACCACCTGGCAGAGCCCACTGCTTGCCACCTGAGCATGGACTGCATGGGAAAACCAGGACTGCTCAACCTTGGGAAGCTTTTCTGTGCAGCTGTGCCAGCCCTGAACAGCGAGGGTTACTGAGCCTTGCCTCTGGTCAGTGCATACAACTGCATGGAGTAAGGGCCAAGAAACATAGCTCACTGCAGAGGGGGAAAAAAAAAGTTAGAAGATTTGGCAAAACTCCCAAAGGCATCTATCTTGGACATCCCAAAAGTAACAACAGTCATTCAAGATATGACTTGTTTATACTACGAGGCTCATTACACAGAGGCCTGCCTATTTTTAGAGGTAGATATTGCTACAACTGAGTGCTAGATAAACCCAAACAATTATTTGCAAGGGGTATTCCATCACTAATTATTCTAAACATCTTGTGCGTCCAGGAAGGTTGGCCTGCTGCCACTCTCTAGCATAAAACAGCTCCAAGAACAATGCTACAACTTCACTCTCAGGAGTGACAGTAACTCACAGAGCAAGCAGGGTGCCTGGGAGAACCCAACAGCTCCAGTAAGCTCACCACCACTTGGATAAAATAAAAAACAGTAAGAAATGAGACCCTGATAGTGTTTATGCTAAAAAATTACACGAAGTTGGTTTTTCCTTTATATATCACCAAAACAAGGAGATAAAAAAATTAAAAATTATAAAAAAACCATTTAAGCTCAGGCCAAGCATGGCTGATGATGGCTCATCCATCAATTCTGTGCAGCCTGAGTGCAGAGTCCTGAATGCTCTGTAAACCTCTCTGCCATGGCCAGTGCTTCCTCACCTGAATCCTGAGAGGTGCAAGGTGAAGACGGGCAGAGAGCAGGAGCAGCCCAGGCCAGCGATGCCCCTCGGGCACCAGACAGGCGCCCTTTGGAAGCCTTTTATCTCTGTTTTTTTAAGCAAACCGGACTTTGAAAAGCACAACCACACATCTCACGACTGCAGTTTTGGTCCGAACACAGCACAGATCCAACCGAATCCCAAAGGACCACGGAAACCCACCGGGGGCCAGGGCAACAGATGGAGAAGGGCTCTGCGGGGTTATCCAGCCGGGAAGCAAAGGCGCTGGGATGTGCAGCCGCGTTTCACGCCCGAGCTGCTCTCCAAGGACGCGCCGCCTCCCCACTGCAGAGGGCGGGCGGCGGTGCCGGGGGCGGCCGGACCGGAGGAGCCCGGCGAGGAGGGAACACCGGGAGAAGGGCAGGGCGGAGGAGCACGGCCAGAAGGGAACACCGGGAGAAGGGCAGGCACCCCCCGCGGCAGCGCCTGCCCCGCACCGGGGCTCTCCGCGGCCCCGGGTGGCCCTGACGGGCGGCCGGTGCCGCTGTGGAGCTGCCCCCGGTTCGGGCGGCCGAGGCCAAACTTCCCGTGGTGCCGCCACCCCCAAAATGGCCCCAACGCCGCCACCGCCGCGGCCCCTGCCCGGGGGAGCCCGCCCGGGCGCCCGCCCCCGCCGGGAACGGCCGGGCCCCGCTCCGCGCCGCACTGCGCCCCCGCACCGGCACCTCCGCCGCGGCCCGGCCCCCGCCGTCCTCAACAGGTGCGGAGCGGCCGGGCCGGCAACCACCGGCACCTGCCACCGCGTCAGGACCTGGACAGGTCCCGCGGGGCGCTCCCGCCCCGCCGCCGCAGCCCGGGCTCACCTCTCTCCGCGCCGCTGCCGGGCCCCGCCGCCGCCGCTCCGCCATGCGCGGTCCCGGCCGAGCCCCGCGGCGGCCCCGCTGCGCCGCCGCCGCCGCCGCGGCTCCGTGCGCGCGCCGCCGCCGCCGACGTGCAGGCCGCGCCGGGCCCGCCAGCGGCGCGAGCCCCGCGCGCGCGGGGGCGGGGCCCCGCGGGCGGCTCCGTCGTTCCCATTGGCGGGGCCGGGCGGGGGCGGGGCCGACGGCGCTCGCGCGCTCGCGCGCGGCGGAGATGGCAACGGGGAGGCGAGGGGCGGGGCCGGGCTCTGGGAGGAGCGGCGCTGATTGGGCGGGCGCGGGGGCGGGGCCGCGCGGTGCACGGTTCGCCCCCCCCCCCCCCCCCCACCCCGCGGTCCCGCACCCACAGCCCATCCCGGCCGGGCCCCCCGCACCCCGCACCGTACACCCCGCACCCGGAGGGGTCCCGCACCAGCCTTCACTGCCGGCACACCCAGCACCGCCCACGGGGCACAAAGGCCCAGCCTCTGCCATTCCAGCGTCATCCTGGATGCGGTGTCCGTGTCCGAGCGCATCCCAGCGCGCCGAGACGAGAAGGCCAAACAGTGTTTTCCAGAAAGGAGGGAGATCGCCACCCAAACACCGTCAGTAAAGTTCATCAGTGCTTCCACCGCGTGTATGGCTCTTGATGTGTCTTAGGGCATCAGCCTCCTGCGGAGCAGGGGCTCCGGAAAGGATTAAATAACTGCGCTAAACCTGGGCTGTTTGTGACAGCAGGCTTGTGGCCACCTAGGGAGCAGCTTTCTGACCTGCATTCTGCCCTTGACATACAGTCACAGAATGGATTGGGTTGGAAGGGACCTTAAAGCTCATGCCGTTCCACCCTCGGCCACGGGCATGGGCACCTTTCACTATTTGCACCAAGCCCTGTCCAAACTGGCTGGAACACTTCAGGAGTGAGGCAGCCACATCTTCTCTGGGCAACCTGTGCCAGGGCCTCACTACCCTCACAGCCACGAATTTTGTCCCAAAATCCAATCTAAACCTGTCAGTTTAAAACCACTGCAAGTCACTGCAGTTTAATGACACCTGCAGGTGCTGAGCCCAGCTCAGCCTGTGGGATGCTGCAGCACACAGAGGAATGCAGTGCTGGCCTTGCTCTCCCCAGTTTCTGTGTCTCAGGATCTTTTCCCCACCAGGAACTGGGATTCAGACTTGCAAAAGCCAATTCAGGCTTGCAGACTGATACCACTCCTCATTTGTGCCCTTCAGAACACTTTCATCATGTCCCAAAATCTCATTCCTGGCCACAGCTGACTACAGACATCAACTGCTCAGAGAAATCTTAACCTTCCCACCTCTCTGCCCCTTTGAGGTTACCTGGCCACCTTTTCAGTGAAGGAATTTTTCCCAATATCCAATCTAAACCTCCCCTGGTACAGCTTGAGGCTGTTTCCTATGGTCCTGGATATGTGCTGACACGTGTTGCTGCATCAACCACCTTGGCATTGCTAAACCTTTGTGCTGAGAACCCTGTGTGCTTTCTCACTGTTTCTCCAGAGTGTTTAGGTGGTGCCACCCACATCACCATGTCCCTTCACTGCCCAGCACGGGCTCCAGGTGCAGCATTGTGGCTTTTTCCTTCTCTCCCAGTTCCTGGTGAGGTAGAGATCCATGCAGGCAGAGGGTAAAGAGGAGCACACAAAAGCCAGTGCTTGGAACAACAACCTATTTTTATACTTCCTTCTCTCAAGGCACCGCCCTTCGCCTCTGCCCTGCTCAGGAGCAGCAGGAAAAACGGGCAGGCAGCTTTTGGCTGCTGATGCCTTCACCTCTGGGAATGCCTTGGGAAGGCCTGTCTGTGTTTTCTTACCCCATTTTACACTCAGGAAATGTAACACTAACTATTGCATTTTCCCCCTGCCTTAGGATCAGCACTGAAGCCAAGAAACAAACCCACGTTCCTCAGTTCCTCCTGTGTGTCACCAAAGTGGTTGTGTCCCACCAGGATGTTGGGAAAATCAGTGCCAGACACAATCCTGTGCTGTGTGCTCTGGGATGATCCTGCCTGAGCTGGGAGGTTGGACTGGGTCACCCACTGTGGTCCCCTTCAACTTGACCCCAAAATATGGCAGGGACAAGGCTGGGGTGGGAGGCAGAGCGTGTTCCCAGGCTCCTTGTCCCACTTAATGGATCCCACCATGGATTAGACAGCTCCCTGCCACTGTGGAATGAAAGGGGCTCCCTCCCCAGACAGCACTGTCCTTGCTGAGCTGAGCCACTATGACTCAGCTGCTGGTGCTTATGAAACACCACAGTTTTCCAAGTAATTCAAACCTTGGTGTGGGTTTTTGGGTTTTTTTTTATTGGTCGGGGTTTTTTGGCTCAGTTTGTTTTCTGTAAACCCACTTTAATAAATGAATGGCTCTTTAACAATGGCTTTTTCATCCAAGTCCTGGGAAATTGGAAATATTAGGCAGCCAGAAGTGAGCACGGCGCATTTCAAACTCCCCAAGTCAAAAGCAGCTCCACGATTTCCACACTCTGACAGAGATTTTCCACCTCAGGGAAACCTGATTTGCAAACTGGTTTTGCTCCTTGGAGTCCCCACATGTGCTGAATACATCCCTGTGTGCTGAACACATCCCTGTGTGCTGGTCCTGGTGCACAGTTGAGCAAGGATTTGGATGGATTCTCCATCCCATACCCGCCGTACTGGAGCCACACCTTGCATGCAGCATGCCAGTTCATACAGACCTACTCCTGGAGTCCTTAACCTCACCTGAGGATGTGGTGCATGCACTGCCAGACCCAGCACCTCCTCCACCATTCTGTGCCACCAACCCAACAGAAGCTGCATCCCTGAAAAGCCCTGGCAGCAGATCCAAGCTTAGGAGTTTCTCCCTGCTGTCGCCATATGATCCTCAGCAGGGCAGCTGCCAAGCCTGGGGAACCTGTTTCCAAATCCATGCTGCTGAAAGGAGGAGGGAGGATGGTTAACCCACTCCTTGCTGAGTGGCAGGCTGGCAGGGCTGTGGAAGGACAATGGCATTGTCACCAGGGTGGTGGCTGCTGCTGCAGGACAACTGGGGAGCACAGCTGCCTAATGAGAGATTCAGCTGCTTCATAGATGGTGTGAAACAGGAATTTCTAAGGCCAGCACATGCTTCAAGGCAGTCTGGCAGCTCCTCTTGCAGTAACCTGCTTGTGTAGACCCCTGAACAATGCTGAGGTGTGTCCTCAATGCCTACACAGTGTCCTGAGCTGGGTCTACAGGCAGGATGCTGGTGCCAGACTGCCTGTCAGCAAACACATCAGGTGACAGCCAAGCAGAGTGCCCTGCCTGATGGCATCCATGGAAAGAGCTGGATCAGGGCAGCCCCAGGACAGAGAGGTCCCACACTGGGCCGGGAACACATCCTGAAGACAGGGATCTCCATATCCACAGGGAACTCCATCCTCAGGGCTGGAGGAAGAGTGACATCCAGTGCAATGTCACACGAGCACCAATGGTCCTGGTCTTTTTATCCCACCTGTACAGGGCAGAGGAAGGACTCTGGCTCCTCCTCATCCTCTCACACCCATAGGCACAGGGCTGTGGGTGCCACCCATGGCAAAATGTGCCCTTGGGGTCACAGTGGGCAGGCAGGACCAGACACCAAAATGCAGAACTGCCTTGGGGGCAGTCTGAGCACTGCCCAGCAATAGGTCATGAACCAACCTGCTCAGTGACCAATACAAGATCAGTTTTTAAACCATGAGCATCTAGGGAGGTTTTGGTCACGGCAGATGAGCTCCAGTGTAGGCTGGCTGTTACTGCTCAGCTACAAGACCCTGGCACCAAGACAGAGAGAGCCGACCTTTTGTGAAATTGTGACAAGGAGTGATCAAAAAAATAAAAAAAAAGTAAAGTTATCACTGGAAATTAGGAGGAGGAAAATCTGGAAGCAAGATCCAGCAAATGCTATTCAAGTACAATAACATCTCCAACTCAAAAATCCCAAGACATGTGAGAAGTTGGAAAAATGCATGGAAAAGGATTGCTTAAATTGGTTCACCGCTTCTGTTTACACTGCTCACCAGCAGCAGCAGCAGCAGCAGCAGCATCCAGAGCTCACCCCAGGTGCCTGCAGCATCCACTGCTTGTCTGATGCACCTGCCCTGCACACTGAGCAATGATGAGCATCCCAGTGTTCTCTTGGACCCACCTCCAACATCAGCATCGTGGGCACAGCACCCCTAAAGCAGCACGAGCTCTATTTTTACACAGAGGGCCAAAAGCTGGGTGCAGGAACACCAACAGAGTCGATGTGTCTTCCCACAGTCGAGTGGGAAGAGTTAAGTGTCTTCCCACAGTAACACCTCCTGCTCCCAAAGCAAAGGGATTCATGAGGCAGACAGGGGTTGCTCTGCCAGTGAAGTGGAAGGTGTTTAGATGAACCATCACACTGGTGAGCAGTGATTACATGTACCCAGGACAGCTGCTAATGTATCCAAAACAGCTGTAAACACAGCCAGGGAGCACCAACACGGCTTCCAGCCTGGAGCCACCAGCACAGCTCCAGGCCGTGGCAGCAGGGATGTGGATGTGCTCATAAACCCATCAGGCTGTCTGGGCTGACAGCTGGGACACTGATGTCCCCATGGCCCTGTCCCACATCAGGGCTCTGAGCTCCCCCTTCCTCCCTGCCGAGCCTGGGGACAGCAGGGAGCAGGAGCAGCAGCATCCCCCAGGGATGCAGCTCTTCTTGCCTCTCCCCTTCCACGGGTTGGCTTCTGTCCACCAACCCCTCAAACAGTTCCTGCTGAAGCCAGACAAACCACACTTTACACACAGATCAAGTGTTCAGCTGAGAATGGTCTGTCCATCCCCCCAGCCCCGGGCTGGCTGAGCTGGAACAAAGAGGTGCCTGCCCCGGGGTGATTATCTCTGCCTTCATCTCCTTCACTTGGAAGGATATCCTGGTATCATCTGCTTTTACCTGCTCAGGGCCTGACATTTGTTCCCTTTCTAGCACCTTCCTGTTTGGGACATTTCTTTGTCTAAGCTTCCTCTCCTACTCGAGTTGCTGAAACCAAGTCCAGGGAGCATCAGGCAAACAATGTGTTGTACACCACTGTCAACATCCTGCACAGCAAACTGCATCCCACCCACTCCCTGAGCAAACAGACCAGCAGCAACCCCCTGGTCATGGCTTACTCAGTCTCAAAGAGAACCTGCACTGCATTAAACCACAGAAATTCTCAGTTTAGGAACACTGAGCATGGATCCAGACCCCACTTCTCACTGCCCACCATCAGGGACAACTGTGGCTCCCCAGATGTTTGGGGATGACAAGTCACAAGGAGCAGATGCAGGCAGACCTGTGTGGTTCATGTACAAATCACACAGAGTTCAAACAAGGTCACCAACACACCTCATCTGGCACAGAACACCGAGTGTTAAAGCACAGAGAAACCCTTAGATAACGTTTTATGCATCCTACTTGTAATCAAGAATTCTGGAAAATCTCAGAGAATCCAGATGCAGAGATCTAAATCTTAAAAACTCTGCTAGCAAGCACTGTATTTTGTTTGCACTATTTAAATATGTTTGCACATGTTTAACTTATTTCATAAGGAAAACTGAATTGGTTAGGGGAAAAAGAAAGCCACCACAAAAATCCTTGTCCTGCTGTCAGCAACCTCACTCCTGATGCCAGTCCCAGTTTGGGTTGCCAGAGCACCCAATGAGGCATCAGGACCAGACAGAGAGAAACCACAGAGCCACACACCAGCTGCCTCTCCCAGAAAAAAATGTCTGGCCAGCATTAAATTGCTCATCAAAATAAAAACACAAAGCCAGGTTTAACAAAGCAACCATGGTGCAGAGCAGAATCAGCAGATCCCAGATAATTATCTCATTGGGAAGAGTCAGCATGCAGGGCATGGCTTTCCCTTGCAAGGAAACGGTGAGTATGGAGATAAGGGTGATCCAATTAACTGGACTTTATGGGGATTTCAAAATGGTGTGTGGCAATGCTCTTAAGCACTTAAAGAATACCCAAAAGCTCTTAAAGAAACTCAGCTGCCATGGGATAAGAGGTAGAGCCCTCCTGGGATTAGTGACTGGTGAAAGGTGAGGAAGCAAAGAGCAGGAACAGCTCTCAAGGGAAGGTCTGCTGCATCCTACCTGAGTGCTCTGGGAAGGCCAGGACACAGCACTGACAGCACATCCATGCAGGATGGCCACCAAGGGCAGTGCTGCCAACAGGCAAAAATGGTGAAACCTGTTCTTCTGGGCAGGCACAATTGGGGCTGAGCGCTGAAGAAAAAGCTGGATCAAGTGATTCACCTCTGTGCCTCTCTTATGCAACACCTCAATGAGAGGAGCTGCTGCTGCCAATCTCATCTGCTTCCAAACCATCTCACAGCTCAAATTTGCATGCAGTTGCATTTCCTTGGGTTCCCTGAGGCTGCTCCTGCAAGCACCCACCTGGGTTGGTTGCAGGGGTGAATAAAAGGCAAAAGAAACAGATACAAGTGTGGGAAATGTAAGGATCAGCCAGGAAAGAGGGCATTTGGGAAAGGAAATAACCCCACATGGGGAAAGCACTCACTGCACATGCTGGAGCACGCAAGAGTGGCAGGACGTCCATAGTGCCAAATCTCTGCTCTGCCAGCCCTTTCTGGGCCAGAAGGAGCAGGAGACACTGGGGTTTCAGCTGTCTGGAGCTCCCTGAATGCTGGTCAGAAACACTGCCCACAGTAGGATTGTTGAGGAACGTCACTGTGCCTGGAGGGGTGTGCTGGCACCTACAGGCGCATCCCTGGCAAGGTGCCCCAGGCAGACTCTCCTGTGGGCTGGGGTGTGACTGGTGACGTGCCAGGTTATGGAAGGGTAAGGAGTGCAGGTCTTTTTTGTGAGCTGGGAGACAACTCCTCACCCCCAGACAGCAAACCTACAGATACATCCCTGAATGACCCACAGAGGCTCAAAGCTCAAACTGAGCAGTGGCTGTGGTGAGGAAATGCATGGGGAGGCAGTCAGTCCTGCTGTGCCCTAGCCAGGGAGCAGAGGAGAGCAACCATACTGCAGCAGGGACCTCATGCTCCCAATATTTCCAACGGCTCCAAATATTCACCAGCTGCCACTGGCACCCTAAGTACACAGTAAGAAGTGTAGCTGAGGGCTGGAATTGCAACATGTCATGAAGCAACCTGCTCAGTGACCAATACAAGGTCAGTTTTTAAACCTGAGCATCCACGGAGGTTCTGGTCATGGCAGATGAGCTCCAGTGTAGGCTGGCTGTTACTGCTTTCTGCTCTCAGCTGGACAACCTGGGAGTCACCTCAAGGAGCCCATGGCAGCCCCCCAGCACTTGGGACAAGCCATGTGGAGCCCAGCAGCCACAAGGTTTCCGTGGCAACCTGGGAGGCAGCCAGTTCCACCCCAATATCCAGAGCATCAGCACATGCCTCAGTGCTGGGGCTGGCAAGGCTGGCAAAAGCCATCTCACATACTTAGTTAGCTCCAGGGTTTAAAGAAAGCCATGGGCACATAAGGCAGCTCATGGCTTCAAACCAAAGGTGCTCTCAGCCCAGCAAAAGCCACATTTTCCACAGGCAAAGGAGACTTGGATGAGGTGCGTAAGGAAAACTTTCCAAGGCAGCAGGCGGAAGGAAGAAGGACGTAGGCTATGTGCTCACAACCCAAGGGATTTCCTAGGGCTAGACTGTGTCTGAGTGACTCACTGCACCTTTCCAGGCTGTGCTGCTGCCCTGATGCAAGCCCTGCTCCAGCAGGAACCAGCCAATGGGCCATCACAGGTACCATGGAAAAACGTGGGAGTTGGAAGAGCAGGGATATTAAAAACTATCCCTGCACACCAACAACACTACCCAGCAGCTGATGGGAAGGGAGAATCCCCTTCCACCCACTGCTTTGTGTGTAGCTGAAAATACCCACTGGCACCACCAGATGGACAGGATACCCTGGCTCCCACTTGCAGGCACAGCCTTCAAAGGCAAAATCCCCAACAAGAAAGAGAACAGCTCAAAAAAGTAGCCCCAAATTTCTGCAGAGCCGAGCTGAGATGCATTCACTGCTTACTCATTTCTTGCCAAGTCTGGAGCTGCCGGGTTGGGCCCCCACCCACCCACCCCTCTGGCACAACTACTCCTTACAGCTTGGAAGCTATTTTTTTCCCACCGTGCTATCTAAAAAAGAAAAAAAAAGGCGTGAAAGCTTTTATCATGCTGAAAACACGCCAACTGCGAAGGCGACTCTGTGTCTCAGACGCCTGTTTCCTGGCAGATTTTAAGTCCTTTGCTCAACTGCTCGGATGGCGGGGGCAGGAGATGCCTGCAGCAGCAGCAGGCTGTGAACTGGAGCTCTAAACACTCACATGCTTAACTGCTGCTAAGTTCCTGGGGGACCAACAATTCCAAACACAGGGCTCAGAGCTACACACGCAGCCAAGTGGGCGCCAGCCCATCCAAGGGCCACCAGGCTGGGTACAGGAGGGAGGTCACTGGTCCAACATCTCTACGTGGGGACAGCCATCAGGCTGTAAAAAGGTTGGGGGTCACCTTGCTCAGCATCTCTACCAGATCAGTCACCCCTTTGCTTCCCACATCGTAAGGCTTCAGCTCTGTTGGCTCCCAGGGGTTTGAAGGGAACCAATGGGACCCAGCAAGCAGGATGAGCAAGGAAAAAGTGCTGGACAACTCCACTGCTGGTGTCCACATTTCCAGTGACCAACTCTGGCTGTAGCACCTAAAAGTGCTGGGAAATCCACCAGCAGCCCAAGGGGTAGGGACCCTACACTGCTGCCACCCCAGAGAGACCTACTCTCATACAGAACCTTTCATGGCAGTGATGCCTGGAGTGCTTGGAGCTGGTTTTGCAGAGGTGTATCCAAGTTTTGATTAGGACCCAGGGATTTTTCCATACCACCTCATGTGGGACTGGCTTGCAGTCAACGAAAAACATAGCAGCACTGTCTGTCCTCATTCATTGTCTCAGGGTCTGGGTGAGCATTGCTGCACATCAATCACCCCCTTCTTTTGTACTCTTTTATTAACATTGTTGCTGTTACCATTCCTTATCTCATTGCTGTTTCCAGTTTTCCATCTTCCTTTGTACTTAGAATCACAGAATGAGAGAATTATACAATGGTTGGAGTTGGGAAGAGCCTTAAAGTTGATTCAGTTTCAACACCCAGCCATGGGCAGGAACACTTTCCACTAGATCAGGTTGCTCCAAGCCCCATCCAACCTGCCCTTGAACACTTCCAGGGATGGGGCAGCCACAGCTTCTCTGGGCACCCTGTGCCAGGGCCTCAGCAGCCTCACAGGGAACAATTTCTTCCCAATATCTTATCCAGTCCTCTGGCAGTGTGAAGCCATTGCCCCTTGTCCTGGTCCTCTCCCGCCTTCTTTGAAGCCCCTGTAGACACCGAGGGAGGGGGGTGCAGGCTCAGTCTCCCCCAAGTTTTGTCTTGTCCAGGCTGAACAATCTCAATTCTTGGATGTCGTTGCCTTCTTCATCTCCCTTTCTGCACAAGAATGGCTGCAGCAGGGGCTGGCCAGCCTGAGAGCCACAGAATGGAGGATGGGCAGAGTCAGCATCTCTCTCTCTGTGGCCTGTGCCAGCAGGCAGCTGCTGCCAGGCCCTGTGGGAAGAGGAGTGGCATTGCTCTAACAGGCAGAGTCAGCGACAGCGCCCGCGCTGCCAGAGCCAAGAGGCACCAGACAAAGCCTTTGTTCAGCAGCGCCAGCCTGGAGACAGAACACAGCAGCATTGCTACTGAGGCAAGACAAGTATGATCAAGGTGCCAGCCACCTCCACTGAAGCTGGTTTCAGGCACTAACTGGGGTCAGAGTCAACTGCAGCAGGCTGCTTTCCCAAGGTTAACAAGCATCAATAAACTTTTTTTTTATGGTTCAAAAGACAGCACTGGTATTTTTGGGTGTCAAATCAGAACTATCTCTAATAGGGAATGGCCCTGCCTTCAGCTGTGCCCCATGAAAATTCACTGGGGTTTTGTGAACATTGGTGTTTGGTAAAGGAAAATCCTTTCCAGAGGTTCCCAATCCCAAAAATGACTGGCTGAAGTTCACAGCCTGCAGGCTGGACATGTATTGGGATGCTTCCTACAGGGCAGGCTAAACAAGACACAAAGGCCAAAAGGGATGAGCATCACTCACAGGAAGCCCCTCCAGGGCAGGAGGAAGGCAAGTCCCTGATTTAGACATGATCTGCAGTCATTTGTCATTGCTTGTAGCAGTCTCCTGATTCACTGTACACATGGAAACAACAATTATTTTAAGTCATTTTTCCAGAGAAAGAAACTCATATTTCATTTCCTATTTACCAAAACAAGAGCCAGACAAACTCAGTGCTGTATCAAAGTATGTTTATTCCAAAGCCAAATTTCTCACAGAAAACCATCTCCATGAACAGCAGCACTGGTCATGACAAACTCCAAAAGCCTCCAGGGCTTGGGGTCCTGAACAGAGCAAGCAAGAACCTCTTCTCAAAGTTGTCAGGGAGAGAGGGGGAATGACAGAAAAGAGACACATGGGCATTTGGCACAATTTCAGAAACCATACCTGCTCCCAAGAAGAGCAAATGTACCAAGACACTTTGCAGGGAGATTAATGCCTGCCCAAGAATGTCTCAGAACACCCTGTGAAGGAGCAGCTGCCCTGTCGGGAGAGAGCTGCATTATTCCTGCAGACAGAAAGCAGGGCTCTTGGTTTTCATCATCTGCTGAACCGCTTCCAAGGAGCCAAGAGGCTGGGATGTGGTGCCGGGGATGTGCTCCTCTGCAGCCTGTGCATGTCTGGGCCCAGCTGGAGCTCTACAGGGCTTCCCCTGCTTCCCCCTGCCCCAGCCTCTCAGAGAGGTGCTTGCTGATGGCCACGAGGGGGTTGGCTCTGTACTGGGGATCGCTGATAACCTCTTGAAACCGAGCCACTTCCTCCTCTCTGAGGAAAGAAAAATAACACACCAGTTCTCTAAGTGCCTCGTGTGAAAGGAACTGAGCAGATAAGGACCCACTCATAAAGTAGCAGATTTCTGCTGAGACACAGTGATCCTGAGTGTAAATCTCAGAGAAAGACAGTGCAAGAATAAACCTAATTTAGCCAAGGGCAAAGCTCAAATTGCTGCCAGCTTCATGGGAGCCA
This sequence comes from Ammospiza caudacuta, assembly GCF_027887145.1. Taxonomy (NCBI): domain Eukaryota; kingdom Metazoa; phylum Chordata; class Aves; order Passeriformes; family Passerellidae; genus Ammospiza; species Ammospiza caudacuta. The sequence continues at coordinate 11,633,836 of NC_080600.1, read as the reverse complement.
GGGACTTTGATCTCATGCCACAGAGACACAAACAATTATGACAGTGTCCAGCATCACTTGGGAATGGGGTTTTTTTTAGAGCTTTTCCCTAGTAAACCAGAAACAAGAGACTGTGGATCTGGTCAATCACCAGGAATGAAAATTACTTCAGATTGCACCAGCACAACACCAAATTCTCTTTAGAGAGCCCCTCTACTGACTCTCTTTATGGCTGAATATTGAGCCTTGGTAATCCTACATGCACCACTAGCTGGACACCATGACAGAATTACCTCTGCATGCCTGGTCACAGCTGCTTCCTGGGGAAATGGCCTCGTCTCAAAAAGCAAGCAAGCAGGGAGGGACAAGAACAGAGCAGGAGTATAAAAAAAACCCTGTGAGTTGTCACACAGCCACATCCACTAGAGCACCCTCATCTCCCCCAGACTGCCAGGCTCTCCACAGCCCTGCCAGACAAACACTTGGTAGTGCTCAGCTACTTCCCTCCCCTTCAAAGCTCCTGCCAGAGAAACAGAGAGAGGAGCCAATGCTCCTGAAGCTTGGCTTGGGGTATTAAGGTGAAGCTTAGGGAACCTCTCATCCAAACTAATACCTTGGGAAAGAAACCTCAAGATATTCCTCCAAATTTTTTCTCTCACAAAAAGCACAGACTTGCCAGGCCACCAAAAGCAAAGCAAGGCAGAGCTGAGTGAGAAAGGCATCCCAGCACCAACACAGGCTTGTTTCTGACAGAGAAGGTATTCATGGACAGCAGTGCTGCATCTGTAGCCTGACTGTTCAGACTCAGTTTGCAGCTGAATGGCTCAAAACTGACAGAAATCCAAGAAATAGTAAAGCAAACACTGGCAGATCACAGAGCCTAGCCCCAGGAGAGATGTGCTGAGGGTAAATGAAGTTCTTGGTGGCAGTATAAGCTATCCAACATACAGGGAAAAAGGAATTGCCAGACTAAGTCCAGGAGTTACTTGGACACATTTAAGTTCTCCATCCTTGATGATATTCAAAAGCCATGTGGACTTGGCTCTTGAGCAACCAGTTCTAGGTAACTCTGCTTGAGCACAAGGGTTGGACCAGGTGACACCCCATGGACCACTTCCAGTCTCAACCATTCCCTGAGGCTCAGCAGGAACTGGACACTGACAAATGGGTACTTACAGGAGCTGATGTTTCTGAGCTTGTTTCATCAGACAGAAGTCTGCTGGTGCTGCCTTTGGTTTTATGTGGCTATGGAGAGAAGAAACAAAACAAGTGAGTGTTAGAGCATTAATTCAGCAATGGCTGTGTAGATGGGAACAGTCCAGGGAGATTCTGCATCTGCCTTTCCAGAAAGAACAGGTAATTAATTATCCTGCATGGAAATTCTCCTGAAAGGCAATTATTTCCACAACCAGGCATTGCAAGGAAATGCAAACTCCCTCCACCTGAGGCTGAGAGAGCAGGAGGCATTACAGGAACACCAGACCTCTCCGAGCCAGCACTGGTCATTAGCTGTCCATGCCCACATCCCTTTCTGCTTATCACTGACCTCCAGGTCAAACTGATCCTGTTGCTTAGAGCCAAGATTCCATGGAACCTCCCCTCCCCACCACACGTGTCACCTCTGCACAGCTCATGTTCCCTGCTGCTGACACTGCAGAGCTCCAGCCTCCACAGCCACCCTGGCAGCACCAGGGACGCTCAGCAAGAGGAGGGAGCTGCCAGCCCTATGTGCTATAATGCAGGATGGTGCACTGTGTGCAGAAGAGGCACAGCAGCAGGTACAGATCTGCCACCTCTCCATGCATTCCTTATCCCTGGGCAAAGTCCAAGGGGACCAGGGGTGTAATACCATCCCTCGTGACGCCCGACGCCAAGCAGCAGCAGAGATTTACCACAAAGCCAGCACTAAGCCCCAGTAAGGGACACACAGGAAGCACAGAGATTGCTTTGGGGACTTGTGGTGCACAACAGGAGCTGCTGGTAGAACTGGACAGTAAGGAAAGGAGAAGAAATCTCCATTTTTCAGGATGACACAGATAGGAAAATTAACAGAAAAAGAGGTTGGGGACCCCAATTCGCCCTGAAGCAGAGCCTCAGCACACAGGCAAGGGGGAGAAAGAGGGCCTGAATCCCACCTCTCTGTTGCAGCAGGGGTCAAGGAGGAATATTCCCATACTGGTGGGTGCTGGGGGTTATGGCCACCCCCACCTAATCTACCCCAAAAGTCAGAAAACACAACAATTTCTCACCTCCTCTTCAAGACAGCAGGATCTGGTCTCTTGTTACAGTGACTTCCTCTTCCTACTTGTCTCTCTGGCATACTACCCTCCATCCCCTTATATTGCCTTTTTTTTCCCCTATTCTTCCTTTCTTCTTACTGCCCTTGCCTCACATTGCTCCATGTCACTCATTTCCATCATCCACCTCTAATTCAATCAGTTCCTGCTCATTTCCCTCCCCTCGTTTTTAACAGCTCAGCACAGGGACAACTTCTGGTCCTAGTTTGCCTGGAATGCTCACAGAAGATCAGGAAAATCCTTTCTCAAGCTGGATGGCAGCCCTTGGTCACCAGAGCAGGGCTTGCCAAATCTGTGTGTGCCACCAAGTCACCATGGCTGTCCCTTCAGAGGTGAGCAGCTCTGCAGAGGGTGGCAAAGCCTAAAGGAAAGCTATCCTAGGGTGTATTTCCTGCTGGATTTCCCCTCAAAATCACCAGCATGCTGCCTGTTCATTTGGACCCTGTTAGCAGCTCAGCTTCATTACACTTCATTGCCTTCATTCATTATAAAGCAGAATAAAAACCTCCCTGTAATGCGCTTTTACCCTGCAGGAGATGAAATTCCTGGAGAATCTAATCTTTTATTAATACTGCTGACAAATCACCAGAGTATTACCCTTCCTTTCTGTAATGATTCAAATCCTATAAAGGCCTCCTGATTATTTCAAACACTCCTCTACAGACATTTGGGCAGCCAGAAGCCAGCAAGGGGAAGAAGAGCCTGTAGCTCCTCCATGTCAGTACCAAGGGGGGCTGGTTTGGGGTTAGCAGGTCACAGGCAGGGTAGGTGACATCAGCCCATGTCAAATTCCCACCTCCACTGTGCCAACTTGGGCTTCTCAAAGGAGAGGCTTTTGGCAAAGGTCTGGGATAGGGAGAGAGAGAGCTGACAGTGCACAGGGAACAGCCAGCTCAGCCATGCTCTTGGCCAAAGTCACACTACAAAACAAAGAGTCTGGCCACAGCACAAAGGGCACTGCTCAAAGGCTTGAAGTGCCTCAGGATAAAGCCTGGATGAAGGCCTGGAAGGATGGAATGCCAGCCTGCAACACCACAAGATGAGGTTATCAGGTGAGCTCAAGCAGCATCACAACATGGACACCCACATGCCACTCCTGCAACTTCTAGGACATCTGGATGCTCCCAGCCTGTCTCATGCCAAGCCCCATCCAAGCAATATGGTGCCCCTCTCAGCTGTGAGTTCAGAAGACACATTTAATCTTTTTTTCTTGTGCCAAGTAAAGCATAAAGATGGTTAAAACAGAGTTGCCAATGAGACCCTGTTCTCCTGACCATGGCCTGCAGCTACAAGCTGAGCTGAAGGCCCCTCCACCCTGCAGGAAGAAGGGAAACACACAGTCCATCTCCAAATGGCACCAACCTTTTGAGAGGCTTCCTTGCCCTGCTCCCTGTGGTCAGGTAGGAGAGCTCAGGCAGGGCTTCCATCAAGGGCTGCATGTCTCCCACCACAGGCGTTGCTTTCCGCTTCGCTTCAGCTTTTTGCTTTTGCTTGGCCATCTTCACACTCTCTATTTCTGCATCAGAAACAAGGCATTACTGCAAGAAGGGGGAACACCTGCAGGAGATAACCCTTGAGCTAAGAAATTCATCAGTTTTACCATTTACAGAAGTGATATAAACCAGGGAAAAAATGAACAAAATGCAGCTGGGTCATTCCCTCCATTGATGTATTTGCTTGTAAATATATACATCCCTTCTGACATTGCAATGGGGAGTGAAATTCCCAGATTCTGTCCTTTTCCATCCCTTACACTGTTCTTTGCTCTCAGCAAAACTGCACAGGAGTCCTGATGTGGCAAAAACCACACTGACCTTGCATGGAATTGGGAAACAAGAGGGGAAGGGACAACACAAATACAGTTAACTCCAAATCTGGCCTTAAACAGGCACAGCCCCCTCTCTGTTGCTGTTGGGACCAAACAACAGTCTCCTAGGAGAGGCAGGAAAGATGGACTAAATGTCAGTTGTTTACTTAGTTTGAAGAGAGTCAAGGCTCCACCTCAATGACTCATTGTGGAGTGCAAGCAGACAGATGCTGGATAAACTGGACCCTTGGAAAAGCACTGCCCCAAGTGGCAGATGCACATAGCCTTTCTCAGGACCAGGTTTCCTGGTCTCCCAGCAGCAGCTCTGACAAGGGTGCAGGCACAGAGAGCTCCACAAATGCTGTATCTGTCTCCTTCTTTGTCTTAAGAGGTGAACATTAAAAGCCACAGGCTTCTGCCTCAGTCCTTGAGGCTCTCTGATGTGGCAGTAAGTCCCACAGCTGCTCATGCTTCCCAAAGCCAGCAGTTTCCAGGGTGAGCACCAGCAGAATACATCCTTTAGGACAGCCCACAAAAGCCCAGCACTGCTACAGGCCTCCAGCTCAACTCCAAGATGCCCCACCTGACCCACAAATCCCTTGGACAACTGCAGGGATGATGAGCTACAAACTCCTTGTGTGGACATGACAGTGTGCCAGAAGCCTTGGGGCAGAGCTGGTGACACAGAGAGGCCAACAGAAGCCAGAAGTATTTTTGGTGGGAGCACAAAAGCAGCCAGTCCCACTTACAGACCACAAGCCTGGGTCTAATCCTGCTCCCACAGTCAAGGAAGCTGAACTCAAATTCAGTGGCTGCTCCTTTAATACCTTTGCCTTGCTCATTCTCCAGCTCAGCTGAGTAGAAGAGCAACAGTTTTTCATGAACTGCAGCTCTGCTGCACATGGATGTTTGTGACAAATCAGGATTGGAAACACTTCTCCTCACAGCAATTCCTGCCAAGAACACAGCTTTCTGTTCTGCATGACTTCTTTTTTTGGTCTGGCTTTATGAAGCTGACTACTTCAGTGCTTTCATAAACAGTATGTGCTGAAAATTTTCAGACACCTGATTCTGCGCAAACATGCTAAATTCTTTTCCTATGAAGTCTTGTTCAGATGAGGAGCCATGCAACATATGTATTTTTAAATGTGCATACTTCTAATGTCTGAAGCATTACTTAAGTTTTTTCCCCTCTCTAGTCTCTCCTAAGATTACTTATTGGAATGGGAGAAAGTTGTGCATTTGCACTACTGGCTGATCTTTGGTTCCCAGGGTCTTGGCATCCAGTGTCACAAAAGCAGCCCTGGGACAAGAAGAAACAACAAACTCAGATTTAGGAAAACAGAGATGTAGTGATAACTTGAGCAGTCCAAGCTGGCTTCTCTTTTTGGGGGACAAAAAGCTCTTTCTCCACAAAGAACTGGCAGAGTTTTTAGGTACTACTGTGCCTGTAAAGCACTTTTAACATGACCAAGACAGTAAACTTCAGGCTAAATTACCTGTCTTGGCAGATATTTGTTCTCCCCAGAGCAAAGTCTCTGCATTTCACTTGTATTCCCTCATTTTAGTAATTTCAAAGCCAAGAGAAAGGGAAGAGGCCACAGCAGGGCCAAAACAGCACGCATGATCTTGGGAAAGACTGATGCTACAAAGGCATCAGGAGGGCTAGAATAAGACCCTGTAAGGATCCTGCTCCTGGGCTTTCCCAAAGCAGCTGAACTTGACTAGCAAAGCCATCTGTGTTTTGTGTCCAAAGAAGATGTCCAGGCACTCAGAAGCTGTTGGCTGGTTGTTTGGGAGGAGGTTTCCTTCCATTCATGTGTGTTAAATTCATACCATTTTATCTAAGAAAAAGCCAGACACACCTTCAGTGCAGCTGGTGAAATGAAAGGTTAATGAGCTTGGGCTTAGAGCTCAGGCACAGACAGCATTTGGGGTAGCAGAAAGCCTCTGCCCCAAAAATAGTCTGTGTCCAACTCTGTTGGGCAAGAAGGTGTTAGGAACAAAGCCTGTCCCAAGAACACCTTCAGGTGACACAAGGAACCCCTCTGCCACACTGGGTACAACTGCACAGTCCCCTCCTGTGCTAAGACACTCCGAGCAAAAACAGGCAAAGAGAAGCATTTCTGCCATGGGCTGGGCTTGGTTAGCTCATATTTCAGTGCTCGAGACAGGCCAGACTGTCTGCTAAGTGGGTTCACTGACCTGCAGCATGTGGGAAACAGCAGTAACACAGCCAGCAGTGTCCAGAGCTCTCCCCTACTGAGGGGGCAGGAGAGCCCACTGCAGGGTCTCACCAGAGGTCTGGGATTAGCTGATGGCAGCACAGAGCTCAGCTCCAGCCTCTCCTGCCATCCCTCTGGCTCCTGGGTGAGGAGGAGCTCCACCAGACAGCTACTCACATCTGTACCAGAGTTGTAAAAGATAGAACAATATGCTAAACTTATATGGACACAGTGCCTTTCTGCAAAAACAAAGGGTTTATGTAGTCACACATATTACACATAGTAAAAATCAAAAGCAGAACTGGGGCCATGACTAAGTCTTGGTGCTAAACACTGAGAAACAATACCTGGAACTTCTATGCCAGTGCTGGGGAGGGATGAAGATTTCTGAGAAGGATTCTGTCACCCAAACCCAGAGTACAGAGATCCATCAGAACTATGCTTTGTGATACTGTGTCACAGGAATACTCACTCTGCAGCCATCTTTCCTTCCTCAGCTTCATCTTCTCTTTTTTAGAAAGTACTGTTTTTTCTTGCAAACCTAGAAGAGAAGAGACATGAGATGGAGCCTGGCTCCTGCACAATAGATTCTGTTCAACCCTTGAAGCTTTTGAACTTGCTGGCACAGCAGGCAGATCCAAAGGCTACCCTGCACCCCAACTTTTAGCCAAACAAATCAAATCTGCCTTGCTGTGAGTTAAAAAACAAGAAACAAATAAGCAGATCAGATCATCAGCATAGGATCACAGAATGGTACAGATTGGGAAGGACCTCAAACCTCATCCCATTTCAAACCCCCCTGCTGTGGGCCCCAGAGCAGCTTGTTCCAAGCCCCATCTAACCTGCCTTGGGCACTTCCAAGGATGGGGCAGCCACCGTTTCAGCCTGTGCCAGGGCCTGCCCACCCTCACAAGGAGAATGTTCTGAAATATATCCAAGGGCAGCCCTAAGGAGGAGCTGGTCACTAGCAACCTGTAAAATAGACTAGTACCTACTACTTAGCAAATTCAGTATTTGGAAAGCAGCTGTTGAGCACAGATATCCAATATAAAGTAAACTATCATCACAAATGTTTTTACTGGAGATCCGTTGCAAGTGCTATAAAATTGTATCTCATCTCACACATTTAACCTAAATTGACTTGAGCCAACTTTTCTCCTGAAATGTGCTGGAAATACTAGAATTCCTATAGAGTAACAAGCTCCCTAAAGATCATACTATTCACCTTAGCTTATTCTTAAAGGTAGAAAAGAAAAAGCACCCCTTTTTTCCTTCCCAAAGAAAGGAGTTCAGTACAATTATGAAAACAACTCACTGAGGATAACTTCTCTGAAGCTACAGATCCTTTGGGATGATTTGAACAAAAGCATCCTTTAATAATTTCTTAAGAACAGAACAAACTTGCTGGGGCTAAGGTGACCTTCCCACAAAACCAACAATCACCATCATGTTTTGAGCTTCTAAGGGAGAATGAAGCTGGAGCTTCCACAGCCTCATTTCCCAGAAAAATAAATTCCCAAACAGCACTTAGTAAAACCACATTTGTTGTGGTATCAAAGCAGATGCTGTAAGAATAAATTGCATGATCCAATAACCAACTCTGAGCTATGCCCAGCCCCATCACCCCACATTTCTGTGGTTTCAGGGGACAAAAGGATGAATGACAGTCAATTATGACATACATATTATCATTATTATGGAATTATTATCCCATCTCAATGATCTCCAGAAGGCTGCCTGCACAGGACATCACAGCTGCTCCAGCCTGCCCAAATTTCAGCCATGGCAATGCTGGGAAGATCTGCCCCTCATCTGGAAACACACTCATGACTTCACTGGAAAAACATGGCCTGGCAGCATTTGTTAATGAAAATAAAAAGGCCCGATTCAGCCAGCTGCAGTAATAACAGCAATTCAGGTTTGGGTTGGTATTTTTTTTTCCCCAAAACAGTAGTGGAATATTTAAGGAAACACAAAAGCTGTTTTCCTGGCAGGAACCCAACCCTGCTGCTGGCCAGGGAGGGGGAAGGTGGCCACAGATAACCAGAGAGTGCCTGAGGGAAAGGAGCTGCATCCCTCCTCTGCCAGCAGCCAGTTCCTGCCCTTTTCCATCACTTGGCTCTCTAGACACTCCAATTTCCATATCCCAGCCTGCCCTCAGAAGGCTGCTCAGCTGCTTGAGGGTGCAAAGTTGTTTGGCAGCTTCCAGCTGTGATGTCGAGTGCCAAAACCGCTGCAAAGCCACTGGAGGACAGTGAAGGCAGAATTCAGCTGGTTAATTAACAGCACAGACTGTCCCCAAGGCAGCCTTTTGTTTTTATTTAGCTTGCAAGCACCTCTGAGATCAAGCCAAACCACAGCTCCATTTTAATTATTTTCCTGTGAAATCAGAAGGGTTTGAATCCCCCTCTCCAGCCCATTCCACAGGTAATTTAACAACACTTGCCTTTGAAACCCTATGAATGAAGGAAAGGTGAGCAAACCCCATTACATGGCTAAGGGAAAGGTGAGCAAACCCCATCACATTAACTAAGGATAATTTCCACACTGTAAATTTGACAATCATTCATTTTAGCAAGAACGTGCTTTCTTCTTTCTTCCCTCTGATCTGTACAGTACAAGACATGCCAGATACAAACAGGTTAAAAAAAACCACAATAGCTTTTTGCCACCTACATCAAGCATTTGGTACTACTCCTGGCAATCCTTAGGATGCTGCTTTCATGACAGAGAAGCAGATTTTTGAGGATGGCTTCCTTAATTTCAGAAATCTTCAGGGCTTTTTGGTAAAGGACTCAGACTAAAAAAAATAGAATATATATACACACGCAGACACATATATATGTGACTACTTTTCATAAAGAACTCCTTAGACTAAATATGTCTATAAATCCTACCTTAGAAATCCCCATTTGATCCTTTCTAGGCATTCAGAAAGAAGCTGGAGTGAGTTAAAACTGTAACACTAGAGGCTTCCCTGCCCCAAGATCCCACTATTTGATTTTGGCTCTGCAGCCAAGAGGGTTTGACAGTTCCAGGAAACTCCATTACTTGGAGCATTTGGCCATTACCAGAAATATTCAATAAACCTGTGCAATGCCACATGGACAGAGGAGGGTCCTTCAGCACCAGGCATTTGCAAAGCTCCTCCTGGGCTATGAGACATTAAGAAACAACATGTAACATTAATTAATATTCCAAAACCCCAATGATACACAACAGTAAAGCTGTTGCTGCTCAAAACATAGTATTTTGGCAAACTCAAGTTAAATAACAACAGATGTTTTAATTTTAGCCTCAGTTGTGTAATAGCAAGAATGAGCATATGCCTACAGCTGTGAGATGAGTTAATGAAGGAAGTCAGACTACATCCAAAAGCAGATATTGGGTGTGGTTTGGGGTTGTTTTCTTAAATTACATAGTGTCACTTGTAAATGGCGCACTGCTCTTGTCCAATAAAGAGCCTGGGAAATGGTAAGGACAGTCTCCTGGGGCACAGGCAACAGTGCTGTGACCTGGCAGCTGTCACTGCACGGCCCCTGAGGTGTTCTTATTCCTCTAGGAACAGAGCTGAGGGACAACACGGGCCAGGCAAAAAGCAGCCAAGATGTCCTCTGGCTGAGAGGATGCTCCACAGCTCCCTGCCCTCATCCCACTGACAGCTCCCAGTCTGTGACCTCCAGCTCCACTGCTCCCAAAGCATTGATGCACATTGGTGACCAAGGCTTAGGGGTGGCAAGGACAGGGGCAAGGGGCTGTACCCAAACTCTTTGTCCTCTTGCTGTTACAGGAGCCCCTAGGGACAGCTTGGTACCTGTATGTATGGGGCACAGGAAACACATTTGGATTTTGCCCAATCCAAGCCCTGCTGCACCCTGAGCAGGCTTGGGAACCAGCATTGGAGGAAAAGGTGCCAGCTCCTCCTGGGCCAGGGCAGGTTTCTCCATGGATACAGCATTTGCTTTTCATGATCTAAAACAAGCTGCATTATTTTTGTTCACACAATTATACCAGCATGCACGCATTCTTCCTGCCCCAATGTGGAAGGTGTGAGCAATGACCCTCACTTGTAAAATTTAATTGCAACAAAGGACTGAATAAGGAAAAATCACAGTGCTGGGAGCCCCCACACCATGACTACCAGCCACATGGCTCCTCAACAAAATAGATGCTCTGCCTTTTATATCTTTAGTTCCTCTGAAAGTTTTGTCAGTCTACTCTTTCCCTGCCATCCATTGGTGGAGACTACTTTTTACATCTTGATTGGAGGTCAGGTATTATGTTAGCTCCTGGTAACAAGCCAGCCTCCTCTAAATGTCATGACTACCATGGCTATTACGGGGGGGGAGGGGGGGGGAGGAAAGAGGACTATGGAATGACATATTACAACAACATCACTATACACCTATAAAATATCTGTCTCTTAATTGTGAGAGCCAACTATTAAATTACATATTTATAACAAAGGCATCCTACAAGAAGCGGGATCTGCCTTCTCTGCCCCTTCAGATGCCCTGGTTATCTGAAGCACAGCCTACTTCCAAGCCTGGCCTCCCCCTGGAAGCCCAGAGCAGCAGTGCAGCCGTGTCCTCACAGCAAGGTCATGGCTCTGCCAGGCCTGGTAAACATCCCCAGGCTCCAAGCAGCCCCAGCACGGGCACAAGGCCTCCCAGGCAGCCCAGCTCAGCCTCAGCTCACAGGGGCACTCAGTGATGTTCCATTAGAGGGGGGAGCACATCCCCTCAGGAGGTGACTGGGAAGTCACAATGTACACAGCAGGCTGTGAAAGACGACCTCAGAGACAAAGGCTGTCCTTACACACTGTGTCTGAAGTGCTGCTGGCACACTCAGCCCCTTGCACAAGGTAAAAGCACCTCCTTCTCCTCTGCCCAAGGCTTTGTCCATTTTAGCGCCTCATCTTTCATGCTCTCAGCAGCCCTCCCCAGAAGAGATTCAGCCCCAGTCACAGACAGGCACACAGAGGATGCTCAAGGTGGCCCAGTGTGTCACTGCTCCTAAAGCCACTTGTGCAGCTGAAGGTTATTTTTATAACCAAGGCTGAAATGCCACAGGGAACCCGGGTTTCTGAGCCAAGAATTGCAGAGTCTAATACAGGAGGTTGGTGTTGCTATTTCAGGCTCCGGGAAACAAAGAAATCATAGAATAGTTTGGGCTAGAAGGGACCTTAAAGACTAACTCATCACAAACCCCTGCCATGGGGAAAAGTAAAAAGAAGAAAGGAAAATAAAAGGATAGGTGTCAGTACTCCCTGACATGGAAAACTTGAAAGCCCACAAGACAAATGCAGAAAGGCTCACCCACAGAAAGGTGCCCTGGGAAACACACACCATGTCAGGGACATTCCAAGATCAGGTGTGATCCCCTTCAAGAAATCCCCTTTCCAGCTTTGGGAGAATGAGTCTGCTTACAAAAAAAGACATTTTAACCCCCCCCCCACACACACACCCCTTTCTATGTACATGCAACAAGGGTGTGTGCATTTCATCCAACAAAAGAGTTCTCCAAAAGTATCATAAATTACTTAGTGCAAATATTCTCATTTGTCAAGGAATGGCATGGCAAAGAAGTTGACTTTTTCCTTGCTATCACTGGCATATATTTCCTCTCTGTGCAGCCCCCAAAAACAATTTAAATACCTGTGATCACAGTGAATTTAATTTATGCCCAGCAGCTCTCAGCAAGCTCTGCTGCAGCTTCCAGCCTTACAAAAGGTCACTCAGCCACAAGAGCAGCAGAACCCACAGCATCAGCCCTGGAAGCATTCAAAAGGTGTGGGTGTGGCACTTGGGGACATGGCTTAGGGGCACACCTGGCAGTGCAGGGGGAATGGTGGGATTCAGTCTTAGAGAGTTTTCCTGACCTTAACAATTCTATGATTGTATGAATGGCAAAGCCTTCTTGCAGTCAAGCTGGAAGAGAGAGCTGTAGGTCTGCAGCAGATTTTCCACAGTAAGGCAAGAAACCTGACCATTCCAACATCCTGCCTGAACACTGTGAGCAGAGAAACCCCACCAGAGGCTACTGAGAGCAACTTCATGCCCCTAGCCCCATCAAGAGAGGAGAATGAACATTTTCTTTGCTTCCACCACCCCATATAAAAGCCCAAGAGAAACACCTCCAAGAACTGCAGACAGTGGAGCTGAGGCCAAATGCTCCTTCAGGCAGCACCAGGGAAGCCTGGACCATCCCTCAACCAGAGGAAACAACACTGACTGGCTCAAGATAACCAACAAGAGTTAGTGAGCTTGTACAGGGGCATTAAGCATTGCCATCCAGTTAAAGCAGCTTCCTCTGCTGCAATTCAGACACAGGGGAAGATGCAGGAATACATATATATAAAAAAAGGATATACATTCCTAAGATCAGACTCTTGGGGAAAAACTTCCTAGGGAGCACAGGCAATCCTCACTTCCCCAAAGAGCAGCCTTGCCAAAGGTGCAGCACCCAGCCCTGGCAGAAGTTTTGCAGATAAGCAGCACATGATCCTCGTTGGGATTACAGCCACTAAACCTGCTCCCCTGCTCCTGCAGGTCTGACAGCATCTGAGTGCCTCTGCCCCACATCTGGATGTGTGAGGCCACATCTGGAGCAATGGGTCCCCTCCTGGGCTCCCCAGGACAAGGGGAACACATGAATGGGAGAGTTAATCCAGGTAAGGGCTACTAAAATTATTAAGGAACTGGAGTGTCTTTTACTTGAGCAAAGGCTGGAAAAGAGGCCTCAAAGGAAATCCTATACATGTGCATAATACCTGGTGGAAAGGAAGAGGAGGAAGGAGACAGACTATTCCCAATGGTGCCCAGTGACAAGGAGCACACAGTTTTTGGGAAAACTTTCATGATTTTTTAAATTGTCAGGAGGTTATGGAGCCCCCAGGTCTCCACCCAGGGAAATATTCAAAACCTGACTAGACACAGCCCTAAACAACCTGCTTTATCTGGTCAAAGTGGACCACCAAAGTAGACTCCAGTGAGTCTGCAGCACAATTTGGACAGTTGGCAAGAGTCCTTTTACTGAGTATAAAAATGTGTATTTTAGCAACAGCGATATAGGCACCTTAGCTATTGGTGTGGATGTTGCAGTTTCAATAAAGGGCAGTGAGAAGACCAGAGCACCATTTCTATAAAAGCCAGAACAGCAGCCAATCTCTGGAACGAGATTTATTCTGAGACCAGGAGTAATTCATGTTTACCGATGGGTAAATTCTCTCCTTAGGGCAGAACACCGAAAAATTACTATGCTTTTTGACAATGCCTTGCAGGCCTGCATTTGAAAGAGATTTTCCCCAAAATATCTTTTCCTTTCCTGCTAATAAGATTACCTTTGACTATCCTGTCCTTTGAGAAGCTTTAAAAATCAGTAGTTCAGTATCTCTGCAGTATTACACAGTGAAAGACCTAGATCTGAAATAGTTACACTACTGGATTTTATCTGGTGCTTATTTATCCAAAAAGCACAAACAGTTTACCTTCATTTCCTTGTCTTTTAACTGCATATTAGCTAGCAGACAATTAAACTGGCATTCCCTGGGGAAGTTTTCCAGCCACTGGTTCCTATAACCCCTCTCATACTGTTTTGGCACCTGGTGTTTCTTTCACCTATGCCTTTCAGCACCTTAGGGGAGGCAGCTCTGCTCAGCTGTACTTGTTATTACATTCCCAGTGGGTGGATTCAATGGAGACACTGCATTTTATCACAGAACCACAAAATTATTTGGGTTGGAAGGGCCCTTAAAGATCATCCAGCTCCAGCCATGCCTGCCTCAGGCAGCTTTTTATGCTGCATTTCCACTCAAAGCCAAAGCAGGGGCCTGATGGGCTTCTGGGGAAAGGGGAGAGAGCAGACAAAAATAGGGAAGGAGAGAAGACAAAACATGGATTTAAAGATGCTCAGAGGACAGAGGGACAAAAGCACAGAGGGACAAACTTGCAAGGCAGACAGACAAATAGGTAACTGTCAGCTGGCACTGCAGCACTGGCAGCAGACCAGCTGCACACAGGAGGAGGTATGAGACATCACCCAGAACGAGATGTGGAGTTGTTTGTTTCTCAGGGATTACAGCAAACACCAGGATCTGCTAGTGCAGAGCCCCACCTTCCCACCACTCCTACACACAATACATTCCATGGATTCATTAGTTTGTTTGTAGAAGTACCCAGTTTTCCTCATTTCTTGGGGCCAGGTTTAGCATTCAGAGCCACCTTCCTGGGAAAAACAGGCCATGGAGGGATTCAGACAGACTGCATCATCTGAAATCATTTCTTTGACTGAAATGAGGAAGGACAGGCAACCAGACCGTGTTCACTGTGCAACTTGGTGAAACAAGTGCCTGCAGGAACCACTCCCTGCATCATCTGACAAGGCAGGGATGCAGCCAGTAGCAAGGGCTACAGCTGGACCTTTCCTCAGATGGAGATGGAAAAAAGAGAGGCAGGAGCAATCCCATGGCTCAGCCTTTCCATCCTGCTAAGTGGAGACGGTGCACACTTGACCTGATGGCAAAGTGATACCTTGGGGAAAGAAGAGAAACTAATAAAACAAACAAAATAATGCAGCATTTTCAGCTGGTCAAAGGACGGGATTGTCCTACTCTGCTTGGCATTGCTGTGGCCTCACCTCCAGTCCTGTGCGCAGTTTTGGGCACCACAGTACCAAAAAAGACATCAGGCTGATAGAGAGCTTCCAAAGAGGGATCACAAGGATGGGAAAGGGTCTGGAGGGGAAGCCTTATGAGGGGCTCAGGTCACTTTGTGCAGCCTGGCAAGACTGAGGGGAGACTTTACTGCGGTCTTCAACATGCTCCTGAGGGCAAGCAGAGGGGCAGATACTGACCTCTTCACTCTTGTGACCAGGGACAGGACTCAAGGAAAGGGCAGGGAGCTGAGTCAGGCAAAGTTTAGGTTGGATAGCAGGAAAAGACTTCTAAGATCATCAAATCCAACCACCAGTGCAGGTTCCATCGTTGGGCCATCTCCCTAAGCACCACAGACACCTTGTGAACACGTCCAGAGATGTGAGTCTGCCACTGCCCTGGGCAGCACCTTCCAATGCCTGATCACCCTTTCAGTGAAGAACTTCCCCCAGTACCCCAGTATCCAACCTAAACCCCCCCAGTACAACGTGAGGCATTTCCTCTGGTCCCTTGCTCCCTGGGAGCAGAGCCCAAGCCCCACCTGGCTGCACCCTCCTGTCAGGGAGCTATAGAGAGTGACAAGGTCCTTCCTGAGCCTCTTTTTCTCCAGGCTGAGTCTCCCCCAGCTCCTCCTCATCAGGCTTTTGCTCCAGACCCTTCCCCAGCTCCACTGCCCATCTCCAGACATGTGAATAATCTCCCCCCACACACTGAGGTCAGGCTTTATGATGTTTCACACCAGTTGTGGCACAGGGGAAGCTGGCAAGGACTGTTTCAGGGTAATCACACAGCTCCTATTAAAAGCTGCCTTTGGCCAGAGGTTTTCAAAGAATTTTAATGGACAGAATCCAATGTGTACTGGTAGCAAGACATTGCAGCAGAGAAACATTTTTTTCCATATTAAGCCACATATCCACAACGGATCCCCTCTGTAGGGCTAAGGGTGGGGTAGGAGTCAGAGCAGTGAAGAAGGGAGCAAGGAGCACAAGGTGGATTTTTTTGCACTCTCTGTGATGTGGAGGCTTGGCACACACATACATCTTCCAGCCAGCAGCTACTCAGCTCCTCAATCAAGACAACCACTGGCAGATAGTCTGGAAGCAAGATGTTAACTGGGATTACTCCAGCCTGGCTGCCGTCAGAAGTAACCACTGAGGTAGTGTAAGGCTTCTGAAAATTTATGATCAGCAGAGAACAAGCAGGAACAGGCAAAAAACAACAGCACCAGCAAAAGAGCAATGCCCAGAGCACCACTGGTCAAGGGATTCATAACCATTAAAAGGCAAAAGAGAAAGCAAACACCACTCCAAGGTCCATGTACACCCTTCCTCTCAATACACACACTATGCCAGCCAGTAGGGAACAAACATTACTGGAATGACAAACTCTTACACATAATTAATATGTTAACTCATGTGACTGCTGAATGCCCAGTGATCAATACTTAATTATATTCCCAGGCAACAATGCCAGCCAGAAACTGCCCTGAGTAGACTGTGCAGATATGTAACTCCAGGGTAGAAAACAAAACAACCACAAGATCAGCAATAAGTGGGAGTTACATACAGGAGCTTCAGCAGCACAGAGAGGAGAGATCACATCACAAATGTCTCCACAGCAAAGGAGGAAGAATTGAGCATGAAGGTCAAGAGAAGACTGTCAAAACTGGCTGAAATCATAGTTTCAAATGACAGCAACATAATGATGAAGCTCTTGCAGAGAGAAAAAGGAGAGAAGTAGGGACAGCAAGGGAAGGGGCAGGAACAAGGATATTACAGGAAGGTGGGCACCCACAGGACACCATTAAATGTTCAGAGAGGTTTGTCTTCCAGTAAAAAGGTCACAGCAAAACCAAAGCCCATCTGGGCAGACAGGGAGAAGAGGAGGAGGATCATTTCTGTTCCTAGCCTGGTGACCTGAAGCACCCTACTCACTAAGCCTGCTCTTCTGCACAGGGCACATGAGGCACAGATGGCACAGATGCTCTCCTTCCATCAGCTGAGAAGGAATTAGCATGCAGGGGCACAGCAGAAGGCAGAGAGGAGCTGGGAGAGGAGATAATTCCCCCCTAGCATTACTTCCTCAGTGCCTAGTTTGCTAGAAGGGCATCAAGTACTTCAGCAACTTCCATTTGAGAAACAATTGTGCTTATGCCAATCAGTGTTTTCCAGAAAAATCTAAACCTATGACTTTTGAAACCTGACAGCTGATCCAAAAGTAACATCCAAGCCTGATCTCTGCACCCCTCTATCTCCCACAGTAACAACTCTTCCAACAGCAATATGGGCTTGGACAAAGTAGGAAAAGACTAAAAAGTCTAAAATTTATTCCTGAAGCCTTCCCTTCTTCACAAGTGTCCAGAAACACAAGGATGCAATGAAAGTACATGGGCAAAACCATGAGAAATCCTCTGAAGAGCCACAAAAGCATTCTTCCCAGCTAACAGTTTCCCTGCCTCTTCTTGGAAGGTTTGCTAAATTAGCATCTAAAGGGTGTATTGCAATCCAGACCTAAGGAAAGGGATTTTCTGGATGGCCCTGAATGCACCCTTCTAACACTGGCAAGTAGCTATCTCAGGCTGCCTTTTCAGCAGAGAGGATACTCCATCAGTAGGAAGGACCACCCTGCCACCACTGTTCAGAGAGCTGCACAGCTCAAGGACAAGGAAGCTGAGATGTCACACCTCTGCTTCCCTACACCTCCTCAAAAAAAGTTCCATTAATCAGAAATAGTGATTCAGCATCCACAATCAAGCTGGGATTTAACCAAAACATTTGTTAAGAAAAAAAAAGGTCAGCAGTCCAAAAGCCTGAGTGTATTCAGCCACACCTAAGGTAGGCAGCCCTCACCCTTGGCTGGGTGAGGAGGAAGGAGCCCTGATTTCATTTACTAAATTCTCTGTTCAGTAAATCTGTTTTCTCGGCAAACTGGCAGCCTCTTCCACCACATGCCTGCACAGGCAACATCTCCAGAACACCACTCCAAGGTCTCTGTGTGCCAATGCCCCACCTACTGCTAAAGGGAATGCAGACACTCTCAGCTCCTGCAGTGATGCTGCCAGGATGCTTGGGGGTGCTTTGGGGAGCAGGGAAGGGGTCTGCAAAGTGCTGACTTGCTCCAGGGAATACTGAATGCAATATTGGATTGCTTGGCTCTAATGGAACTAAAGTAAAAAAAAAAATCAACAGTAATTGACTTCCATGTTAATGACACAGAGGCAGGGCTGCTTCCCCTGGAAAGATCGACATGGGATGTGAACCAGTATCAATACCATGGGCACTATCAACACATGACATCTGGAAACTTGGCACAGAGACAGCAGCAAGCAGACTCCACAGTAGCTCAGGGTGCTGGTAAATGAGAGCTTAGCTTGGCTTACCTTATCCAAGCATTTGTTGTTGCATCTTCCACCCTGTCTCCTGCACACAAACCCAACTCTCCTGCACCAGGTCATTCACCTGCTTCTTGAACAAGCTGAGCCAAACCAAGGGAGATGTGGTCAGGAGCACAGGGAGCTGTGAGACAGCTGGACTGATCTCTCAGCCTTCAGTCCCAAGGTCTAAATTACCCACAGCCTATTTCAGACACAAGTTAAAATTCACCAGTAGCAGCATATCTCTAGGGCAGCTGATGCCCCATTCCAGCCTGACATGAATGAGCACACAAGCACTCCCAAGTCCTCAGGACAGGTTCACAAGCAAGGACAGAGGGAATGTCTGCAGAACCTCTCACAGCTGGAGGAACAGGGGCACTCAATGGATTTGGCACTGGCGGTACCTACAGCTTTCTACCTGTGCAGTTCACTAGTTTTTTGTAATAGTTATTAGGCACGGGATGCTTTAAGTACCAGCTAAGCATTTTGAGTAAAGTGTTGCTTTATACTCCCCAGGTTTTTCCCGCTGGCTGCTGTCAAGAGATGGGAGTGCCCAGTTTGGATGCTGTTTTTGTTCTGACACAGCACACCAGCTCCTGTGCCAAGCCTTCTGGGTGGGTAGGGATGATCTTGTCACAGTAAGAGATTCAGCAGTGACAGCACCAACCAAGCCATGAGAAACAAGACAAATAAGAAAATCATTTGTAGACTCACCCCAACCCTCACCCTGCAAACACAGTTCTCCCACACACAGAAAACATAGAGAAATAAATGTCTGACCATCAGAAGGAAGAAACAAAGTCCCTGATCAAACATTCCAGCACCAATTCTTACTCTGATTGCAGCCTGGAAGAAAAAAACAGAAGCAGCTTCAGAAATAGCTCAGGGGTCAACATCAAGCAGCAGGTTTTGACCTGCTGTAACACCAGCTCATCAACAGCCTGAAAGATCTTCCTTCCTCCCTTATTTCACCTTCTCCTTTAGTACTTTTAGCTACCGATTTCTTAGCTGGGTTCTGCCTCTTCCCAAGGACCTAATTAGGAGAACAGCCAGCCAAAATGCAGAGGCCACAGCTCCAATGGGAAAAAGGCAGCATGCGGCATGGGAGAGAGGAGATGACCAGAGGCAGGACTTGGCATGACACCACAACTTTGACTTTTATGATTTCCCAGCCACACTCAGACACAGGACTCCAGAAGAGCCCCTGTTGCTAGACACAAGGTAAAGGAGGGGAGCAGCTGGCAGAGGACTCCTACAGAGAAACCTGGATGTGCACTCTGAACAAAAAGCTCTGGGAGTGAATTCTGTGTCTCCCATATCTGTCTGTTAAACAGTTACCATGAACACTGCTACAGCACCTTCTCTTCTTCCCCACAGACTGAGTTAAAGCTGTATAGTTCAGCCTGCTGTGCCTCTCATCTCCTCCTAAGGTCCCATAACTGTTCCAGGAATGAGCTTTCCACCATTCCTAGAGTCCTCTCTTATTTTCCTACTCACTCTTAAGGGGTACTGGGATGTCAACACCCAAAACCCAGAAGGGAGAGCTTGGTAAAAGATTAGCCCACCAAGACTACACAACAAAAACTATCATCTCTGGACTATCAGAAAGCTGATGGTAAGAGGCTGTTCAAGGCCATCAAGGATGCAGCAGCTTTCAGACACATATAATCACAAAGTGCCTGATATGGCTCCTGGAGAGATGCTGACAGGAAAAAAAACATGCAGAGATGCTGACATGAAAAAATCATGCAGAGATGTCTGGACACTAGACTTTCCCCCACAGGGACCTCAAGAAAAAGAAGAAAATACAGCAGATACGCATAAGATTTGGAGACACACATCTCTGTACCCTGATTGCCACAGCCCTACAAGTTACATGTTGTGTGTTAGCAAACAGCAGATTGCTGACTGGTCCCAGGCACATGACAGAGCATAGGATACACATAAAATCAGTGTCACTCCCTCAGCCACTCCTCTGCCCTGTGTGACCCAGAGCACACAGCCAGGGAAGAATATGTGCCTCTAAATTCAAGATGCAAACATGACAAACTTTCCTTCAGATGTGCACACGGGAATTTCACAAGGAATAAACAGGCACAGCTTGAACTGCAGTGTAAGCAAACAGAAGAAAACAATTAGAAGTGAAACCCAGCAGAGGACTCAATGTCTGGTCTGCTTTATGAATGGGCATGAGGTGAGAAGGAAGGCTTGGGGGAACCCTGCAGTGGGCAGAGTCCTGGCTCCAGTGAGACCCAAGCCAGGAGCACAGACACAGCCTTTGCTGGGACAAAGGTGTAGAAACAAAAGTTCCAGCTTATTCTAAGAGTTCCCAGTGCTTGACCAATGGGAAGTTTAAAAAAGCCTTGCCCCACCTTACTTTGTTTTTGATGATCGTTCAGTGCTGCCCTAGTTAATCCAATCAGTCCCGACCTTTCTAACAGATCCCTGTCTCTGCTTTCCAAACAGTAGCTCTTTCCTGGCCTCCAAACAGTGGCATCCCAACCACTTGGGCTCAAGTTACCCTTTCCTGAAGGCAGCAGGGTCAGCATTTCTATTGCTTACTGTATTCTTGCCCTTGTTTGCTTGTTAAACTCTAATCTCTCCTCCCCAGGGCTAAGTAACCAACATTTCCAGTCTTGGCCATAGGCCTTATTTTCCAGACAAAACCTGCATATCCTATTTTGAAGCAAGAAACACAGCAGATGCTTGGTAGCTTACAGGAAAAAAAGCATGCTACAATTCTGTACTTAACCTGAGACAGCATTGCCAGCTAATTCCTGCCATGTGCAGTGGACAAATTTCTTTCCCTGTTCTTTTCCCCCCACCAATTAATTCCATGATGGATCTGAAGGACAGCAGGAAGCACAGGAAAGAAGAAAGTCAGTACAAACTAATGACTGCAGAACAGACTGGGAAGAAATACCAATTTTCTGGCAGTTGCAAAAACATTACAGGCAGAACAGGCAAAAAAGCCCAAAGCTTAACTTGTACCCTCTAAGTATTTTAATCAGTTGTTCTCAGTTCCAGCAGGTCTGCCACAGAATTGTATTAAAAGCACCTACAAGATAAAATTCTTAACACTCTCATTCCAGTTTTCATATTGCAACAGAAATACTGTAATGATGACTTTAGGCTAAAAAAGTCAAGGGGCAGGGTGACTGCATGAATGTATTTGGGACTGGGATCAGGGCAGGAACAGAAAATTCCACTTTGGCACTGCTTAGCTGTACCACTGGCAGCCCCTCTGCCCCATCTCCAGCTGTAGCTTAAGGAGACAAAAAACAGCCATTTTTTAGCACTTCCAGCCCAAAACTGCAGCACCCATGGGCAGCCCCCTGGTCCTGCACCTTGTATGGCCAGCCACAGGCAGAGGCTGCACACCAACACCTCACAAAGCCCTAACAGAAGGCACTTTGAGGGCTTGAACCGGAGCCTGCTGTCCAGCAAAGAGCACCACTGAGCTAAGAACATACCAGGCCTGACCACAGCTGGGTGTAATGCCCAGGTAGAGAGTGTCTGCATGCAGCACCTCCAAGGAATTTTTATTTTGGAGGATCTGCTTCCAATCCATGTGGGTACCAGAAATTCAGAACAATCATGTGCAAGGGGTCCTGCAACTTCACTGCCATTTTACTGATGGATCTCTGCCCACCTTTAACACAGAATCTTCCAGTTTCTTTTATCCCCGCTTATCTTACTGGAAGACACTGGGAGCAAGTTTAGTCTCTGGGGCAAACCAATTTGATTAGCTCCTCTTTTTCTCAATTGATTAGAGCTCTTTTCCAAGCCAAAGAGCTCTGATCAATTGAGTCATTGCTCATATTTCACACTTCTGGCATCAATGCCAAAAACCTGATCTGCAGATAAGTGTGAAAGCTCAGGAAGGACAGCACTGGCTGCAGACACTGCTGTGAGCTCCTATACCTCCTCTGAGGTGGAGCACACGGGCTTTTCCTGCCCCTGTGCTAAGGAAGCTCAGTAAACCCACCATCAGGTTTACAGCCACAAGGATCTGGGCAATGCCTACACACAGCAGAAAGAAAAGCAGAAGGAGAGTTTCTAGAGACACTTCCTGACTGCTCCAATCAATTCTTTTTATGCAGTAATTACTCTGAACCTTACTCAGAGCTTTAGGACCATGGCAAAATCTCCACTGTGTTATTTTAACTGTTGATTAATTCTCCTCTCCTGGTACTCCTCCTTGGATTCTCTAACATGCCTGGTCTCAGGCTCCCTGTGGCATGAGTTACTTTTCCCCACTCACAACACTCCATGCATTGACAGTGAAATGAAAAAAGTAATCACATGTCAGAGCTTGCCCTTGATTGTTAAGTCTGTGTGGCAGATTAGCATGGTGTGGTCCCCTCCCCATGCTGCCCTATCTATTGCACAAGCATACGTCAAGGAGTTAATCCCACCATCTGCAGCTGTCAGGGCTCCTACACTCCAGGAAAGCCACACACCTGCACTCTGGGAGCACTGAGGAAACACCAAGTCCAGCCACATCTTCTACCACTGAGCAGACACATTAAATATAATCATACTCATTTCTTTTATCCAATAGTCTGTTTAGGCAATACATACAAAGTAACTTTAGATTTAGACACAGAAAAGAGCAGCACAACTCAACCAGTCTAACACCAGCAGACTTTCATTATTTACATAATTTAAGAATTATTAGCTCGATCCAGTGACATTCTGATGAGTCAGTGCAAACACCATTTGCATCATAAACAGCGTTGTAAACTGCTGCACACACAGAGGACTAAACACTAACATAAAGAGGGTGAGAATACCCAGGAAAACTTCCCAAATAGCTTGTGCCAGGCACATGTTTGATCTGCAGCCCCCAGCTCAGTTGGGCAACACCTGACACACAGGATTGGCAATGCAGAACACTTCCCATTCTTCCCCTTCTTAGGGGCACATAGAGCAGACTTCAAAATTAGCAAAGATTTGAAGAATAGAGCTGGAAAAATAACCACCTGGGGAAGTACAAGGCATAATATCCTTGCTCTTCTGGTCTGTGATTGGGGGGGGAGATGGAACTCAAGTCCACTTTCAGCATCTATTGCAGCTTAGCATCTGCTGAAGGCAGGCACCCCCTCCTGCCCCACAGGAGCACACAGCCCTCCCTGCTCAGAGGGTTTATGCCTAGACCAGAAACAAGATGGCTGTTTTCACACAGCACTGTACAACTGAGTACCATGGATAAGGAACTGTTCCATCACAAGGTCAAGACTGAAGCTGCCAAGCAGGAGCCCCTAAAGGACAGATCAAGGTGATCCTATGTCTGCATGAAGCCTTCGTGGGATCATAATGGCACTTTAATCTTGAAAGGGTCTTACTAGCTCTAGCATTCAAACATGACACAGTGAGCTACCAGTTCTGATGGGGTTTTTTTCACAGTGGTGATGTTGATTAAACAGTTCAACAAGCCTAGCCCATGCAAACACTCATTCCAGGCGGTGCCCAAGCATGTCAGGTCTCCTTCCCTCTTCCTGGAAGCACAGTTCCCTCTAAGTGGAACTGGTCCAAACACTGCTTCACATCTTTTCTGGCTGCCACTGCCACTTCTGGTGGCTGCTGCTTTCGTGCTGTCTCAACTGCTCTTCCGCTCCAACTGACAATTCAGAGCTCCCAAAAGCCCTGAGGCACCGACAGGATCACCAGCTCTGTCATCTTACACAACACACACACTCACACAGCATCCTCCCCCCTGGACAGACCCACATCCACACCCTGCTCCCACTCCAGGGACACAGGGCACCATCCCACCACCAACAGACCCCTGGGACCCTCCCCTCACTGCAGACCTCCCACACAACTCTTCATCTCCTGACAAAGTAGGCTTGCCTCCTGTCAGGGAGCTCTTTGTCTGGCCCACAAAAAAAGGTTTTTCAACAAAGGTCTTAGAGCAAGTCTCTCTACTCCAATATACCCATTTGGCTCAGTTAAATGCAGAAGAAATCTTTTAAAAAAGGAAAAACAAGGTGTGATCCCCTCTAAAAGAGGTAGAAGCTGTTTTGTTGGGTTTTTTTCCTCCAGCCCATCACCTCTTCACCTTTATTTCAGCCCTGAAGGTCAGCACCACTACCCCAACTTCAAATATTTTCCTGGTACAACCAGGAAAGCAAGCAATTTTAAAGCAAGCCAAATTTTAAAAAAGTGACAGGGCTCTGCCACTTTGTACTTGATGCTCTTGCCTGCCAGCAGCACAGGCAGACAAAGTCTCATTTACACTGCCTGCACTGGCATCAACGGGTCCAGCCCCATCCACCCCACGCAGAGATGAGATCAGCAGCTGCCAGCACAGAGCTGTGCAGAGAACACCCATGATGTTAAAAGAAATAACAGGGGATGGCAAAAGAACTAACTACCATGAGTAGGTGCTTCTCTGGACACTCCTTGTCAGCTCTCAGAGGTGCCAGACATTTGGCATTGCCCTGATCTCGTCAGGTCTGGGACTGCAGCAGCAAACCTTGAGACTGCCCATCCAGGCCCTCACCTCTCATTCAGTGTCCCCACGCTTACAGGGCAACAAGGACTGGCATCCTCATGAGGAGAAAGGGCTCCCTGAACAAAAGAGCTACACACCCTTTACCAAGCAGTATCTGCAATTCTTCGGCTCACCACACCCAAAAAAACCACCTACTGAGAACACCTAAAACCCCAACAAAACACCATGTTAGCTCCCAGCAGAGACTTTGATTACATGAGGGAAGGCAGCAATCCTCCTCCATTGCACAGAAGATGCTGGCAGGAAGAGTGTTGCTCTGCATGAAGAAGGCTGTGGCATGAGCACTGTGCCTGCTAATTTCCTAATATGGATCACAGTCCAACAGAGTTAAATCCACACGCCCACAGACTCATCATGTTTCTCACTTGGTGTAAGACTGAGTTTCATCTTTTTACCCTGCTGACAGGATATTAATTTTACCTAATGGCCCAAGAGCTGCCAAGAGCTATGAGCCATTGTTCACATTTTTATGGCTTTGTTCAGCTTTGCTTCCCTGATGAGGAGCTCCCTATTAGCCCTGACTGTGCTGAGGTGTCGCAGCATGACGTGAAGAAACGCCAGCTACATGGTGGATCCCAAACCAGGAGTGCAAAGCACAATCTGGACATCTCCAGGAGGCAGAACTGATCCAAGCTACTGTGCCAGGAACAACATTTTGACAGTATCAAAAAGGTTGTTCCATCTCAGCAGTTTGTGGGTTTGGATATTGCCACTCCAAAAATAATTCAGGGCAGAATTGTGCCACAAAATTGTCAGCAGGCAAGTACATGTTGCTTTGGTAGAGCCCCCATGCATGTGACGAACACAAGGCACTCACAAACTCCTGAGGGACCTGTCCCTTAGCACCTCTGGGTAGAGGACAGGGAGATGAAGAAGCCTGCAGGATGGCAAGACACACAACAGAGTGGGTAAGAGAGAAAGATGTGCTGTCTCCCCCTGCCAACCCTCCCACCTGCTCCTCCATGTCAGGCCAAGGAGCAAAAATTGGTTAATGAAGCTTTGCTTCCACTGAGGACCTTCCAAAATCAGTCAGCTGTTGGGAACCAATGGCTGATGCTGCTAAACCTAAAAAACAAAACAAAATTTCCTGCCATTCCCGCTGTCTTGAACCACCTTCCCTCTTCCAAAAGTCAACAACATGCACAACATCTCCAGTAAGATGTGCATGGGAGATGTTCACCCCCAGCCAGGATTTGCACCCAGCTCTTCCAGAGGCCTGAAACACCCTGGCTACAAAGTCAGTGCTACAGCCGCCTTCTATGAGTGTTACATAATAAATAATGCATTTTAAGTATTGTGATGCTGGACTCCAAATCCCAGCCCCACTTAGCCTTTAAAGACAGTGCCACAATTATTTATAGTATTTACATTCCAGAGGATGGTGGGGGGTGGACTATCAGATCTCATTTAAAGATTACTTTTGGATGAAGCAAGACTGGTTCTTTAGCATTTTCTTCAAGCAGAAAAAGGTGGCAGCAGCAGCTGGAGTGCAGCAAATAAATCCATAGATGCATATGGACATATAGGTCAAATAAGAATTAAGCTGAGCAAAAAACAAGTTAGCTGTGAAATAATTCTTTTGGCTGTTTCTCCACATACTGTGCTGACCATTTGTGGTTTAATTTAGAGAAGCTCTCTCTCATATAAGCCTGCAAGCCCCCTAAGCTTCAAAGAAGCAACTTTTACTATAAATATTCCATATCTCTTAATATGGGCTAAGGTTTTCATATGGGCATTGTTGTTTTGTACACTTAATGCACCAGGAAAAACTGAAGCAGGAACTGGAAAATTTTGTTCTATGCCCTGCAGAGATGAAAAATAATCAAAAATATAGACCTGACCTAGAAAAAGGAAGAGTTATTCTGCTGCCCTCTAATGAGCACATCTAACATCTGAAAAAGAACACTTTCAAAAGATATCTGTTCTGCTCTGCCACAGGTACATCCTCCTGTGCTACAAAACTGCCAGCAATGCAGAGACAGCTGGAGCAGCACCTCCTACACTGCAAGGACAGGCAGAAGAAACACCTAGACAGGCCCACCTAGATGTTCTGTACTTCCCCGAATTCAGACTGGAGTGCGTGGCTGTGTCCTGCTCTGCTCCCTTTCCTTGCCTGCAGAGAGGGAGGGGAGCAGTTCCTAATTCTGACATTGAGGACACAAATGCCTGTGACCTGTTACAGGTACACACCTGACCTTGTTACAGGTGTACAGGTACCACAGACATGTGGAAGAATAACTTGCTTCAACATCTGTGAGCCTTTCCTAAAAGCAAAGGAATTCAGTTTTCTACAAGAGTGTCCCTGCATCTGCACAACGCTCAGAAGACATTCAGTTGAAAAACACAGTAAGGAACCACCACGGGGAAAGTTCTACCTGGTACTGAGTTTCATCTCACTTTTTACTGAGCTACTGTGATGCTGTGGGCTGACCTTGGCCAGCTGCCCACCCAGCTGCTCCCTCCCTCCTCAAAAGAACAGGGGAGAAAAATAAGATGAGAAGTTTGTGGGCTGAGGTAAACAGGGAGATCACTCAGCGATTACCATCACAGGCAAAGCAGACTTGACCTGGGGGAAATTACTGTAATGTATTGCCAACTGAAGCAGAATTGGATGATGAAAAGCCAACACTAAAACACCTTCCCCCCACCCATCCCCTTCTTAGCTCCACGCCTTCATTCTGGCTTTTTCATTCCCAGCTCCCTTG
This sequence comes from Ammospiza caudacuta, assembly GCF_027887145.1. NCBI lineage: Eukaryota > Metazoa > Chordata > Aves > Passeriformes > Passerellidae > Ammospiza > Ammospiza caudacuta. The sequence goes on along the minus strand of NC_080600.1, from coordinate 11,606,277 downwards.
AGCAGTGCGCAGAGCCAGGGAATGGTATTACAGTCACTCTCTGCTGCTCCCTCCTCCTCACACTCATCTGCTGGGGTCCTGGTGACTGGAGCACCTCCTCTCCTCCTTTTCTGTCCCTGGTCTTTACAGGGCTCTCACACTTTATTCCTACTCCTTCTCAATGATATGTTTTCCCAGAGACAGCACCACTGTGCCTGACAGGCTCAGCTGTGGCTGCAGTGGGTGCACTTCAGCTCTTTGGACCTGCCTGTGCTCAGAATGTGACAGCTCTGGCTTCTGTCCTGCCACTTACACCCAATACAGGCAAACAGGTCAATGCCCTCTATTTTGGAGAAAGAAAACACACGAAGAACTTGTAATAACTCCCACATAAACAGTATCTAGACATCTGCATGCTATTTCCATAAATAAAAACCTAGTCAGGTACAGACACTAAAACAACAAGCACACCTGCAGCTGCAGAGGAGCACACCTAAGCCCAGCCCTGCAGTCACAAATTACTGGCATGAAGCAAAAGCAATAGCCAGAGGCTCTGCTGAGCAAAATGCAGAAGTGTCACTGAACAAAGCCATTCTAAAATTGTGATTTCTGACAACAGAATTCCTGCAGTGTGCAAAAAACCTTCCCATGTCTCCCTGTTGACAGGCACACCAGGTTATTTCAACTCCAACCACATTGTGAAATAACTGCTGCGTGCACAGACACAGCCTGTACCCACTGCAGCTGGGAATGTCCTCTCCATGCTAAAGAAGCCCATTCCGTTACATAAGAACACTCAGTGACCTGAATTTACAAATAACCTTGGAGAGAAAAATAGACATAAGGAAAAACAAAGTGAAAAAGCCATGGAGCTAAGAAATGCAGCAGAAATCAGCCCAGAACATGTACATGCACAGCCACACCAGGCACAAGCATCCACGATGACAGAAGCCAAAATTCTCTACGTAGATCTATGGATTTGCTGTGGGTTCTCCAAGCAACCAAAAACACAGCACACATGGGCCAGGGAACAAGTTTGTATGCCCCATTTTCCCTCAGATTTCCTGCCTGGGACTCTGCAACACCACATTTCATTGGAGCTGGTTATCACTATCACTATGTGCCTTCCAGCTCACAGTCCCTTCTTGTCTGAAGAACTGCTTGGACAGCCTGTTCTCCTGCAGCAGGATCTTCCCCAGAATTTTCTGTGGTTTGCCTTATGGAACATTTGCAGTACTGCTAGTTCAATCTAAATCTGTCCAAATTATCATTTCAAACAACCCAGAATATTCCAGTACCCACTGCATTTAATCCTTGCATAGCTGTGTTTCCCACATTTAGCTCAGAGAACGTATATTTACTGTGTTAAACGCTTCATTAAAAAAAAAAAAACAACTAAAACCCCTTCTACAAGCCACTTGAATAAAAACCTAAGCCCAAATGAGATGTTATTACCAGTTATGCCACATATGAGCATCAGCAGTGCTACTCTGAAATGCTGAAGGGGATAAACAGATCTTCAGCTGACACGTACATTTTCACCCAAGCATAAAGAAAACCTCAGTCAATAAACTGCTCACAAAGACCAGAATAAAGGATAACTTGCAGAGAAGAGAAAAACACTATAGATCCCACTAGGTCTGAATGACAGACATGAAATTTTGAGATGTCCCTGTAACACAGCCTGTAACTCAGACCCACATTAGCAGGGCAGAGATTTAACTCAGTAAATCAGAAATGTGATTTATATAGCATAGAAGTTAAAAAAAAAAAAAAAAAAGCAGCTTTTCACATAGGCATTTCCCAGAGGGGTAAGGAAAAAGCTCACTTATTCCTGCACCTCAGAAACATTTCAAGACAAGTCAGAAGGGGCAACTCAGAACTCAGAAGAGGGAAACCTCTCATGCCATCCACCCTTCACCAATTTCCTAACCAGAGTATTTATTGAACTCCCAGGACACGTATTTCAGAGAGACATTTGACAGCTTGACACAGCACCATACCACTGCTGGTGAAAAGGAAATGGCTCTGATTTCCAGAGCTATCAACCTGCCCTTTCCACAAGTGCTTCCTCACTCCTTTTCAGATTTGTTTTCTCAATTCCTGCAGTGTTGAGCCATCCCTCTCCCATCCCACAAGAGGTTTGCACTATTGGAACTCGTGCTGGGAGGCCCTTTTGGCACCAGTGCAGAGCCATTCCACCTCTCTCTTTGTAGAATTTATAATTTTATAACTTAATTATGTTAAAGCTTTAACATTAGTCCAGCAAAGACAGGGATTTCAGTTCATAACCCTCTTTTGTAACACCACAGCTGCAGCACTGATCTATTTTTGTGTAAGGATGTCCAACCATTTTAAACTTATTTCACAGGAGAATACCAGGCTAGATCAGTATCTTTTTAAAGCTCCAGGAATCGTGATCACCCAGAGCAGGACAAGGCATGACATGCAACTGCCATGCCCCACCACTGCTGGCCAGGAAAGCAAAGGGTCACCCTGGCCACAAATTCAGCAACCCTTCAGTGGCACAAGGCACTGGTAAGTTTGATCTAAAAAACTCATGTTTGAGCACCCAACTTTCACAAAGTCTGGAAGAAAACTCTGCAAAACCACAGAGCGGCACTGCAGGAGCTTCTCCAAAGAAGTCTCCAATCTCTCACTGAGCCATTATCCTTCTCTCCATCCATCCAGCAGCATGGAAAGGCTGCTCCAGGGCAGGCATGTACCTTCCACCAGTGCTGCTGGTGAGCATTACACAGCAGGCACAGCCAAGGAACCAACCATAATAAGAAACTAGAGCAATCTGACACATCCTTCAAACTGCTAGGACTCACTTCAAGCTCTTCCCACTGACAGCCTCCTCCCCTGGAGCAGCCTGCAAAACATTTTGGAAGGTTTGGGCTCCCTGGAAAAATGTTTGTGTAGTGCTCAACCACGAGCTAATTGGAGTCTTTTGGTTTTTTAATGTTGATTTCAAGAACAGAGACTTAGCCACAGCTAGAGGGAGGGAAAGAAAACAAAAAAGTTAATTGGTTCCATAAATATTAACACAACTGATTCCTGTGATCTGGCAGAAGGCACTCACAACATGGAAAGGCTCTGTTTGCAGAAGGGAAGTAAAAGCACTGAAAACAGTGCAAGCTTCATAGGCTCATTTACTGCTTCTCAATTAATTGCATTTACTTTAATTAAAGTGGAGCTTCCCACAGCTATTCTCACAGCCAGCACCACACTGCACAGACAAATTGTTAAAGCAACATTAAGCAGCACAGATTTTTAACCTTTTTTTAAAAATTACTCTTTAAGGCACCAATGTTTTTAGTTTTCAGTAGGATCCCCACTTCACAGCAGGTCTGTTCTCCATTTCAACCAAACCCCACAGCTGTTCACCACTGATACAGAATTTGCTCAATCTGACTGCTGAAGGAAGATCCCACTGACTTTAATCCTTTGGACCAAAGGAACAGAAAAACCTCCCAGCATTGAGGCAGGTTGTTGGGAGCTACAGAATCTGTCTGAGGTGTCCTGCACACTGAGGCCATCTGACCTCACTGGGGAGGCTTCCCAGATGACAAACCACTACCTCAGCTCCTCCCAAACAGTGCAGCTTTCTAACAGCCTGTCACAAAACTCTCAGACAACAAATCTGCCCTTAAAAGGTGATCTGGCATTATCAAGATAAAAGCAGGTCCTAATGATGCAGTCAAAAGAAAAAACCAAATAAATTTCAGCTGAACAGCAAGGCAGAAGCAATGTACATTAATTTGCTACCCAAAGCAATTTACCCAGATAAGGTAAACTGCCATCTGTCACTTGATCAAGATACCAGAGTGGCCAGCCTTGAGCCTGGAGGAGAGGTAAAGAGTTTAATCCCCACACAGCATTTTCCCTTCTCTGGGACCTTTTCCTTTCTTGCAAATTTCATTACTGGAGGTGTCAAACACTTGCACACACAATGTCAGAAGCAACACCAGCTTGTACAGGGAAGTTTCCCTTTGAGCTGAGACCTGCACATTCAGTCCTGGGACACATCCTGGACTGACAGGATGACACTAAGGTGACTGCAGGTGACACAAAGGACACAGGCACATTGCAAAAGGAATGGGGTGGAAGGAGGGGGGAGCTAAAGCAGGAATTCCCTGCTCAAACACCACACCAACAGCTGCTCCTTCCAGGGCAGCACCCACACACCCATCAGGTATTTTCAAAAGCATTAAAATGCTTTCAGAGCTACACCACCAAGGGCATCACTGACAGCACCAGGGACAGCATTTCACCCCTCCCCAAATCCACAGAGCCCAAAGCTTGGGCAGCTAATAACAAAGCCAGATGGAGGAGGAACACCTCATCACTTGGGTCTAGCACAGCACTCCGGCATTTCCCAGGGAGCTCTCAGCAACACGTTGGAGGTGCTGCAGGCACTCCCTGCCATCCCCAGTGTGAGGAGCAGCCCATTTACACCCTCCTATCCCATCTGAGCTGTGTTACTGTGGGGAACAGCTTGAGGAAGGCGTTCTGCACAAAACAAACACAAGGCAGGCCTGACAACTGCCAGCACAGATTGAAAAGCTGAAGAAAAGCAGCAGCAGCAGAATTGTGAGGATCCAGCAGATTTCCACACCAGAGATGTGAATGACCGGCACAAGCAGATTTCAAAAGCCCCCAAGCATGCATTAAAAAAAAAAGCAGCAGAAGTTTAGAACTAATATTCAGAACAGATGCATTCATTACAACAAACAGGATTGATTTTTATTTTATACATCCAAGTATGCCAGAAAAGTAAAACAAACAAACAAGACATCAAATCAAAACAGATGAGGGATGAGGACAAAAGAGGAGGAACCTTAATATTTAAAGCTAATAAACATGCAGAAATCCAATAAACAGACAGGAATAAACTACAGGACACAAAGATTGGCATCCTGTCAAGATCTCCAGAAGAATAATGGGGGCCTGGTCATGGCTGCAATTTTTCCACACTGGTGTGGATCCACTTCAGGGGTAACCACAAGTCTAGACACTGCAGGAACAGCAATGCTGTCAGAGGAGAGGTCTTACAGGGACTCTGTAACATTCTGGTACAACATCCATAAAAAAAACCTCTAGACTGGACAGTAAATCATATTGCATGAAGCTAAGGCAGGACCAATCAACCACAGCTTTGCTGCTTCTCTTGGAGGCTACAAAAGGAGAACAGAATTGGACAAGTGGGTGCAAAGCCCAAGCAGAAGCAGAGCCCAAGCAGAAGCAGATAAGGTGACAGACCCAGCAGATCTGGAACTCCGGAGCAGAAGCTGAGGTGCAAACCAGAAGGGATCTGTCAGTGACTCTGCAAACAGAGGCTTGGTATCAAAAGAAACTCACAGAAAACCTCAGAAAGGAGCAAAGCAAGGCTGTACATAGCCTGCAGACCCCAGAAACTCACTGCTGTCAGTGAATTCCTTCTTAGTCTAATTTTATCATCTCCTATCTCCACATGTCTTTGGGAGGAGAAGGGAGTTCTTCCTTTGTCAGATGCTCATTTTCCTCCTCTACACCCCTGTGTGCCTCTGACAGTAGCTCTTGTGCTGCAAGGCAGTCCTGGTCTTCAGAGCACAGGCTCTGCTCAGGCTCATCACCTACCTCACTCTGTGCTTCACACCCTGCTATAGAATCACAGACCCACAGAGTGGCCTAGGTTGGAAGAAACCTGCAGAGAGCATCTATTTAAACCCCCTCTTTCATCAGTCATTGTCTCAGGTTGCTCCAAGCCCCATCCAACCTGGCCTTGAACACTTCCAGGGATGGGGCAGGCACAGCTTCTCTGGGCATCGTGTGACAGGGCCTCATCACCCTCCCTGTAAAATGAAAAGTCTTTATGTCCAACCTCAGAAATCAGGATGATTTTGCAGCAGGTTTTGCAAATGTTTGTGAACTCGCTGTCGTTGCCCTTTTGTTTTCTCAACAACACAGCCTGTCACCGTTCCCTTCAGGAGCAGCTGAAAATAAAGCAGGAAGCTACTAATCCAGTTGTTCATATCATTCCACAAGTGCTTCATCACCCACTCCAAAAAAAGAGACATTCACAGGCAACTGCTCAGCCAGAGCCAAGCTTGAATAGGCCCTTACTTCAAGGAGCAAACGCTGACGAAGGAAAGCTAAAGAAAACAAGAACAAATGAGCAGCAGCAGCAACCCTGATATGACAGGCCATTATTTCTGACTTGGTAGGAAACATTTAATTCCCACGCCACAGAGGCTCACCCAAATGAGATTTATCCTCTCACTGGAGGCACAGAGGTCCCTGCGTGGATTAGATTACGCAAAGCCTCTGGTTTGCATTACGTCAGTGGCTAAGTAAACGACACTGACAGGAAGCAATCACTGAGCACAGGGGAACTCACAGACTGAACTCCAGCATTCCCAGGGATGGCACTGGCTCCTGGTACCTACACACCAGTGGAAATCATCTGCAAGCTGCTGTTAAGCTGAGCTAATGATTAAAGACAAAAAGCAGAGCAGGGGAAAGCAGTTGCAGCAGGTCTGCTTCACAGCACGACACAGAGCTACCATTTATTAAAATACTTTCCTTTTTACACCACTGGCTTTTTATATCACAGAACGCAAGGCTCACCTACAATGAATTCCATTTTGGTGACATTTTTCATTACAGTTCCACCCTCTCCTTCTCCTGCCACAAGGATTACTGATGCCAGAACAGCCTGTGCTGGTACCTCACACTAATCACAAGCACACTGAATCAGCCTTGTACCTAAAGGCAGCAACACACCACTGCCATGAGCAGCAGATCCTTCCACAGGGCACCCTGCCTCAACCAGATGCACCAATAGTCTTCAGAATCCCCCAGCAACACCAGGTCTTCCTCCAACAAGAGCAAACACCACCAGTTTATCCTCCCACAAAAAGGGGCCTCACTTCTTTCAGTACCAGCACACACAAGCACTCCTGTTAACTGGGATAACCCTCCTGAGACTCTGGACTTTGCAATTCACACACCATGTTCCTCCCTGTTCCCTCAAAACCACTACAGCCAAAAGAGCAGCAAAAGCTGCTCACTTACAAAATGAGGAAAACTATAAGGAAAAAACTGTAGAGAGAGGTGTCTCCTCTTGGTGGCAATTACAAACAGCCCTCAAGGCCCAGCACAGCAGTGGACTGGTTTCCTACAGGACTGCAGCCCTTTGGCTCTGACACATCCAAACAGCTGTTCCAGGTGAAGCCTTTAATCTCATTAAAGTCACCATGCTCTGCTGTTGGTTAGTTAGCCCCTGAGATGGTGCACATAGCATCAAAGACCTGCCTACACCATGGGTTTATTTAGAGCACAACAATGTTCTCCACATTCTCTTTTCCTCCTACTTCCCAACATCCAACTGGCTTTTTTGACTACTGTCAAGCTCCAAGCTGACATCCCCTAAAACCTAATCCAATTCCAAGATTTTCCTCAGACTTGGTTTTATTTGGAAGAGAGTCACAGCTTAAGGCCAGATCTAAACACAAAACACAGATACCAGCAATCTTGGAGAATGCAAATATATCTCACGTTACCTCTTGGGTAATCTGAGATATATACACACATAGGACAAATACCTGTTTTCCCAACTGCCACACAGCAGCCTCGGCAAAAAAAAAAAAAATCTTCTGTAGCTGTGAAAAGCACAGGAGATAGTGAGCCCACCTACAGTCTGCCAACTTGACCTTCTCAGAGCTTGAAAAGCAAGTGGGAGGGAAGCATGCTTTTGTCTTGTTATTAAATCTTAAAATAGCAATGTGTAGGAGAATCCTACCCTCCTGCCCTGTGCACTAGGCTGAGGGGGAAAGGGAGGAAGAGGTGGAGGGAGGGTTAGAGTCAAGTTGAACTTACTGCAGAACAGGCTCTGAGCTGACCAGAGATGCCAGGAGACAAAGGACAACTGTCTAGAATCTCTTTTCTAACTCTGTGGTGTCTGCCATTGTATGCACAGCCTAGTTACAGTTCACTGAATTAACATTAAAAAATGAACTGATTTCCATAACGAAAAAACCTCTTCGTGGCCCCAGAGTGCAACAACAAGAAAGGGCACAGCAGCTTGGGGAGGTAAAAAAACCACTCAAATCCCTTTTTGCCTGGTTGAATTGCAGTTTGGAGCCCCCAGATAAGCAGTTATTTTTAGCTGATCATCTGGAGGACGCCGAGCAGCAGGGTCAGCAGGGCTGTGAGCAGGAAGGCAGCACAGAGCCCCCAGAGAGGCAGGCAGGCACTGCACATCTGCATCATCAGCACAGCTCTATTTATAACCCAGACATGGAGCCTGCAATGAAAGGCTGGGGCTGCAGCTGCCAGCCCCCAACAACATGCTGTCTGATTTAATTAAAGAGATGGCAATGTGCACACACACACACATAGATGCACACATGTCCTTTTCCCAGGAGAGTGACCAACAATGAGCCCAGTGTTTCAAGAACAATGTTTTGGCCAAGGCTCCTGTGCAGAGAGCTGGCAAATGTGTCCTCACACAACCTCCCCACTTCCTCACTCTGTGCCCAAATGTCACTGAGGGGCAGGGTAGCTCAGGCAACCACTTGCCCTTGTGTGATTGATTTGTTTATGGCCCTGGACAGGAAAACAAAGTCAATGTAGTATTTATCCACATGAACAAAATAAATTAACTTAATTAGCAAAGAAGCTATTTGGGAGTCACATGCATTTTCTGCATCAGGACAGCTTGCTGTGCTACCAGACTCTGTCTGGTAGTTTGTTCCTTCTGGGATTTTTTAAAGATTTACATTCAGTTTGTGGGGGACTGGGATTCAGGTTTCTGAGAAATTTTTTGAGACCTTGCAGACATGTAGAAGTGAAAACTGCTTTCAGGTACAAAGCTCTATCTCACAGTGAGCAGTCAAAAAGAGCATTTTCTTCTTGTGGGACTGGAAATCAAAGGGCTCTATCATGCCCTCCCTTTTCCCCCCTCTCACTTTCCATACTCCCTGTGAGTTAAGATGCTCCTGCCTGGGAATCCTCAGGCCACAGACCCCACAACAGCAAAGGGCAGAAGATTTGCTGCAGTCTAGCTGCTGGGACTGAAGCACTGCTGGCACACAAGGAGAACCTGCTGACAAAGTACTGGGTTACCAACAGCAGCTGCCCACTTGCAAATTGAGGAAAACTATGAGGAAAAACTGCAGAGAGAGGTGCCTTCTCTTGTTGGCAACCACAGGGAACAGCCCTCAAGGCCCAGCACAGCAGTGGATTGGTTTCCTACAGGACAGCAGCCCTTTGACACATCCAAACAGCTGTTCCAGGTGAAGCCTTTAATCTCATTGCAGTAACCATGCTCTGCTGTTGGTTAGTTAGCTGTTGGCTGGTGGTGAGGCAAAAGCAGGCACGGAGCAAGCCCAGAGATCGGGGTAAATCCCTGGCCCTGCTGTGCTCTCAGCCCTAGCAGTCTCTGGCTGCACCAGGATGTCCCACAGACTGCCTGAAGCTAGTCCCCCACCTGGGGATCACTATGCACATCCATGCAGAAGCCCAAACAAAAACAAACCTGTCCTAACAGCCTTCAGAGGAACACAGGAAGCAATGTTTGCATTGTAGCTCCCTGAGCTTCCTCCTCCTGGCTTTTCCACTAAAAGCCACTGCAAATACAGTCCCCAGTGTCTTGGCTCACAACATAAAGCAGCACTCATTCCAAACACAACAAACCTGTTCTGGAGGAAATGATACTTCTGGAGTCCAAGTCAAGCTTCTGTACCAGGGTATCAGGGTCAATTTTCAGCCCAGAAAATACACCAGAAGATGAGAAGTCCCAGTCCTAATGCAAAAGAAACATAAAGCAGGAATCAGTACACTACCAGGCAACACTTGTTTAAAAAAGTTGAAAAATCAAACCTAGCACCATCCAGATAGGAACAGAGGTAGTGAGCAGATGTCTGTCTTGAGCACACAAGGGCACAAAGGCACCCTACAGTCTCCCCTGGTACCCCCAGCTCTTCCACACAGAAGAAAGTTTCAGAAAACCTCATTTTGGACCATCTTGCTCCTAAAATATTTCTGCCTCAAGTCAACCTCATCTCACTCAAGTGCATTCACTTCCATGAGGAACAGCATCCTTAGGAAAAGACAGGTTTATTACGGGTACTGAACAATAAAGATAAGCAACAAATGAGAGGATTAGGGGATTAAAGCCTAGATCAATGGACATTAGGCAGATCCAGTAACTACTAGCAACTCACCAAATCTTCAGCATCATGCTTTAGGCATGCAACGCCTCCCTAAGATCTGCGGTAGCTACTCTGTTTGGATTAGAGTTCATTACTTTAGCCAACACTATCTACCATCACCAACACATAACTTGAACATAAACCCAGCTGTATTCGGCACAGGCAATTCCTCCCTCCTCACAAGCAAAGCTCAGGCACATAAAAGACATTTACTGGTGCTGTGTCCTTGCTGTGAGGGGGCGGCACCTGAACTGTGTATTCAAAACACAGCTGGAGAAAACAAGAACATCATAAACAATTCAGTATAAACACCTCTATCTATGCTAAACTAAAATGGAAGGCACGCACTGCAAGACTCCCCTTCTCTCCCAATACTTGTTGATAACCATTCCCACTGCTCCACGCATGGCAAGGCAGCCCAGGCATCCAGGAGCAGCAGCAGCAGTGCTGGGACACCCGCATCACTGTGGGGACATTATAATGCTGCTGCTCCGGACCAGTGGCACTGTAGGCTGGCACTGCCATGGTGCCCTGTGCTGGAGCAGCCCCTGGCTCCGTCACATCCCCGCCGTGCCTTGCCACATGCTGTTAGGCTGAGGGCAGCGTGGGGAACAGCGGCTGCCCAGCAGCACCGGGGCTGCCACAGGGCCTCCTTCCACTGCCCAGCAGCACCGGGGCTGCCACAGGGCCTCCTTCCACTGCCCAGCAGCACCGGGGCTGCCACAGGGCCTCCTTCCACTGCCCAGCAGCACCGGGGCTGCCACAGGGCCTCCTTCCACTGCCCAGCAGCACCGGGGCTGCCACAGGGCGCCCTTCCACTGCCCAGCAGCACCGGGGCTGCCACAGGGCGCCCTTCCACTGCCCAGCAGCACCGGGGCTGCCACAGGGCCTCCTTCCACTGCCCCGCAGCACCGGGGCTGCCACAGGGCCTCCTTCCACTGCCCCGCAGCACCAGGGCTTCCATGGCCCACAGGGACCCGGCCTGCGCCATCCCCTCAGCCGCCGCATCCCCACGGCGGGCACGGAGCTACCGACGGACACCCCCGCAGCCAGGCCAGATCCACAGCAGCCCCAGTGGGGTTTAGGCCGTGCGGGGACCGGCCCTTTACGCAGGGGGAAGGCGGAGGAGTCACTGCGAAGCAGCCCCCGCCCGCTGCCGCCCCGCGTGTCCCCGCCCCCGGTACCTTCCCGGCCGCCGCGCTCCATCCGCCCGCGGCAGGGCCGAGCCCGGGCCCGGGGAGCGGCGGCGGCGGATCCCGGGCGGGCCGGGGGGCGGCGCGGTGCAGCCGCGGACGCTTGGCTTTGCCCACCATGGCGGCGCGGGACGGAAAGGGCCGGGCCGGGCGGGACCTTCCGGCTGCGCCCTCACGGCGCCCGGCGCCCCGGGAAAGTTGCCTTCCTCCCCTGCACGGGCGGAGCTCCGGAGCCGCCGGTTCAGCTGCCCGGGCCGGCCCCACAGCCACGGCTGTGCACTCCGGGGCGTAAAGGTGGCAGCTCCTGTGGCAGCCTGCGGATAATCGCCCTTTAGTCAGTTGCCTCTTGTCAATTGCCGTCCTCTGGTCAGTCGCCCTCTGGTCAATTGCAGCCTGCCCAGGTGGTTCCCGTGAGCAGCCTGAGGGTGTTCAGCGGGCTTAGGTTAAACCCAGACACTCTGCAACGCAGCTTTATACGCCTCTGTAAGAGCTGAGAGCTCTTGGTAGTGTTGGGTATTATACAACTAAACTCATTTTATTTTGTTCATCTGTTGTCATTATATTGCAAGAGTTCTATTGTCGTTACATTGCAAGGGTTCCATATTGCTAGAGTGTCGTACCTCCTTGATGTTTCTTGCAGACACCTCCTCTAAGCACTGACTCTTCCTCATCCTCTCAGTAGCAAACCAACTCCAGTTCCCCCTCAACTAAGCAATCCACTCTTTTATAACACTCTTCTTATTGGCTACAGCTGTAGCCTGTTAAAGTCAGGCCTGCTCCTAAACTTTAACAAACCCAGCTGCAACTCTTTAGGGAATAAGATTACTTGCTATACTACCTTCATTTACCTATATTCTATTCCCCTACATTGATCAATTACTTGTAAGCAGCGCCCACTTTTTAAGTTTCTTCACAGGCTCTTTCTTAATGTTACTTCGATCATTAACTCACTGAAACCTTTAGTTGTTTAATCCTGACAAGCGTCAATAAGCAGAGCCAAAGTGAGCTGAAGATTGGACATCTGGGATCTTAAATTCATGGCCCTTCAAGGACATTAGTAACCAGAAGATACCAGAGGACATAGAAGCCTGGAAAGTTGGAGAGTCCCTGTCCGAGAAACAGATGGAGGACTAAAGAATGAGACCAAATTAGCATGAAGGGCAGGAAACCACTAAGCAATACAGTATAGAATAATAATTAATGAAAATTATGTAATTTACATAAATTTCTATAATGTATTTATATATAGATAAATAATATTATAGATAATGTATTTGTATATATATATGTATATGTATGTAATGTATAAATAAGTGAAAAAAGTTTTGTACTGGGGTAAGTGTGAAATGTTTTTAGCCCCACACATCTCCTCCTGGCGAGGAATAAAGCCTTACTCACTAACACTAAAAAGGCAGTTTTACAGTGAGTCTTATTTATCTCAACAATTTTGGAGGTTTCTTGGTAACAGTAGCACCAGCTAGCGACCAGACTGCTGCAGTAGGACAAAAAACAACTCTAAAACTTCCTGCCAGGTATTATTTCTACAGTTGAAACAGTAGAAAACACCCAGCAAGCCCCTAGGGAGGGCCAACACCTGCCAGACTGCAGTCATGGGCCCAGGTGGACACCACAACAAAGCAACCCAAGCCTCAGCTGCATGTTTCCACACACAGGAGGGGGTGAAATGCAAAGCTGCTTCTCCTTGCTGCAAGATGAATAAAAAGCTCCAAGCCTGGAGCCACAGTGTGTTTGATCTTAACAAGCCCTGACAAGTGCTCCCTAGTTAATGCATTTTCGTTTTCCACATCCTCTGCCCTCCCCATTTCCCACCAGGCTGTGTTTCCCAGGGCCTGATACTGGGACACAGAAGTGCACAGCTGTAAGTGCACTCATTCCTTGTGGGTGCCAAGGAAATGCAGGGAGAGGCCTCTGGGAAGGTACTTGGAAAGATCATAGGACCATGGAATATGCTGAGCTGGAAGGAACACATCAGCATCATTGAGTCCAACTCCTGGCCTTGCACAGACACCCCAACAATCTCACCCTGTGACTCAGAGTGGTGTCCAGCTCTCCTGGAGCTCTGGCAGCCTTGGGACTGTCCAGTGCCCCACCACCCTCTGGGAGAAGAACCTTGGAAGATGCAACCGAAATCTCGCCTGACAGAGGCCCCTGTCATGTCCTCAAGTCCTGTCACTGGTCACGAGAGAGAAGAGGTCAGTGTCTGGCCCTCTGCTTCCCCTTGAGAGGATGTTGAAGACACAGAATCAGCACATCAGCATCATTGAGTCCAACTCCTGGCCTTGCACAGACACCCCGACAATCTCACCCTGTGACTCAGAGCAGTGTCCAGCTCTCCTGGAGCTCTGGTAGCCTTGGGACTGTGACCATTCCCTGGGGAGCCTGTCCAGTGCCCCACCATCCTCTGGGAGGAGAACCTCGGAAGATCCAACCTAAATCTCGCCTGACAGAGGTCCCTGCCATTTCCTCAAGTCCTGTCACTGGTCACGAGAGAGAAGAGGTCAGTGTCTGGCCCTCTGCTTCCCCTTGAGAGGATGTTGAAGACACGGAATCACGTAATGGTGTGGGTTGAAAGGAAACTTAAAGATTGTCTGGTCCCACTCCCCTGCCTCTAGATCAGGTTGCTCCAAGCCTAGTCCAGCCTGATGTGGAACACTTCTAGAGATGGGGAATCCACAAGATTTAATGCTCATCAGGGATAGAAAGATTTAATGTCCATGGGGAATAGAAAATAACAACAGGAAAACTTCCCTTGCCCTGCTCTAGGCTGGGTGAGCATCTTTAAGGCCCAAAATGACAACTCTGATCATCAAAATCCATGACTTTGGGGGAAAACCACTGTGACAGTGCTCAGGTGGATGCCCAGCTCCCCACACGAGCTGCTCAGGTGCATCCTGTATAAACCACAGCAGTCCTGCGGTTTGTGGTGGGGGAAACACAATCCACACCAGTAAAAATAAAAAGATGAACCAATAAAAATAAAGGCAGTTAAAATAGGAAAGGGAATGTTTAGCACCTTAAAATGCTTACAAAACAGGCTGGGGAGCATATGTGCTGTGCCCAAGCATATCCCCAAAGGTTGCCCACCCCCTTTACCTGCAGCACTGGAGGCCAAAGCTGCAGCAGAGCCTGAGGAGCAGCTGGAAGGGACTGGGATATGCCAGCAAGCTTCAGTGTTGGCTGCAAGGAGCCATGGAACACCCTCTCAGCTCCCACTGTTCTGACTCCAAGGGCTCACAGCTCTCCTATCCCCTTCCTGCAACCTTGAGTTAGTTGAAGCAAAGTGGTTGGACAAACCCCATGAAACAAGTGAGGAGAAAAGACCTGCACATTCAGGGCCTCATGCAACACAAAAGGAAAATTTCGGCAGCTCATCTCAGTCAACCACACTTCCTTCCCCCAGATCTGCAACCCCCATCAGTGGCAGGAAGCTCCACCAACCTTCCCAGCTTCATCTACCGCAGCTCACACACTCCAGGCCTGGGGAGTGCTCTGCAGCGTCCAGCCTCAGCCCTCCAGGCTGGGTGAGCATCCCAGCTCCAGCTGGCTCGCTCTCAGGGTCCGTCCCCACCATATCCTGCATCAGACACTCCCAGGCTCCTGTCCCACTGCCAGGACTGCTGTGATGCTTTCCTGCTGCACCTGGCTGTGATGAAAGCAAGCCAGGACTGTGATGGCTTCTTTAATAAAAGCACCAATCCACAGAGCATTCATTCAGGCTGGGAAATTTTCTGCTGGCACTGCAATCTCTCTTCTTGCTGCAAAAATAAACCCATAACTGTAACACAGCAGCAGGTGAACAGCATCAGGGTTTTATAATACCTCAGGTTGCCCTTACCATGGCAGAGAATTGGAACAACATGGCCTGTCATGTCCTTTCCAACACAAATTCTTCTGGGATTCCATGATAATGCAAAATGGTGATTCAACATCAGCTTGCTTGGAAGGAGAACCTACAAAACTATTAATAAAGATTCACGTTAATTAGTTTTTAAAAAACTCTACAGTCCTGTATGTTTTCTAAATTACTTCCTTTTTTTTTTTTTTTACCGTCGTGCTTTGAAGAGGTTAAGAGAAAAATGCCAGGAGCTGGTTCCTCTCTGCTCAGGGAAATGCTGCTGCTGGGAGGAGTTATTGAAACTGGCACAAAAACTCTAAATAGCTGCTTAAAAAAAATTCCCCACACAGCCCTGAGCTTTGTCAGAGGATGGCGCCTGCATCCTCCTGTCATGTAAGGGGGCCTCACAAACATTTCAGAGCCCAACCCACAGTCTGAGAGGAGCTCCCCATCTTCTCCACACCCAAGGGCTGCCAGTAGCTCCCACATGAAGTGGTTGCCCCCACTCCCAGCTCTGTTTGCCCCCTGAGGTCAGCGCTGGTCCCCAGCAGGGATGTGAAAGGTGAAAAGTTCTCGTGAGGTTTTGGGTGGGTGCCTCTCCTACGTGCGGTGGGAGGGCTGCAAGCCCTGCGTGTCCCAGGCAGACCAGTCCCAGTCCCAGCCCCACAGGGCAGGCTGCTGTGGGTTTGGCCAGGTTGAGTGGGGCTGGCTGGGGTGTTTGGGAAACACCCCCTCCCACAGGCACCACTCTTGACTTCCTCTTCCCCTTGCTACTGCACGGCAGAAGTAGGAAGGAAGGAAGGATTGGCGTATGTCACAGAGCTCCTGATGCCCAGCTACGTTTCCCAGCCGACATTGAGAAGCTGAGACCATCCTCATCCCAGCCCAAGAACGGAACAGAGACGAGGGCTGGAGGCCAGGCAAGTACAGCATCTCAATTTTTATGCTTCTGTTCCTCCTCTGTTGGGGGGAGGCAGGTAGGCAACAAAGGGGTTTTGTAGTTCTGGTGTTTCAATGGCATATTTTTATTATTCCTGATCTAACCTTCGGCCACTTGAGTTCAGGGAGCTTCCGGGAGCTTGGCATGGCACCCCTGCCTGAGGCAGGTCAGTCTGTGCAGCCTTTGCAAAGGCAGCTCGCCTGATCTGTACCATTTTGCCTTTGGAGGTAGCACTGAGCCTGGAAATGCAGGTGGTTATGGTGGGGAGGATGCCAGACCTCCAAAACTCCCTTTCCTCAGCAGTCCATGGGCTCAGAGAGGGTGCAGTGTGCCCTTCCCACGGCCTGACACATGGCACTGGGCAGGGTGGCACGGGCTGGGTGCTCACCTGCAGCACCAGGGCTCAGGCTGCCACCTTCCTGTCACCTCCCTCTTGCTAAGGGGATCTCCACCACTGCCAGCTGCTGTTGCCGTGGGAAAGAGGGAAGTGGCACAGCAGCATGGCATGGATGGCTGCCTGGAGGGCTCAGCACAGTGTCACGGCCTGGAGTGCCTGTGCACAGAGCTTCCCGGGTGTCCCTGCACCCCTGCGAGCCTGGGGGAATGGCTGGCACAGGCAGTGAGACCCTCGCTCTTCTCCTCCATCTCTGTGTGCTCTGCAGGCATGTGAGCCTGGGCAGGCATGTGAGCCTGGGGAGGGCAGGTCCTTCCCAACACCTCAGAGTCTCCTGGATGCAGATGGAATGCAGGGCCCATGCCAGGTGTCAGAGAAGGCAGCCTGCTCCCTGGTTTTGATGCTTTTCCCAGTGTCACAGCAACAATTCCCAGGCTTCTGGCAGGTGAGGAGCAAAGAGGGGATCACGTGTGGTAACATATCCTGTGGCCAGCACGGGCGCTGCAACAAGCTGTTGGTGCATTTTGCTGTCCTAGCTGTCACATCCTGCTTCGCAGCGGTTTTGCGCTTTCTGCTGCCGCTGCTGCTGTGTGATTTCAGCAGGTTGGAGGGTGTGGTGTCCCCAGGGCAGGCAGCCCCTTCCCACCCGAGCGGGACCCCGACCCTGACAGACCCAGCAGCGCAAATCCCCTCCTTCCCTTCCTCCCAGGGCTGGGCAAGGCTCCCAGGGGCACCCAGGGACCTTGGTGCTCAGAGCCAAGGGATGTCACAGACCAGGCAGGGATTTGGTGCTCATGGGAGAGAGCTCACCCCACAGATCTGTCCTCTGCAGGCACTGGAGGCTGCTGGAAGGAAATATATATCAAATATATTCATATTTCCTATAACAGGACATGGGAATAGATATAGATATAGATATAGATATAGATATAGATATAGATATATGGATAGATAGATAGATAGATATAGATACAGATATAGATATATATACTTTTTATTTATTTAATTATATTTATTCTTTACCTGTTTAAAACAAGCTTATGTATATTTATTTTTATATTTTCCCTGTGATTTACATATACAAAATATGTATGAAAAGACATACACACACACTGAGTGTGATATTCAGCCTGGACTGGGAAGGACCTCTCTATGACCACCTGGGTGGGATCTATCTGCATCACACAACTGAGAGAGAGAAAAATCAGCCTCAGACAAGTGACATCCACTCTCCCATCCTCACCATATCCCACTCTGCTCATTTCCCTTCTGTGCTTGGTGTCTGGAGCTGCCCAGATTGCAGGAGTGGGAAGGAGCAGCTCTGCTGGGTGCAATCAATACCTGGCATCTCTGTCACAGCATGATGGTGACCAGGGATGCTTGGCAGTGTGGAGGAAGCACCCATGGGCTCTGGCACTAGTGGAACTTCCCTATTACAGGTGGATGGTGCAAACACCCCCTAGGATACTGGGCATGAGTGCATGCCCTCCCTTTTTGTGGGAAAACAGATGCTTAGCAAAGCCCTGATAGGAACTTGTGGCTAACAGACTTCAAGACTCATCTCTGCTGTTGAGCACTTGTTTTATTTATGACAACAGGATCACTGCTGGCATCAACACTTCCCCTTCAGCCTTATTTATAACTCCCAGCTTGCTCCTCCGTGCAGCACAGCAGCCAGCTCCATCCCAACACAGCAGCCCCCAGCACGTCCTGAGTGCCAGAGTGCCCCAGCTCTGCACCCTGCCCATGGGCAGGGCAGCAAGGACAGCACCCAGCATTTAACCTATGCACCTTCCCTGAGGCCACCCTAACACCTTCTGGCACACAGAGCCCTGGGGGGCATCTTGCCCTAAGGCAGAAGGTGGAATATCCTGGTGGCTTCTGCAGAAGGCTCTTGCTGAGGAACAGGCTTGATCCCGAGCCACCCCAGGCATGTGGTGAGGAGATCAGAGCTCAGGGCCAAGAAGGACCCTGCTCCTGAGGTGCAGCTTTGTCCAGTGATGCCACCATGCAGCCGTGGCCAGGAAGCAGAGCCTGGTGGCAATGTGTCCTGCCCTTAGCTGGGTTGCTCCATCTTGGTGCCCCACTCCCCAACACGGGATGAAAGTGGTTGTGAAATTCTGCAGTTCTGCTCCTTCACACCAGGGCTGGAGGCTGGGCTGTGTGCACCCCTCTGCTTGCCTGAATTTGTGGGAAAGAAGGAGAAAAAAGGAACTTCACAGGCAGAGCACATACAGGAGACGAGGGGCTGGTGGCGACTGCGAGTCTGGGATGAGCTGAAGGGATCATCAAGAGGGTTGGAGGAAATGCTGCTGAGGCCCATGTCAGCACCCTGCTCGTGTAGAGTCAGGCTGAAAACCTGCTTTACCCTCCTCTGAAGGCTGTAAGAAGGCAGACAAAGGCAGAAGCCCCATTTGTTCTCTTTCAAAGCCCTGTGCTCGCCTGCCCACACACCACAGAGTCATTTCTCTCCATGGCAGAAGAGAAGAACTGTTGAACTTCCTGTTGTTGCCCTCTCCAAGTGTAAGGATGTGTTTCGCACTCTTGTGACAAAAGCAAGAAGCCACTGTGGGGGTGAAAAAGGCATCCAAATGAAGCTTACAACATGAACCCTACTTCACAACACTTTATAGCAGCTAGCACTGGGGGTGTGTTGAGAGTATTTCTGGAGCTTGGGAGCTTTTTTTAACCCAGTTTTAGGGTTGCTCTATTTTACAAGATGAGCCTGTAAGCAGGAAACTCTAACCTCCAGCAAGAATGAGGAGCTCACAGAGCTCTATCCCATCACCACTGCACCCTTTGGCATGGCAGCAGGAATTGAATGCTTGGAAACACTGGGCAGGTGGAAAAGCAGGAGCTCATTGAGTCCATGGGTTTGCTCCTCACAGCATGTGAGGGAACTTCTGGTTTGTAGCAGAATCGGAGCCTAATTAGGCACATTTGGGGTGTCAGTCACTGAGTTCTACAGGAAACAAAGGCAGGGCCCACTTTTCTTTCCTGCAAGCTCAAACTCTGCAGGCAGGATCTGGAGGTGACAGGAGTGTGTTGGGCCAGCTAAGCACAGACCATGCATGACACACAGACAGGGACATTGCAGCCGTGACAATAAATTATGCCCTTAAAATCTTACCATGGGGGACTGTGGTGGTGGAGAGCAACTTGTAGAGCTCTTTGTCCAGAAGGGCTCTGGCCACCCACCACAGGATGGTCTTGTGCAGATGTGGCACAGTGAACTCCCAGGCCACGTCACCCTCAGGGTTTGGCTGGGTGACCTCAGCAGTGCCTCTTGTTGGCTGTGGAGCTCTGCCAGGGACTGGATCCAGGGCAGGGTGGGCTTCCAGATGGCCCCAGCCGTAATCAGTGATAGCCACCACCCTTAGGGTCCTGCCAGATCTCAAAATCTATAGCACAGCTGGGCACCAAACCTCACTGTGCAAACATCACCCTCTGACCTACCTAGACTTTGTCTCTGCCCTTGGGAGGAGACCAGACATCCTTTCAAGGCTGACCAGTGTCATCCTCAGCTGGGGTGGTGTCCTGGAGAGGCTGATGAGCTAAGGCAGCACACCCTGATGCCTCAGAAGGGGATCTGAGCAGCCCTCATGTACAACCTGCCTCAGTGTGTTCTGACGGTTTCTCTTGTGTTCTCATTTCCACATCTCTCTGATCTGTTTATTTGGTGAGCTGACAGGAAGGGGTGATGGCAGGAGCCAAGGAGTGGTTCTTGTCTTACTCAGGGCAGCTATCAGAGCTATTTTGAAACTGATGACCTGGTTTCCAGACACTGTGTCTAGTATTGCTATACAGTGCAATGTCTGTTGTTCCTTTTACTTTTTTATTCCTTTTTCTTCTTTTAACAAATTCCTCTTTTCTGACTTCCCCATGTTCCATGTTGCAAGGCCATTGCACGGTCAGGGTTTGCTCTGCTGGGGAAATGTGTGACACGTGACAGTGTTAATGAATGTGATCTCAACACAGGTTGCCCAGAGAGAAACTGTGGCTGCCCCATCCCTGGGGCACATCCCAGGTGGTCTCAAGGATGCTTTTTGTCCGGCAGAAAATGCCTCGTGGCTGCTGCCTTCAGCTGCCAGCAGTGACCTGGGTGCTGCTGCTGGTGACAACAGGTGAGCCCGACCTGCTTCCTCCCAGCACCTTTCATGGGCAGTGAAAGAGTGGGGGGATCCAAAATGCTGCCCAACAGCAGGGGGAACACAGCACTGAGAGGTGTGCAAAGGCCATGTCCTTCCATTTCCTGGGATCTGGAGTTAACAACACCAGCCAGCTCAGCTGAAGGACAGCAAGGCAGCTGAGGGCCCTTCCAGAGCCCCCAGCATTGGTTTGAGAGGCAGGGCAGGCTCAGGACAGCATGGATGCCTGGTGTTGGTGTCTGAACACCCCCAGCTGCCCCCACACCAACTCTGTCTTCTTGCCTTTCCAGCTTTTGCCATGGAGTGCCCCAAGATGAAGGTGGGGACGTGCAAGGACTGCATTCAGTCTGGTCCTGGCTGTGCCTGGTGCAAGAAGCTGGTAGGTCCATGTAGCCTGTCTGGTTGTCACCCCTCAGCTGTCAGCTAACAGGCATCAGGACAGTCACCCTGCCTGCCTGGCTCTGCCTGACTTCGTTGTGGGAGTGTTTCATGTCCTGAATGGAGGATGGGGCCAGGAGGGATCCAACAGCCATGACCTTTCTCCATCAATACCCATCAAAGGTTTCCTTTTCTCCATCAATGCTCTGGAGACCTGGTTTGGGGGCCAGGTAAATCTTGTGAGGTGCCTGTTCACCCCCTGCTCCTCTGATTTCTGTTTTCCTGCTGGTGTTGTCACACACAGAATTTCACCAAAGCTGGCGAGCCCGACTCCATCCGCTGTGACACCATTGAGCAGCTGAAGCAGAGGGGGTGCCCAGCCAGTGAGATTGAGTTTCCAGGCAATGAGATCAGAAAAACACAGAACAAGCCCTTAAGCAGTGAAACACAGCTGACTCCGCAGGAGCTGCACCTGAACCTGAGGATAGGTATGCTCTGCCTGGTGTTCCCAACTCCTTTCTTCTTGTGGCTTGCCAGCCCTTCCACTCATCCCCAGAGTCACCTGAGACACAGCAGCATTTTGCAGCCTGCATTTCCACCCCTTTTCTTCCAAGAGAGAGGAGGGGTGGGTGATGGCACAAGCTGGCACAAAACATGAGCTGATCCAGCCATCCCTGTCCCTCAGGCCGGCCTGCTGTGTTTGAGGTGAAGTTTCGCCGTGCCATGGGGTATCCCATTGATCTCTACTACCTCATGGACCTCTCCTACTCCATGCTGGATGACCTGGAGAACGTGAAGAAGCTGGGAGGGGAGCTGCTCAGGGCGCTGGAGAGCACCACCCCTTCTCGGCGCATTGGTGAGTGCGGTGGGGTTCGCAGAGCTCCCAGGGTGAGGGAAGAGACAAGAATGTTGACTCCATGTTTCAGAAGGCTTGATTTATTATTTTATGATATATATTGTGTTAAAACTGTACCAAAATTATACCAAAAGAATAGAAGAAAGGGTTTCATCAGAAGGCTAGCTAAGAATAGAAAAAGAATTATAACAAAGGCTTGTGACTGACCGAGACAGTCTGGACAGCTGGAATGTGATTGGCCATTAATTAGAAGCAACCACATGAGCCCAATCACAGATCCACCTGTTGCATTCCACAGCAGCAGATAATCATTGGTTACATTTTTTGTCCGAGGCTTCTCAGCTTCTCAGGAGAAAAAATTTTAAGGAAAGGATTTTTCGTAAAACATGTCTGTGACAGGTGAGCCTCTCTTCAGCCTGGCACATCTGTTTGGGAGGAGCTGCAGGGCTGGAGGGGGATGCGGGGAGTGGACAGCAGGTTGTCCTCTGCAGGGCGAGGGACATGGGCATGTACACTGGGGCCAGCAGATTGCCCTGTGCCCTGTCCCTAAAACTCTGGTCTGGCTGCCCTAGGGTTTGGCTCCTTTGTGGACAAGACAGTGCTGCCATTCGTGAACACGCACCCCGAGAAGCTGAAGAACCCCTGCCCCAATAAGAGCACCAAGTGCCAGCCTCCCTTCGCCTTCAAGCACATCCTGTCGCTGACGGACAACGCCCAGCAGTTTGAGAGTGAAGTGGGCAAGCAGTTCATCTCAGGGAACCTGGATGCCCCAGAGGGAGGGCTGGATGCCATGATGCAGGCGGCAGTGTGCGGGGTGAGTCCTGCCCTCTGCCAGCAGCTGTGCTCAGGCAGGAGGGCTGCTGCCCACACACACCCTGGAGAGGGCTGCTTTCCCCCTCTCCAGTGGGCTCTGGAAGCTCATCCTGCCTGAATTCTGATCCGGCAGCAAGGCAGGTCACTCCAGAGAGCATCTTACCCCAGAGCCTCCTAACCCTGATCTCCCTTAAGCCACCTTCCTTGGGCCCCCTGTCCCATGCTGTGCCTGACACAAGAGTGTGGAAAGGGTGCCCACTGGCACTGTCCTGCCAGCCTTGCTCAGGGACAGGGCCCACTCTGTGTGCCACTTGCAGGACCAGATTGGCTGGCGCAATGTGACCCGCTTGCTGGTGTTTGCTACTGATGACGGATTCCACTTTGCTGGGGATGGCAAGCTTGCAGGCATCCTGACCCCCAACGATGGCAAGTGCCACTTGGAGGACAACATGTACAAAAAGAGCAACGAGTTTGTAAGTACCTGGGGGCTGTTCAGCATATCCAGCACCCCCCACCTCCCTCCTCCAGGCAGAAAAGACAACGTTATGTAAAACAGCCTGTTGCAGAGACCAAAACATCACCTCAATCACCACAAGTTGTGCTGCCACACCCAAAGTGTGTGGCGTGGTCCCCCACCCTCTTCTGCTGGTGGGGGAGGTTATGCTGAGTGTGATATCCCTCTCCCCATCCAGGACTACCCATCTGTTGGCCAGCTGGTCCAGAAACTTGCCGAAAACAACATTCAGCCCATTTTTGCTGTCACCAGTAGGGTGGTGGATGTTTACAAGGTGAGAATATGTCAGATGGTCCAGGTGCCTCCATCCCCTTCCCAGGAGGACGGACACAGCTGTGTGTGTTTCCTGGTGCTGTCTCCTGCTCTGCAGTCATGTGGTAGGAAGTGCTCACCTCTTTGCTCTCCACTACAGAAACTCAGTGAGATGATCCCAAAGTCGGCAGTGGGAGAGCTGAACCAGGACTCCAGCAACATCATTGAGCTCATCCAAGTGGCCTACAATGTATGTGCTGGAGTTCCACCTCTCCAATGACATCACCTGCATTTCCAGAACCACCCCAGGCAGCTGAGATCCTGACCTGTGGTGCTCTCTGGCTCTTTTTCCTGACCTGCAACCCCATACCCTCTTGGTTCAGTCTGCTTTTGGACTGATGGCACTTTCTCCACCATTTTTCCAAAGAACCTCTCCTCGCGGATCATCTTGGACCATTCCACCTTGCTGGACACTCTGGATGTCAAATATGACTCCAAATGCAAAAATGACAAGGACTCCGTGGATGAAGAAAGAGGCAAATGCGACAATGTCAAGATCAATGAAGAGGTATGCTCTCCTGTACCAGGAACAGAAGCTTGCACAGCTTCTGTTGCCCATCCTGTTTAGTGACAGGAACCCTGGTTGCTCTTCCAGGCTTTTTGTTTATATTAATTTAATGCCAAGAGTGTCCAAAATGCTCTGGGATGTGGGAGATCCTCCGTTGTTCTGGATGTGCATGTCCTCAGCCTAGGGCCAAAACCACACTCTGACAGCTGGACATCTGGCCCTCCCCTGTCCTACTCTGCCCTTTCTAGGTCACCTTCAAAGTGAAGGTCACAGCCAAGGCGTGCATTCCAAACTATTCCTTTGCCATCCGGCCCCTGGGCTTCACAGACACCCTCACTGTCCACGTGTCCAGCAACTGTGACTGCCACTGCAATGACAAGCCTGACCCAGCTGCTTGCAATGGGCAAGGCAGCATCGAATGTGGCATCTGCAGGTATGTGCTGTCCACCCAAAACACGAGTTCAAATGCTGCCAGAGCTGGGGAATTGCTGGGAGAGGGATGTTGGGACAAACCAGGGCTGAGCTCTGTAGATTTGCACAATTTTTTTTTGTTCAGAGAGGTGAATTTGTGCATTCCCCTTGGAACTGTCCCCTGTGTACACAGAGGCAGGGGCACAATGAGCTGACTCTTCTCTTGGTGGAGGTTATGCTGTTTTCCTAAGGGCTTCAATCTCTCCAACTATCCACCCATCCATCCCAGTATCAAATCATCCACCAATCCACCCACTGAGCAGACACAGATTTCTGTAGAAATCTCTCAAAACCCCATTTCTTGACCGCAGCTCTCGCAGGTCTTTGAGTGTAATTATTGCTTCATGGCCTCTCAGTGACAAGGAGAGGAAAAGACTGGGTTTCCTCAGGAAATACTCACATCTCCTTGGCAAGGGCTTGGAAATTATAAATGTAAGAATAATTTATTTGGTGTTGTGAATATGACTGGTGGAAAAGCAGCATTTCTGAGGTTTGCTCCCTGCTCCAGCATGGCGTTAGCACCAACATGCTGTCATTGCTTTTTGGTGAGGCTGTCCCAGATTTGCTACAGGGGTAGCAAAAGAGAGGTCTGGGCCCTGTGCGTGCCTCAAGGCCACTGACCCAAGCTTGCTCCCCTCCTCTGGCGGCAGCTGCAACTCGAGGTACACAGGGAAGAACTGTGAGTGCGACACCAAAGGGAAGAGCAGCAAGGAGCTGGAGAGCAGCTGCCGCAGGGACAACAGCTCGGTGCCCTGCTCGGGGCAGGGGGACTGCGTGTGCGGGCAGTGCGTGTGCCACACCAGCGACGTGCCTGGCAAGTACATCTACGGCACCTTCTGCCAGTGTGACAACATGAACTGCGAGTTCTTCAACGGCTCCCTCTGCGGCGGCCCAGGTGATGCCCCAGGGACAGCTTCTCCACTGCTTACAAGAATTCACTGCCCAGGGAGATGTGGCCTTTTCGTGCCATAACCCCAGTGGGAGGGTTTGGGGCTGCTGGGTCCCACCACGCCAGCCTGTAGGACCTCCTTGAGGTCCTCAAATGGACTCTGGTGTCGTGAGCGCAGGGTGGGTGGCCTGGCTGTCTGCAGGATCTGAAAGATCTCTTCCTGTGCAGCACGTGGGCAATGCGACTGTGGGGCGTGCAAGTGCCAGCCTGGCTATGAGGGCAGCGCCTGCCAGTGCCAGCAATCCACGCAGAACTGCCTCAACGCCCGCAGAAATGTGTGCAGCCTCCGTGGGACCTGCCACTGCAACCGCTGCCAGTGCACGGGGGGGTACCAGCCCCCCTTCTGCCAGGAGTGCCCAGGCTGCCCTTCTCCCTGTGGCAGATACATGTGAGTGATGGGCACGGGGGCAGCGGGGATCCCCAGTATCCCAGGGATGCACAGGCAGGGCCCAAAATGCCCAAATCCAGGTGAGAGGGTCTCTGCCCCTGCAGATGTGAGCTGCAGCTGCTTGTTTTGCAGCTCCTGCGTGGAGTGCAAGTTCTTCGGCAGCGGCCCCTTTGAGAAGAACTGCTCCCAGGCCTGTGCCAACATCCATCTGCCTACTCAAAACTCAAAAGACGTGAGCACAAATGATAGGAAATGCAGGGAAAAGGATTCCCAGAACTGCTGGATGTCCTTCCATATGGTCCAGGAGGATGGAGAGGAGATATACACCATCATCGTCGATCCTGAGAGAGGTATCCCATCCCCGCTCCTCCTGCCCTGCCACAGGCAGGCTGCCAGCAGGCTGCCCCACCAGGGGCTGCAGCGTGACACCATCTGTCTGTCTGTCTGTCCCACAGAGTGCCCACAGCCTCCCAACATCCCGCTGATCGTGGGCGGCACCATCGCTGGCGTGCTCCTCATTGGCGTTCTGGTCCTGGTCATCTGGCGGTTCCTGATGGAGCTGCTTGACCGCCGGGAATACCGCCGGTTTGAGAAGGAGAAGACCAAAGCCAAGTGGAATGATGTAAGAGAGCCCACCCATGCCAGTGGGGTGTTCTGGGGTGCCCAGATCCACTGGGGAGGAGACAGTAGGAGGGGACATCCTTTCCATGTAGACCTGAGCCCTCCCCACTGCTCGTTTTTCAGCCCAGCTGGATTTTGCCATTTAGGGGCCTAAATATCCTATGGATAAATATCCTACAGCCTAAATATCCTTCTTCCAATGCTGTCGGTGCTGTTGGCATTGGGATGGGTGGGATGGGTAGTGCTCTGCTGGAAAGCCCAACACAAGCCTCTCTCTTCTCTCCCCCCAGGCTGATAATCCCCTCTTCAAAAGTGCCACCACCACTGTCGTCAACCCCAGATTTACTGAATGAGGCAATACCTGGCAGCACTGGGATGCACTGTTAAATAAGGAAATGCCAAGCTAAGGAAAGCTCATACTAAGGAAATCTTAAACCAAGTCTCCCATCCCTTCTTCTTTATCCTCATGGTTTCATCCCTTCTTCCAAGAGGCCCCCATCATGTCAGATGCTGCCTGAGGGACTGCACCCATGCCAGCCTCCTGGCCCACTGCTTGATGATTGTGTTGATGGAGCTGGTAGAGGGGAACACCACAGGAACATGCAGTGGCTCCTGTCCCATCTCCTGATGCTAACTTTGCTATTGGGACACTGAGCCTCAAAGCCAGCTGAGAGCACAGAGCGCTTCCAGCTTTGATGTTGAGCTGGGATTTCAAAACTGCCATCTCTCTTCTGCTGCAGCAGGATCTGCCTCCAGGATCTGCTCCATGCCTTCCCCTGCTGCACTGGTCTCCACCACTGTGCAGTGTTTTCCAGAGAACTCACTGCTGAGTAGGACAGAAGGGGTCCAAGCAGCTGCTCCAGAGGCTGCAGTCATATGATGGGCCCTGAGGGCTGGTCAGCACCTCTGCCTTGCCATGAAGAGCAGCTGGAGAACATGCACTGGATCTTTTTCCCAAATCACCAACTGCTTCCTGACACCACTCAGATCTACCTCAGGCAAGGTTCTGCCTGGGCTTCTGCATGCTTGGCTTACCTCCATCATGCCTTGAAGTCCTCTGCACTGTAAGGAGCCACTGTTTGATCTATGACACTGGATCTGTGATCTATGAGCACCTGGAAAATGAAGGTTGGAGGTCAACCATAGCTTCTTCCACCCCCTAGGGCATGATCTTCTCCCTGCTTTGCCAGCGTGTCAGACATACCAGGAGCCAGCTGTGCAAAACACCTGGCAGTGCCCAGAGCATCTCCAGCACTTATCCCAACCACACAACATTGTGCGTCATTCCTGTGAAATGGTGGTACAATTCCTTGTTTGCTTTAAATTTGGGATTAATTTACAAAGAGTTGTATTGTGTTGCATCTTTGTTTGCTCTCTGAAGCAGTTTAGTAAAGATTAATATATAAATTAAATACATCTGTCCTGCTAAGAATTAGGTGCAAGGGCAGCAGCTAAAGCATTCATTGGAGAAACTGCAGTCCCATCTTGTCATTGCTGCCACTGTTTTCCATAAATACAGTGCCTGGGAAAGATCCCAGCTAGAGAAGCCAACTGTTTTCTGCACAATTTGCCATCTGTGCCATGAATGGTATTCCCATTGCAATCCAAAACTGACTCACTGAATAGTGCAGAGCAGTGTTTGTCCCTGCCCTTGTGCTGGCAGCTGTACATAGACCACCTCAAATGAGATTGGCAGTGCCACATCAGACCAGGGGTCAATTGGGACCATTTCATTGTTCTTAAGCAGTGACTGTGAGGGGCTAGGGCAAGGTAAGAAGAAAGAAAGTGTGTCTGATAATCCTTCTAGTACTATCCCAGTCCGCAGCTATTTTTGGCTTCAGGACCCTCAAAATGTTGTCTTGTTTTTGCTAAGAGCAGGCTGGGACACACCGGTCAGGTCACAGAATCATGAGATCATTAATGTTGGGAAAAGCTCTAAGATGATTGACCTTGTAACCACTAACCCAGCACTGCCAGGTCCAACACTAAACCATAATTTCTAAGTGCCACATCTACACACCACATCCCTGAAGGCCAGGCTGCCAAGGTTGCACACCTGAGCCCCTGTAGATGCTTTCTGGGCACTGTGCCTGCCAGGCTCCTCTCAGCTGGGAAAGGGAGAAAGGCCAAACTGCTTCCAAGGGGCTGCAGGAGCTGCCAAACCTCATCCCAAGAGAAACAAAATCACCCAGCTGAGCCAACAGTCCGTGCCTTCGTTTTTATTACAGCAAGGAGCTCCCATACATTTAATCCACTCGTGTGCCAAAGGGAAGGCTTCCAATATTCTTCAGATAACGGGGCCAGCCCCACACGTCTTCCAGGCAGAAGTTCAGGTTCCGTGCCAGATGCTTTATCAGCAGGTAGGTGCCACCCAGCCCTGCTGCCCCCACTACAAACAGCCCTCTGTTAATTACCTGCAAGTGCAAAGAGAAACCCCAACATCGTCACAGGCTGGCCCCTACCCTGCAGCACCAGCAAAGTCATCACTCATGAGAACATCCCACCACCAAAGCTGAGCAGTGCTGGTGTGCAGGCGGCCTGGGGAGGGTGGGCACCAGCCCTGACCAACCTTTGTCTGCCATTTCCAGCGCTGAAGGGCCTCGTGGTACCGAATTCTGGTGAAGGTCACCTGGGAGGGGGTGCAGGACAATGTCACCATGCCAAAGCCAGGCAGGAGGAGCTCACAGAGGTGGGGAATGACAGGCTGGCTTACCATGGTGTACAGGGGGACGATGGTGGAGGGCATGAGGGCGTGCAGGAGGTTGTCCACGCGCTTGCGGAAGATGAACCACGTGGAATTGACGTGCTCGCGC
Organism: Ammospiza caudacuta; assembly: GCF_027887145.1. Classification (NCBI taxonomy): domain Eukaryota; kingdom Metazoa; phylum Chordata; class Aves; order Passeriformes; family Passerellidae; genus Ammospiza; species Ammospiza caudacuta. The sequence continues at coordinate 11,576,945 of NC_080600.1, read as the reverse complement.
ATCTGCAACAGAGCAGCAGTCACCCCTGTGCAACAGCTTCTGTCAGAGCTTTGCCAGCTCTCCCGCTGTCCTGGAGGGCATGCAGGGCCTCCTCAGCCCCAGTGACATTCCCAAGGAGCTCTGAGGGTACAGCCTGGCAGGGTGAGAGCCCAGCCCTGCCTGCTGCGTGCATCCTGAGAGCTCTGCTGTGTGCATGGCCCTGGAACCACAGGTCTGTGTGGGGCTTACCTACCTCTACATAATTGTACATGGCTAAATCTGAGATTGCGTGGTCATCTGGCACCCTCAGTCTGGAGAACTCGGGGAGGCAGGCAGCTGGGGGAAGAAAGAAGCAGTTCACAGGCAGCTCCCTGCAGGGCACCCAGCTGCCCTCAGGTTCCTCTGCTCCCTCATGTCCCCAGCCACGTCACTTACCAAGGTCATTGTGGAACTGGTCCATCAATTCATCAAAGACCAGACAATCTTCAAAGCCCTGGGAGGAATATTAGGAGGTTAACAGGCATAAACAGGACACATACATTCACAAGTGCTCTCATGGATGCTTAGCTGGTGTAGCTGTTTGGTCCCACTGACCACAGCTTCAGAGCAGGAGTTTTACTCCAGGCCCCTCTGACAGGGGTCTTGAGGGAAATTGAGGGGATTGCCCTTCCCAGCTGCCTGGACCCCCCTCCCATATCGTCCTCTGCTCCGTGGGAAGGTGGCATCACCTCCCTGTCCCCTGTCCTTCCCAGGAGCACATCCTGACGGGAGCTCAACCCCTGCCAGTGCAGAGGACATCAGGCTGTGGGACAGGCCAGCCCATGAACTCCCCAGAGTTAAACACTAAAACCAGGCATTTGTGGGTGAAAGGAGTGGGATCCCCACCAAGAGGGACAGACCAGCCAGGAACTTACTGCATTCATGCCCTGTCCATAGAAGGGCACAACAGCATGAGCAGCATCTCCCATCAGTACGCACCGCGAGGAGAGGTGGTAGGAGGAGCACTTCACAGAGATCATGGCCTGGGCTGGCAGCAAAAAGTAATCGTGCTTCAGCTCTTGCCTTCAGGTAAAACAACAGATTTTGGTGTGTGGGACCACGAGAGAAGAGCAAGCTGTGCCCCAGCCAAGCTGAGGAGGCCAGGCCACAGACACTGTCAGCTCTGCTGTGCAATCCCCAAGCCTGGGCACTAGGCTGTTTGTGCTGGGAAAAATGTGGAAGTCAGCTGTGGGCCAGACATTTTGTCTGCAGGTTTTAAGTTCTGCACACAAGTTAATTAATATTAAATCAATAACTTGATTACTGACATCTTGGTCCTCTCACTGTGAGCAGTGGCAGATGTTGGTCAATGTGGGAAGGACATACCAGAGAATATCAGAGTTTGTCAGTTATTATGAAGTTCTGGGATAATTCATTTTAAGAGGAAAGGAAACTGCCTCATGCTGTTGATATCATCCAAGAAAAAGCCCATCCCATAACAGATACCTGTGTTGATGGGTGAAAGGGGAGATGGGAGCACTTACTCTCCAATGAGGGGAATGGCATCTGGGAAGTAGGTCTGGAAAAACCCCAGCACTTGCTCTCCTGTTGTGAGCTTCTCAAACTCCTCAAAGGGCATGAAGAGCGTGCAGGTGAAGGACTTGTCCTGCCAGCCAGGAAAGAGGGTCAGTCAGAAGCCCAGAGGGCAGAGAGAACACCTGAAGCAGCAGCTCAGTGCCCAGCCTGCCACCTGGCAATCACAGTGACCCACTGGCACAGCAAGGGATGAATGTCTGGCCACCCCTTTCTCATGGTGGGCAGGCAGAAGGGTCTCAAGGGTCTGGAGCACAAGTCCTGTGAGGAGCAGCTGAGGGAGCTGGGGGTATTTAGCCTGGAGAAAAGGAGGCTCAGTGGAGACATCACCACTCTCTACAACACTGACAGGGGGATGTAGCCAGGTGGGGTCAGGCTCTGCTCCCAGGTAACAAGGGACAAGATGAGAGGACACAGTCCTAAACTGCACAAGGGGAGGTTTAGACTGGGCATTGGGAAGAATTTCTCCACAGAAAAGGTGATCAGACATTGGAGTGGGCTGCCCAGGGAGCTGGTGGAGTCACTGTCCCTGCAGGTTTTCAAGAAAGGACTGGATGTGGCACTCAGTGCCATGGTCTGGTTGACGAGGTGGTATTGGGTCATGGCTGGACTCTGTGATCTCAGAGGTGTTTTCCACTCTAATTGAGTCTGTGTTTTGGTTATCCTGTGACTCCTGACCCACCCAATCCCTGCCACCAGAGCCGTTCATCCCCACCAGCCCCGTGCTGTGCCCCAGGAGAGCGTGGCCTGGGTTAGCACCATGTTGGGCAGCGCAATCATCATGAAGGTGTTCCTCGGCCAGATGTGGAGGTAGTTGGGTTCCATGGCAAACTGAAAGAGAAAGAGAATAAAAAGAATTGTATCCTTGACCAGCCCAGGCTCTGGCTCCCCTCCACACCACCACAACAGCTCCCATGGGAAGATGCAACAACTGCAGGGCCTCTATCTGGTCAACGATGCTCCAGGGAGACACAGAGCAAGGGAAAGAGGAAAGAGCAATAAATATGGGCAAAATAATCTGATGTTTTGCAATCTGATGTTTTGCACTCCAGGAGAGGCTCTCTAGGATTTTTGCATGCAGGTACCAACACTGGCCCCACTTTTGGAAGAGGAAGAGATCCCTGCCTTATCTCAGTAAAAGGTTTGATCCCCTGCCTGAACCCCAGGTGAGAAATTAACTCTCCCAAAGCTGCTGCAGCAGAGCCACAGTGAGAAGGGGGTGGGATATCCAGCCTGTGGGACAGGCACACTCACATCTCCATCCTTGGGAGGGATGGTCAGCTCCATGTAGCCGTGAGGAATGTACTCGTGGCTGTAGTTGAAGCGTGTTTGCCTCATGAACTGTTTCCTCACTGTTGAGAAGGCTCCATCACACCCCACGATGAGATCATAGGTCACCTCCAAGGTCTGCTGGTCAGACCTGGAAGCAGGACAGTACCTTGGATCAATCTGCTCCTTAGGGCCCCTTCCCACCCTAACCATTCCATGATTCTGTGGTTAACCCTCCTGTAACTCCAGGCCAGCTCAGCACCACTGTGCCCAGAGGATATGCCTTTTGCAAAATGTATTAAGTAAATAAATTAATTAAAATGTATTAACAGTCTTCTAGGATGGGGGGAAGATGGGATCTCACTGCCTGGGAAGCACAGCACTAGGAGGAATAATTATCCTGTAGTTTATCAAAAGCATAACTCTGCCAGGTCTACTCAGCAATGAACTTTTGAGATGCAGAGCCTGCAGCACCTGCCAGGAGGATGGGGGCAGGACCAGAACCTCTGTGAAAGGCTGTGGAACAAGGTCATGGAACCTCAGAACGGTTTGGGTTTGAAGGGACCTTAAAGCTCAGCCCGTTCCAGTCCCTGTCATGGGCAGAGACACAACACCAGGGCCTGGAACATTCCCAGGGATGGGGCATCAGCAGTTATCCACCCTCCCTGATGAGCAATCTGTCCCTGAACCCAGAGCCATGAATTCTGGTGGTTTATCCCCTGCACAGGTCAGGAAGTGTGTGCCGGCTGCCAACCTGGGTATTTAGGGAATTGCTTAAACCTTCCTCAGTTTCCCCATGAGGGAATGCTGCCTTGATGTCTCTCCTTTCCAAAGCTTTGCCTGCACAGTGGTTTCAAAACTGAGATTGCTCAATTGTTTGAGGTTTTATGAATGATTAAGCAGAAGCTGACTGAGCACAGTTAGTGCTTGATCCCACGCTTGCCCAGGGATTACCTTTTTATGGATAATGTCCCCAGCTCTGCATTGCACCCGAGGAGCTTGTGTCCAAAGAACAGTTTGGTGTTGGAGTACTTCTCAGCAGCTGTGAAAAGAAAAGACAACTAAATGTCTGTCAAAAGAGAAAGACAAAATTACAGTAAACCCCTCCACAGTGACTGCAAAAAATATTTCCAAGAGATCCCTAAATTATAGGGATTTTTGCCATTACAGCAAATAATTTGCATGAGGGCCAGCAGGCAGGGCACACTGGGACTGGTCAGCTATGGTATAAACTACTTGAAAAATGCAAGGAATCCTGCAAGGATCTTTTTCTTCCCCACAGTGACATGAGTCATTGACTGCTTTGCACCATCAGGTTCAGGATGGGATGAGGTGCCTGCAGTCGGTGGGGAATTGGCATAAATTTGGTCTGGTCTGATTGGCCCTAGAGCTCCAATTTCTATTTGTCTCTGTACAATCAGGGGTTATGGAAAATGCCCCAATCCATGACAAGGCTGAGAAGGTCTATCCTGCTCAGCTGGGAACCAGCACAGGTTTTCCTCTGCTCGTTCAGGTTTGCACCTTGTGAGATCTGGGTAAGGCAGCTTGGGGCTCAAAGTCTTCTAATCACCATAAATCCCCAGGAAAAAGTGTGTTATAGGAATTTGCAAACAGAAGTGACAACCCACCTGTCAGCAGCTCTTTGTTTAAGTTTGCTCTGTCCACAGAGAGAATGTACTGCAAGGCAAGCAAGCAGAAAGCTTTGCTGAAGGACACTCTGCATGGCCAGAGAGGAAACCATCCCTTCCCTCATTCTCCCCAGCCTCTCCACATCCACGAGCCCCACACTGTCCATGACACAGAGACACAAATGCTAACAAAGTCCTCCCGTGCTCTGCAGAGCAGCTCCAGTACCTGGTCCTTCTTGCCATAAGGGATGGAGTATTTTTTCCCTGAAGGTGTGTGTATCCTCCTTGCCCTCATGGGAATGCCCTTGGCCACAATCTGAAACAGAAGAGAACACAACCCACACTTCTGGTCAAAACTGTGGGGTTTTAGTGCAAATTACAAAGCAACATCCCCTCCAGGGAGAATGGGGGGGCTCTTTGCTCACACATTTCCAAATCACCAGGGAAATCTTGACCAGGGCTGTCATGTGAATTCACTACACCTTACTGAGATTACTTACAAGCTCATGCTCATAAAAATCAGAGGGAAATTGTTTTTGGATAGAGGGGGCATGAAAAACCCCAGAGTGCTGGACAGGGCAGGGGATGAAAGCCAAATGACACCCTGGGACTGGGATGTGTGTTGTCAAAGTGTCCTGGATCTCTGCAGGGATCTGGGAGCAGGAGATCCCACCAGTGCCAGCAGCAGGATGTTAAATGGCAGCCAGTACCCTGCAGGAGAGTGCTGGGCTCCCAGCCAGGCGTGCTGGGCAGAAAGCTGCGCGGATGGATTTCAGGGGTCAGCCCAAAGATCAAGGATTTCTGGGAAAAAACAAATCCGGGCATGCCAGTGGGGAAAACAGCTGCCTTTATTGCATCCTGCTGCGTTGCATCAGCTCTTTTGGGAGCCCATCTACTCCTGCCCTGCTTGCCCTCTGCTCCAGCAGGGAGGGGAGCACAAAAGGGAGGAAAACACTGGAAGGAGCTTGGTGTTCCAGGGGTGGGCAGGATCCTACTGCAGATGTGCTGTGAAGCAGGGGAGAGTGAGACGGAGTGGAAATTCTCCAGAGTGGAAATCCATTTTGATTTAGGTGAAATGTACATCTTTGAGTCTGTGGCTAGAAAACAGAGCTATGTAACCTGACTGCAAAGCCTAGGCTCAGAGAAACTGATTCAATGAAGGACAGAGATAAGAGAGGAGGGACAGAGGGTGATACAGAGAGACACAGAGACTGCTGTGAGAGCAGGTCAACCTGACCTAGGAATTCTTTCGGATAAAGAAGAACTAGCGGCAAATGTCACTGAAATTCGTAAAAATGAATATGTATGAACCCATGGTGAACTTGTATGCATATGTATCTGAGAAGGGGATAAAAAGGGACCTGAAATTCCCAGTACTCATGTCTTTTAAGGAGAGCAATCTCCACATGCATCCAGCACTGTAATAAACATACCAGCCTTACAACTTTCACAAAGTTGTGGAGTTTTTAGTTATCTCGGCAAAACAAGAGCCAGACTGCAGTGGAAGAGGGACAAGAAGGGACAGAGAGCAAGAGAAGGTGGCAGAGTACCTGCTCCTCCATGCCCACGGCTCGCAGGGCTTGGCGTCCCCGGTGGGACAGGGCCAGGTTGATGCTCCTGCCCCGGGCAAAGCTGGACACTCGGATATCTGCAGGGAGACACAAAGCTGGACACTGGGATATCTGCAGGGAGACACAAAGCTGGACACTGGGATATCTGCAGGGAGACACAAAGCTGGACACTGGGATACCTGCAGGAGACACAAAGCTGGACACTGGGATACCTGCAGGAGACACAAAGCTGGACACTGGGATATCTGCAGGGAGACACAAAGCTGGACACTGGGATATCTGCAGGGAGACACAAAGCTGGACACTGGGATATCTGCAGGGAGACACAAAGCTGGACACTGGGATATCTGCCACAAAGCTGGACACTGGGATATCTGCAGGAGACACAAAGCTGGACACTGGGATATCTGCAGGGAGACACAAAGCTGGACACTGGGATATCTGCAGGAGACACAAAGCTGGACACTGGGATATCTGCAGGAGACACAAAGCTGGACACTGGGATATCTGCAGGGAGACACAAAGCTGGACAAGGTGTAGGGGGAGTCCAGCCTGGACCCTCTGTGCCACTCTAGCCTGGAAGAAGCAGCAGCTCCAATCCAGCAGAGGGAAAGGAGGATACCAACTATTGTCACAGACATCTTTTATGGAAAATCCTTTCTTTAGGATTTTTCCTCCTGAGAAGCTGGGAGGCCTCAGGAACAAAATGTAAACATTGATTATCTGCTGCTGTGGAATGCAACAGGTGGATCTGTGATTGGCCCATGTTGAATGTTTCTAATTAATGGCCAATCACAGTCAGCTGGCTTGGACAGAGAGTCTGAGCCACAAACCTTTGTTATCATTCTTTCCTATTCTGTTCTTAGCTAGCCTTCTGATGAAACCCTTTCTTCTATTCTTTTAGTATAGTTTTAATATAATATATATCATAAAATAATAAATCAGCCTTCTGCAACATGGAGTCAGATCCTCATCTCTTCCTTCAACCTGAGACCCCTGTGACATGGTCACAACTTTGTTCATGGCTGATCAGATGGAAATGTCTGGGCATTGGCTTGTTCCTTCTCCCATTTGCCTCATTTGGACTTGCTGGGATGTCTGGCCAGTGCATGGGGCAGAGCCTGCTCGTCCCAGCATGTGTATCAGTGTAAGCAAAGGGCCAAAAGCTGGAGCAGTGCAGTGGGATCCATCCAGCCCAGAAGGCAGGTGAGAGCCATCAGAGGCTTTTTGAAGCTGTGGAACCTCTGGCAACGTTAAGCTGTGCAGCAGAACACCTGTTCTGATGTCTATCAGGGCAGGAAGAGTTACCACAGAGTGTCAGGCACGGCTCCTCCCTCCCTGCACTGCAAAACTTGAGTTATTTCCATGGTATCATTCCCACCTGCCCCTTGGCTTGCCACCTCTGCCCAGGTCTTTTTTGTCTGCCAGCTAACAGATGACCAATTTCTCTGCCTTTGAGCCAGTGGCTTGGCTCTAAATCCAAATTTCTCTTTTGTGGTGCCTCATGGATCTGGAGGCTCCATCTCTTCTTCTGACCCAGCACTGTGCTATAATGCTTTCTGCAGAGACCAGGCTTCAAAGGTGGGGATTTGAACCAGTGTTTAAGCCAAGAATATAAAAAGGGCATAATTTCAGCAGCTAAAGAGTGGGTTCCCTCCACACAAGATGAACTTCAAGTAAGTGCTCCTCCCCATCACAAGAGCTAAAGAGGAGAGAAAAAAGAATATCCCCAAAGTGCCACTCTCAGCTTTCATTATTTTCTTACCGTTCCAGTGAGCTCCCACAGTAATGATCAGGCTGACCTTACCTTCTCTGGCTTCATAAACGTCAACATGGAAACCTCTTCTGGCAAAGAAACAGGCATTTAATGCACCCACCTGCAAGACAGGGATCAGGAGAGGTGGATGAAGTATCTCAGGGGTCACTGCTGAGATGCACCAAAGGAAAGAAGTGGTCAGGGGATGCAGCTCAACATAAACAGGGAGGTGCTTTAACCAAGAAACTCAGAAGACATTTTACTGAAGGGCAGTCCTCTGCCAGCCCTGTGTGTTTGCAGAGTCTCCAAGGCAAAAGACACCCATCAAAACTCTTTTTTTAAAGTCATACCAAGCTCAGGCTTGTTTACACACAGCAACTGAATGCAGCAGGGCTCACCTGGTGTAGGCAAGCTCCAGCTCCTCTCTGGACTGTGTTTACCTCCCTCACCAGTATTCAGGGCACAGCAGCATTCCCTTGGGAACACAGTGAGGGAGAGCACTACAAATGTGTCCTGTTTGTAATTTAAACTAATTTTTAAATTTAATTTCCATTATGAATTGCTGCCAGAACTACAGCCTCTTCTGTCATCACTCTTTTCCAAGAAGCTAATGGCCAAAAAGTCCAGGGAGAGATGTGGATGCTGCAATGCCCCAAGCTGTCATAGAATCATTCATAGAATGGTTTGGGTTGGGAAGGAAGCTAAAGACCATCTTGTCACATCCCCCTGCCATGGGCAGGGATACCTTCCACCAGTCCAGCTTACTCAGAGCCCCATCCAGCCTGGCTTTTGGTGTCACACCTCTCTGCAAGCAGCAGTGCATGAAAACCATCCCCAAACAAAAGTGGGTAGAGGAAGGTGTTTCCTCTCAGCCTGGCATTTACTGGTTTCAGCTCTTGCCAAGCATTTCACGTCGGAGCTTTGGCTACAGCCAAAATCAGCCAAGGGACAGGGCAGCCCAAACAAGGATTGGAGTTCAGGGTACCTGGGCACCACTGCTCCAGCCACCCCCAAACCCTTCACCCCAGAAAAGAGCAGGAGCCTCCCACAGCAGGAGCTCCATCAACACCCCATCATCTGACACAGGAATGACTTGAAGAAAAGCATTCACCCCCACATCCAAGCAGTGTTTTCACATCCTCAGCTCCCAGCTAACAACCATGCAGCAGCCAAAAGGCATTTCCTACCAGACCACCACCAACAACAGCAACTCTCTTCCCTCGTGGGTCCCAGGGCTCCATGCTGGCTCAGCCCCTGGGGCTCAGCTCCTGCTCTGTCTCTGATCCCTGTGCTTCTCCCCAGCCCCAGTGCCCTTGCCAGCGGGGAGGGGAGGGGAAGGGAAGGAATGTGGGTGGCTGAGTCATGCCTGGGCTCTTCTGCCCCCAATTCACATTAAAGTTTAACTCCCAGCTCAGGGACTGTCAGGGAGTCAGCCTGGGGTGTTGAGATGGCAAAGTCAGGCAGTCAGGCTGCTTTGGAAATTGCAGAGCAATCCTGCAGTCTCCAAGGAATGCACACAGAGCAGGAGGAGAGCTTGCATGGGCCAGGCTTTTGCTGGTGCTTCACTGGGATGAAACTGCAGAAGCACTGGTGGGACAATGCGGGGCGACTTCTGAAACCTCTCCTTAGGCTGGGATTGAGCCACGCTGCTCTCCCAGGAGCCTCATCCCATCTTTGAGGACATCCCTCCTCCAAGGAAGCTCTGTGTGTGTGTGGCTCAGGGTTTTGGGGTGGGATGAGAGCCACACTTCTTGCCCAGGAACCTCATCCCATCTTTGAGTACATCTCTCATCCAAGGAGGCTGTGTGTGTGTGGCTCAGGGTTTTGGGGTGGGATGCTTATGAGAGAGCTCATGCCTGCTCTGCAGAAGCTTTCCAGGACTTAGACAAGGCTAAGGCAGGCATCATTTCACATGGAAATGCTCTGCAGGCATCATTTCACATGGAAACGCCCTGCTGAGCCAGTGCTGCCCACAGTAAGCATTGCAAAGGGAGGAGCCAATTAGAGCCAAATACAATAATTAAACAGCAGACAGTGAAACTGCAGATGTTTGTATCACCAAGTACAATTTATTGCTAAACCTGCCAGGCCCCAGCAGATTTGGCTCAGAGAATCATTAAGGTAGAAAAAGTAGAAAAAGCCCTCTAAGAACACAACCCCTATGACCCTAAATGCCACATCTGTGTGGCTATCAAAGACCTACAGGGATGGGGCAGTGCTCAAGTGCTTCCCTGGACAGCCTCTTCCAATGCCTGACAATGTTTCCAGTCAAGAATTTCTTCCTAATAGTCAATCCAAACTCACAACTTTCAGGTAGAGAAGTTAGAATCTCAAAGACAACAGAGCAGAGAGGGCAAAGAGCAAGGGAGGCATTGCATAGTAAATAAATTATTCATTAATTGTTTTTGGAACACAGACAGCTTCCAGCAGCGATAGTTACTATCTTTTCTTCATTCCAAAATGACGAATTTAGGTCCCTGGGTTTTCTTAATCAGGCTCACTCAAAAACTGCAGCAAGCAAACCCAGTGTACAGATGTTCTCCACTCTAAAAACAGAAGGTGGGAATATATTGAGAAAGTGCTATAAAATCATCATTCATCTTTCTATATTAAACAAAACCAGGCTGCTGAGAGCATGAAAAAGTGTTGCCTGATAATAACTCCATGTGAGCCTTTCAAGAAGTCATAAATAAAACTAAAATGAACAGGATAACATGGGCATGGATTAAAGCCTGTCCTCTGGGGAAAAGTACAGGAGGGAAAAGTGCTCAAGAAAAAGACATGTCAACGGCTGAGGAAGAACAGCAGGATTTTATTGGTTTTACAAAGGCTCTGGTGCACTTGCAGAGGATCCTGTACTGTCAGTATGTGGGCCACCTGCAACAAGAAAAACAGGGTTATTGTGTTTAGTAACAGCCCATAGTGCTGCAACTGCAAAAAAACCAAAGTGTTTGGTCTCATGCCTTGTGGTGGCAGGCAGCTGAGGAAGAGGAAGAGCAAAGTTTAAAGGCCATGACAAGACCTCCTGATGTCTGCAGGGAATTGCACTGATGCTGACAGGAGCCAGGGGTTCTTTACTGGCTCAGATTACAAACCCATGCCAAGGGGAAATAGGTAGAAATGCTCATCCCTTGTAATCCCATTAGGGAAATAATCTGTTCAGGAATTCAAATCCCCTGCTAAAGAGGGCTGTGCAGACACCCCTGCCAGCAGGTCACCCGTGCCCTGTTCTCCTGTTCACTGAGGCTCTGAAAGAGCCATGGACAGGAATAAAAGTGGAGTTCCCATGTCACCCCCACCTTCCAGGCTCTAGAAAGGGGAATTTCTTCACCAGCCTTGGCATGTAAGGACTTCCCAGCACCTAGGAAGCCAAGCAGGGCAGGCTCAGAGGAGGCACAAAGCAAGTGAGCCCCTGGAGGAGCTGGCTGTGCACAAGGCTCAAGGGCTCTATGGATTTGGGAGCATCCTGGGGAGAAGTTCAAGGCAGAAATCAGCCATTTCTGCACTTTAAACCCACCCCCTCCAGCTGCAAGCACGAGCTTGTGGCAAAGGCTCAGCATTATTTCTGATATTCCCCTCCCTTTGTACCAATTTTCTTAGCTGGTTGTTTGGGGTTTTTTTATTTTCCCAGGAATCTCTGATGAGCAAATGTCCCAGCAGTGCTTTGAGAACATAAACCCTGCTGGGACCTTTAGGACTTCCCCATCCCCGATTTATGTGGCAGGTGACTGCTGGGTTCACAGGGACACCCAAAAAAGCAGGGTGGGAGATCCAAAAGCAGGGTGGGGGACACAAAAGGCAGGGTGGGGGATCTCTGTGATGCTCCCCCTTGTCAGGTGCCCGCATTTATCCCCCAGTCTGCCTTGGCAGCCCAGCTGGGCAGGGAAAGGGCTGCAGGAGCACGTTGACTCACAGAGGCCGGGCAGAGGCGCTGGTCCAGGGCTGTTCTGTGCTGGGGGGCACTGGGAACACCGCCGCGGGAGGGTAATGGTGGTGGTGGTGCACCACAGGCGCCTTGGGTCTCTCTGCCTTCACAGCAAGCTGCAGGTCCTTCTTGGAGAGACACAGACAAAGGGTGGCTTGGGAATGGAGAAAAACGCGGTGGCAACATCCATAGTGGCCGTACTACTTGGCTGGTTTGGATTTAAGTTTGTGTGGCAGTTTTGTCGCCTGATTTTTTAAGTTCTTCCAAGCCTTCTGATGTTTGCATTCTTGTAACAAACTTGCTCACACGCTTCCTGTAAATAACTCATTGTTTTGCATTCTTTTATAGAAGAGGAGAAATTTGATAGGCTTTTGATTTACCCAGTGTCATTGGAGAGGTGGCACTTTCACCCTCCAATCCACTGTCAGTTTTGGAAATCTATAAATGTTGAAGTGAGAAAATAAAACTTCCCTTTTTTCACCTTGATAACAGCACTGTTGTTTTGTTCCCTATAGTGACAGTTTTAGTATATTTGGTACAGCAGTGCTTAGTGGTTATTTTATTTAATGCATGGAAGTCTATAGTTAATTTTTATTATTTTAGATTTTTTTTATTATTTAGATTTATGCACAGGTTAAATGGGGCTGTTGAAGGGTGAGTGGGTTTTGCTGACTATCTTTTGCTTTTTTAGCTTATGGATTATTTTGTGGGTGGGGATTACAGCATCTTGATTTGTTTGGTACTGTTGGCGGTGCATTGTTGAGGTGGCAATCGGCATTTGTTGGTTTTTATTTTTAGGAACTTTATTGTAGATAGGTTTTTGAGAGTTTGGGTAAGGGGTTCAATTGCTTGACGCTTTTTGTTTTTATAGTTATATAAATGTTATATATTTATATATAATATGTAGATAACTATAAAGTTATATAAATATAACATAATATCATAAACAATATATATAATATAAAATAATAATATATTATAATATATTATATTATACAAATAATATATATTATAATAATATAAAATATAATATGATACATAAATATAATATAATTAATATATAAATATACATTTATATATAATATTTATACAACTATAAAACTATAACTACATAACTGTTATATATATAATTATATATATAATTATATATATATAACAGTTATATATAACTATACATATAGTTATTTTAAATGTTTATTTGAGGTCTTTTGGGGCAGAAACCTGTGCCCCTCATGGAGGGGGGCAGGGTTCCACTCAGCCACCCCCTGGGAAAGGAAGATTTTTAGGATCTATCTGGAGGAGATTCTGCAGGTTCCAGTACAGAAGGTCCAAGAACACTTGGTGACTTCAGATTTCACCTGACCCTCAGACCCCACTCCCCCCAGTTTATTCCATTAATTGATGTCAGTGAAATGCAGCATGCCAGGACGGCCTGGAGAGGAAGGTGGCCATCAGGGCATGCTCTTGCTCTGCCATCTTTCCTTTCATTGTCCTCTCCAGTGCTCTGGCTCTCCCAGCTCTCTCCCTGTGTGCTTTGGCCAGGCCTGGGTGTTGTTTGTTACCTGCTGGGGGACATGAGCCACTGCCCCCCCAGGCTGTGTGAGCAGGGCTGGTGGCAGAGCCTTCAGCATCATGTTCTGCATCAAGATCTGGTGCATCTGAGCGTTCTGCATCAGCATCATCTCCACCATGTCTGGGAAGAGAAAAGAGTAAGAGCTTTATCCACAGCTGACAAGCAGCAGAGGCAAAATTATAAAGAGAGTCCTCCAGCACAGAGTGGGCACTGCCACAGAGGCAAAGCAGCTGAAAGGGGGCACACTTTCCTGAGCTGTAAGCTATGTGTGTATTCTATTTGCCATCTATTAGGAGTAGGGCAGTTCTCTTCTGTTGATTGGGCAGTTTCTTTTATCTCTTCCACAACCCATCCTCCCTCCAGAGAGATCTCTTCTATTAATAGGCCACTGAGTGTCCCTGCACAGCTGGTAAAACTTACATCATCCCATTGTAAGGTGCTCCACCCAGAAAGAAGAGCCAAACATCCCTACCTAAATATAATCTGAGACTTACAACAACAGAGACACCCTTTTCCCACTAAATTCCCAAAAGAACAACTTATCTTCTCCACTAGATTCCCAGAAAAATACCAAACCCACCTACACCACCACCAGACCTTTGAAAACAAACGTACACCCTTCTACAGAATCACTGCTTTGACAAAACCACATCTGTCACTCCAAGAAAACTACAGCCACCATTTAATCAAAACTGCTACCAACACCCTAACCAACAGTGACAAGTCATATTCTACCTCTGCCAGTAGTTTATTTTCTAGTTTTTTGTACTATTTTTAAAATTTTCCTAGTAAAACACTGTTATTCCTATTCCCATGTCTTATGTGATGGTGCAGTGCCACCTTGAGTGAGAGCCCACTGGCTCATGGAATAGAAAAGGATGGAAAAGACCTCTAACATCATCAAGTCCAAGCCTCAATCTCTCATTTCATGCACATCAAATCTCCTTACAGGATCTCTGGGATACAAAGGACTTGTGCAGTGTAACTAATTCACTTGGGGAGGAGTGAAGAGGGAGAGGGGAGAAAAAAAGAAGGGAGAAAACAATGAAGGCAACTCTCATTTTCCTTTTTACTGATCATACAAAAAGTAGTTCATACGTAGCAGCATCAGAGAAGTCCTGAGTGGATTTGGACTATTTTGGTTATGAAAAGAAACTCTGATTTGAAAATCCAGATACTTAGGTGAAGTATGAGCTGTGAAATACTGCAGTTCCATGACTGAGGATTCCTGGGTAGGATGAAACTTGGGCTGAAGGCTGAGCCAGGGAAATTGTCCCAGGTTTTATTTCATGTATCATTTCACAGTAGCACCCACCTATGTTTAGAAACAAACTTTTATTGGCATTGCACTATATTTAGAACAACACTTTCCGATGTTCTGTCTCATTTCCAAACACAGGGTACAAACAAAAGCCTGAGGAGATTGAACAGCAGGTTAGGAAGGAACAAAAGAATAAAACCAGATTTTAGAAGCCTGTTTGCCAGTTCTGGAGTCACCCATGTGAATGACTTTCACCTTGTTCATATTACTCAGTGCCACGAGTTGAGCTGTTCTGCTTTCCCAATCTCCTCTAGAGTTTGAAGTTCCTTCTTCTTTAGTTTTAGTCGTAAGAGTTTCACAACTGAATGCTTTCACAACTGCTACCCATTCCACTTACAAACCACAACTCCCCAAGCCGCAGCAGCTCATTAAACAGCACATCCCTGGGGAGCTTGGAGCCCATGCCATGTCCCCTGCCAGGCCTGGTGGCAGGAGCTGCTGCTCCATGGAGGGTTTCTCACCTTCCTTGATGCTCCCAGGGCGGGGGGCTGCCAAGGGCTGGGCTGGGGGGATCTGGGTGATCACAGGGGAGGGCTGAGGCAGCTGCTGGATGATGGTGGCAGGCTGAGCTGGCATCTGCAACAGGAAGGGAAAATGGACAAGTCAGGCTTGGTTCTGGCCAGCTCCCCTGTGGTGGTGTTCACAGGGGTCCCAGGATGAGGGAAGAGATGAGGATCTGACTCCATGTTGCAGAAGGCTGATTTATTATGTTATTATATATATTATATTAAATTATACTAAAAGGATAGAAGAAAGGATTTCATCAGAAGGCTGGCTAAGAATAGAAAAAGAAGGAATGATAAAGGCTCTGTCTGAGACTCTCTGTCCAAGCCAGCTGGACTGTGATTGGCCATTAATTAGAAACAACCACATGAGACCAATCACAGATGCACCTGTTGCATTCCACAGCAGCAGATAATCATTGTTTACATTTTGCTCCTGAGGCCTCCCAGCTTCTCAGGAGGAAAAATCCTAAGGAAAGGATTTTTCATCAAACACGTCTGTGACACTCCCCCAGCTATGGGAACAGGTGTCATCTGCCCAGGCTTCAGGAAAACTCTGGGATCCTCATGGAGAAGCTGTTGGGGCTGTGGGCTGCCTGAGCAGGCAGTGATGTGCATTAGAAAGTGGCTGAATGTCCAGGCTGGAGTGTGGGCAGCCCTGCCACTCCTTTTGCCATCTTGCTGCAAGAGTAAACCACTCCCATTGTTAATTCTGGGGTTTATTTGTAAGATGGCAAATAAGGTTTTCCCTTTTTTCCCTTTAGGTTTCGCTGCAAGGGTCCCATAAAAGAGCAATGGGCAAATCTTCCTTTTTTGTGGGATGAGCAATCCCATACAGCTCCCAAATGATTGCCAGCCCAGTCTGGCACAGTGCTGGTGGTGTTTTCTAGGAGATAATCCTTACTGTCTGCTGGATAATCCTTGGTGGCTCCACTGGGGAAGCTGGAAAAGGGATCTGGTAGATTTGTGGCAGGGCAGCTCTGTGGTCATGGCAGTGTCCCCCATCTGGTGCAGGTGGCTGTGAAAGCTCTTCCAGAAGGTGCTGCTCCTGCAAAGTCAAGTATTGTTTTTTTCATTTTCTTAAAGAAAACCTGGTCACAGCAAGGCAGACATTATGGTTACGCTCCCTGGACTAAATGGGATCAGCCCCTAGGAACCTGCAGCAAGGGCACTGCCAATGCCTGCAAAAGCATAAAGAAATTTTTCCTTGCCACAGATCTTGAAGCACAAGCAAAAAAGATTGGGGGGAAAAAAAATGCACAGAACAAGCTGCCAAAAGTCTGGGAAAACATTTCAATAATAGTTGGTGACAGTGTTCACAGGGGTCTCGGGTTGAGGGAAGAGATGAGGATCTGACTCCATGTTTCAGGAGGCTTGATTTATTAATTTATGATATATATTATATTAAAACTATACTAAAAGAATAGAAGAAAGGATTTCATCTGAAGGCTAGCTAAGAACAGAATAGGAAAGAATGATAACAAAGGCTTGTGGCTCAGACTCTGTCTGAGCCAGCTCACTCTGATTGGCCATTAATTAAAACATCCAACATGAGCCAATCACAAATGCACCTGTTGCATTCCACAGCAGCAGATAATCATTGTTTACATTTTGTTCCTGAGGCCTCCCAGCTTCTCAGGAGGCAAAATCCTAAGGAAAGGATTTTTCATAAAAGATGTCTGCAACAATAGTTGGTATCCTCCACAAGCTAGGAATAACTAACAATTACTATTGTCTCTACTTTGGCATGGCTAAAAATCCCTTCTTTGCCTTCTGGCACAGAAAGTTTATGGTGCAGCAGATTCAAGAGAAGCAGAATCACCCCACTTCAGCGCCTGAAGCAGGCGCAAGCTCCCTCAGCTGCAGTGAGAGGAACCAAGCTGCTCTCCAGGCTCCTTCCCTGATTAGCTGGCCCAGCCTTTATATCCCAAAGCAGCAGAGCACTAAACCCTGCCCAGCCCCAGAATTAAAGGCCAGGAAAACCCTGAGCCCACATCAGCAGTGGATGTGCAGGGAATTGCTCTTACCCTGAGCTCCTGCAGCAGATTTCTCCTTTGCCTCAGGGCACTTTGGAGCAGGTCCTGAGGTCTGTTCCCTGCAAGAGGAAGAGTTGCCATTATCTCCCCAAAGGATCACAAAGACAGAGCTATTACAGCACCTGTGTTACGATATCAATGTGGAAAATGTGTTATTGCATAGCTGGATGCTGCATATGGGTAAAGCCTTACAAAATAAGGGCTTGTTACCTTTTTAAAATCATGGCTCAGGAATGCTATTTGGAGAAGCAGAAGAGGACTGTGGGAAAGTGACTGAGCTGAATTAGGGGTAGAAAAAGAAGTTAGATAGCCATGATGTGCTCACATTGTGGTGTATGGTGGTTGGTTGGGCTATGTCTGTTATAATTTTAAACAGTGAAAATAAAGGTCTAACTGCTCACAAAGATCTGGTTTTTGCAATAAAGGGACTCCCCTTTGCTCATGCCTGGGGACTCAGTGTTGCTCTGCTTCACCAGCTTGAGTTCCTCCACAAAAGGCTTGGGCTGCTTTTCTTGTCAAATACGTGCGTGGATAATGACTTTATGCCATGTGCAGCCACAGCTGCTCAGCAGCTCTGCACAGGCAAAACCCCTCTGAAAATAAACTCTTAAGGTTGCTCTTTAAAGCCTTCTTTTAACCTCCTGGTTTAGGAATCCATTTCAGGCTGAAGGTTTCTAGATGTGCCCTGTGCATGCAGAGGACGCCTGTCTGTAGTAACAGCTCCATCAAATCTGGTTTGAATATCAACTTTTCTGCTTCCATTTTGTTCTGCATCAGCTTCCTTTTCAGTTCATGCCACACGTGGCTGATTTTGAAATGAAGATAAGCAAGAATGTTCTCATATACCTTGGAGCCACGCCTGGCATCTGCTCTGCAAAGCACCAGTTTGTATTTTGAAACTGTAAATTGTTCTAGGGGATTTTTAAAAGTGGCCACAGCATTAGAAAATTCCAACTATCTGTGCGTCAGATCAATGAATAGGAACCCACAGTACAATGTAGAAATATCAAAGAGCTTCTCTTGGTGGCCTTGAATCCATAGACAATATAAACAGTGCATGTGCCATGCAAAGAAATTAAGTGTTCCTCCTGCCTTTTCAGAAGGCCAAGCAAACTACAACAGGGTTCCTCCTGCCTTTTCACCCAAGCCAAGCAAACTACACCAGGGTGTACTCCTAGGTGTAAGAGCTAGGACAAACTGGATCAGGATCACTTTGCTCCAGCTGAGAGGCTGCACAGGATAAGACCAACCTTTCCTGGGCAGGAAGGCATCTGATGTGAGTGCTCAGCTGGTTGTTCACTGCCCTTGCTCAGGGGAAAAAAAATAGCTGAAGAAATTCAAAAGATAAAAAGCAATTACCTCACAGATGAAGGGGAAAGAGGGGATCATCTCCTGAGGAACTCATGCCTGAGAACATAAGCAAGCCCTTTCCAAAATATGCCTAAAATTAGAACAAATGCTTCTCTTACTTGCAGCTGGGAGAGACAAATCCATCTTCTCTAGGTTCTCCTGTTCATTTTCTAGTCTCTGTTGGCAGAACCATAACCAGAACTGGTTATAAGTCAGGCAGAGGAGCTCACAAGGATTCCCAAGCTTATGGCACAAGTTTGGGATGGAGGAAATAGAGCAGGAGTGGAGAAAAATGGTGGTTCTTAAAGAAATATGAAATGCTTAATTACAAATCCAGTTACCATAAAGAATAGTGATGCTTCCAACTGTCCAGGCCATTCCAGATCTTAAAACTGATAGCATGGTGAATCAGAAGACTTAATTTATTTTGTAGGGCAGAGAGCTGCATCACATGAAGAACTTGATAATGTTGAGTTTGGACTCTTGATTCAGCAAGGGTCTGACCAGGCAACACATCTTATGTGAAAACAGACATAAAATTGCCTTACAACAATCTGGGATTTTCTTTACTCAAGATGTACTCCTAAACTTTATCTGTCCCAGCTCAAACTGGCTTTGAGCTAACTGGTGACATCTCCCAGTTAAAATCTCTAACTGTTGACCTCTCCCATAAAACCAAAGACAATTTAATTTACTGTAGGTCCATGTAAACTTGCAGAATGTTATTTAAGAAAGCGACAGTGAGTAGTAGCACTCCTCAGTGTATCTCAGTAAAATGATTCTATAACATCATAAATTTATGTTAAAATTTAGTGTTAATGCTTCAACATGCAAGAGCAAAAAGCAGAGCAAAGGTGACCCTGCAGAATGATTCCCTTACCTTTTCTAGGAGTTTGAGTTTCAGCCGTGTCAGCTGATCCACCACTGAAGGATCTGCCATCATCTCCTGGAAGAGCAGGCAGGCAAAATCAGGTTAAAAAGATAAACAGAGGCAGATAGGTCTTCAGTGCTCATTTTTTCCCCTCCACAACCTTCACAGAATAATTCCATTATTAAAAACCAATAACACAAGATGAGCAGAAATTGAGAGAAGCAGCTAAAAGCTTCCATTTCACTCCTAGATCAGAACGAGTACAGGCATTCACAAAGTCACACACACAGCTTTTCCTGCCATTTCTCCCCACATACTTCTGTGCTGCAGGTTGTGATGCTCACAGGAAGGCAGCTGAGGCTGAATATTTATTTTTCTGTTCCTAATGGTTGCTATCCTTCCCCTGGCAGCATCACTAATCCTGTGCTCTGTGTTGTTAGAGACTTTTAATTAGCTCAGAGGTTCGTGCCTGGTTGCTAAGTTTATACTCTCAACAGGTAACATAAACAATTTCATCTCCAGGCACAGGAGCTTGCGTACCTTGGGTAAAGCAAATGCCTAGCGCATTGGTGGACAAGAGAAAAAAAAAAAAAAAAGAAATAAAAACCAATGGTTCTTTGAAACAAGGCCAGAAAATCCTCTCACCAGCCAGCAGCTCTCCTGGGAAACAAACTCTGAGGCCATTTCTGTACTTGCAAACCCCACAAAATCTTTCTGTCACATCTCCATCTGAGCAGCTGCTGCAGCCTTTGACAAGGAGTTTGCTAGTTATGCCTGTAAACTGCACCAGTGTAGTTTGCTTCTGTGCTTCCAGGAAAGAAACCCATCCCTTTTTGATTGCTGCTGAATATTGAGCTGATTATTTTACCACCAACTGGTTTACCAGAGTGCCCCTAAGAGCTGAATTTCTAGAGCCTTTGCTGCAGTATGAATAGAGGGTTACAAGGGAGTTTGGCAAAAAGAACCAGGTGTAAGTATTGCATTAAAAGTATAGCACCATATACTGTGTGTATATAAGAATATACACATACATATGTGTACATAAGTATAGTGTGAAGCAACTGAATGGAAATGAAGAGAAGTTTGTGCTTGATGTGACAGATATCCCAGAGGAAATCCAGCAATGGGGAAAAAAAAAATTAAAAAAATTAAATTAAAAGGCAGTTGGCAGCAAACCTGCTAAAGGATCTCTCTTTCCCTTCTTTTCTCTTTTTTCCACACTTGGTCACATTGTGATCCTTACTCCTGGGACATCTTACAACCTTTTCATTAATGTGGTGCCAGGAATGTGCCAGCCACACACAAAATCTGGCTGGAAGGGATCTGGAGCTAACACTGAATCCCAGACAAGGGATCACACTTAAAAATGAGGATTCAAAACAGAAAAACCAGACAAATTTTATCCTATAAAAGAATAACAGGTGTGTTACATGCACCTCACAGGACATCATTATTCTGCTCTATTTAGCAGGGCTGAAGTCACAGTCTGGACACTGTGCTCATTTTTGGACATGGTGGTTTAAGAGGGAAAGAGAGTCCAGGAAATAAAAAATAAAAAAAGGGTGCATTTAAAAAATGTAGCATCTAAGGAAGGCTTTAAAGAACTGGCTTTGTTTAATTAGTAAGTAGATGGTGAAAAGAGGACAGCCCAGCAGGTTTTAAATAAATGAGAGGATACAATCAAAGAACGGGGTGGAGTCGGGGAGAGGGGTTTGTCTGGAAAAACACAAGCATTTGGCTTAATGAGGAAGAGAAAACCTGATAAAAAATCTTCAAGAAAAGAAAGAAATTAAAGAAATGAAAGAAATCCTCATCAGCCACTAAGGGAAATGATGGAGCAGCTATTGAAACCAAAAAAACTTTCACACAAGTTGTTTATGAACAATTCACTAAGACATTTAATCATTCAGGCTTTGTCTTTTGGCACTGCCCTCGAGGCAGATGGTCTTTTTAATGCTTGCCAATCCAGCACACTGCTCTGAGTAACACATTTGACTAAAGCCTGTGTTTTTATAATTCAATTATTTCAAAATACAAAGAAGCCAGCAGTGTTGTAGCTTCAATAAGCAGAGCAAAAGGGAGTTGGTACATTTGGACATCTGGGGTCTTAAATTTATGGCCCTTCAAGGACGTTGGAGGAGACAGAAGATTCCAGAGGAGACAGAAGCCTGGAAACTTGGAGACAACTCCATGTGCAAGGAAATGACGATTGAGGGATCAAAGAATGACAACCAAATCAGCATGAAGAGCGAGAAACCAATAACCAGTACAGCACAGAATGTTGATTACTGCAGAGAATCATGCACCTTAGAACCAATGAACATTAATTTATTCATTCGCCGAAAATTTACAAATAAACAAAAAGGCGGGAAAGCAACAACCAACCATGCCCACAAGCTATTGGCTGCCCTTAGCCCCGCCCCTCCATTGGGCACCGCCCCTAGCCCCGCCTCCATTTGCCACCGTCCTCAGCCCCGCCTCCTTTGGCCGCCCTTAGCCCCGCCCCTCCATTGGGCACCGCCCCTAGCCCCGCCTCCATTGCCCGCCTCCAAATCCGCGCTCTCCATTGGCTGTCTCCCGCGCTGGGCGTGGCCGGCGGCCCTTTTGAAACGGCGCGGGACGCTCCCATTGGTGGCTGCCGCGGGAGGGGGCGGGGCCAGCATTCGCGCCGGCTTGCCCGCGGTATCCCAGCAGCCACTTAGCGGGAGTGGGCGGAGCCCGGCTGAGAAAAGCCGTCGCCATTGGCCGCTAGCCTCGGTGCGTCATGATCTGCGGCCAATGGGCACTAAGCCCCGCCCCTCGCGGCGCGGCCGGCGCGGCGGCGGGCGGGGAGCGGCCCGGGGCGGCCATGACGGACGCTGCGCTGCTGCTGCCGCCGGCGCCGTGAGGGCGCGGGGGGCACGGACCGGCCACGCCGCCGCATGGAGGCGCAGGAGGAGGTGCGGCGGCGCAAGCTGGAGGCAGGCAGGGCTAAGGTGAGGGGAAGGGGTCCCGGTGAGGCGGGGGCTGCGCTGAGAGCGCTGCCGGGCCCTCCCTGCTTGGCCTCAGCCTGGCCCGGTTCTCTCACCTCCGTGGAGGGTCCGTGCCGAGCTCGGAGCTCGGCCCGGGGGTGTCCCCGGAGTGGGGTGGCTCCTCAGGAGAAGCTGTGCCCGGCAGTGTTTCTGTGTGCCGGCTGCCTGCAGGGCAAATCCCGCTGCACAGGCATGGGAACATTAACTCGGGTCAGCACGGAGCAGCTGCAGCTGTGCATGTGCATTCAGGCTCTGCTCTCGTTGTCTCTTGGGGTTTCTACTCCCAGCTCTCCCATTTTTGCCCTGGATTCACTGTTTGTGCTTGGGACATGTAATATTGCACAAGGGATTGAGGATCCCGAAGAACGGGTGTTGTGTTATTGCTCGGCTGGCTCATTCCCCTGCCTGTGTGTCCGCAGGGAGAGCAGAGAGCTGGGCTCGCTCTGGTGGCTTCCAGTCACGCCAGCAGCAAACACTTCATAAGCCTTGAACGTTCAGGTGTAGTGTAGGGACTTGTGTGGAGCTCACAGGATGAGGCTGATACATAAAGACAACATTTAGAGACTTGTGTGGAGCTCACAGGATGAGGCTGATGCATAAAGATAGTATTTAGGGACTTGTGTGGAGTTACGAGGCTGATACATAAAGACAACATTTAGAGACTTGTGTGGAGCTCACAGGATGAGGCTGATGCATAAAGATAATATTTAGGGACTTGTGTGGAGTTATGAGGCTGATACATAAAGATAACATTCTCTGAGTAATCGTTACCTGCAGCCACGTGTTTAGCGCTGGTTGTGTGCTAACCCAGTTAAACAAACACTTCTTTGTTTTGGTAATGTTGTTCAAGGAGCTGATTGGAAGTGCTTGGTTATTTTGCTTTTAGTTCAGCTTTTCTGCTGGGTCTTGAGCTGGTTTTGTCATGTTTCCCTTCTGGTTGTCCCTGCTGAATAAGGCTTTTCAGTTCTCACCATTCCAGTAGGACTGGAATGGGGGCTATAGACTGGGTTGTGGGAAGTTTGGACCCATCAGATCTTTCCAGATCCTGCCCTTTCTGCAGGGACCCAGCCTGGATGTCTGGCTGGTGGGGTCAGAGGTGGCTTGGAGCTGTCCTGTGTTTGTGTTTCAGCTGCTTCCCACCAGTGCTGTGCCCAAGAAAATCCAAGAGAGCTTTTGTGGAAGGGAGCAGAGCTGAAGCTGCAGCCTGGTGCTGGGCAGTGCAGCTCCTCCATCCCTGGCCTGGCCCTCCCTGATGCTGCCATGGATTCCACACTGCCTGCTCCTGCTCAGCAGATTCTCATCTGCCTGCCTTCCCAGCCTTGTGCTGTGCTGTGAAAACAACTGCTCAAGAAAAAGTTCTGAGAGCAGGAGTTCCTAAGGTTGAAGAGTTACCTTAGCATGGCACAACCTGTGTTAGCATTTCTGTTAACATACATTAATTCCAGTTGCAGGACCTCTTTGTGATTAGAAAAATGTGGCAGACTTGGCTTGAGTAAGTTATCAGCTCCCACCTGTTGGAAAACTGTTGTTTGCCATTAAAAAAAAAAAAAAAAAAGAAAAAAATAAAGACAGGGACTTGCCTTAAGTTTCAAGTTATACCTGCAGAGCCATGATAGTGTTTACTATATTTATACTGTGTGCCAAATCTCTCTCTTCCCATTAAAAAACAAAACCATCATTAGCAGCCCAATCAGTGTTGCTGCTGCACAGAATGCTGAGAGGAGAGGGAGAGTTGCAGAGAGGCAGAGATAGATGTGGTGCTTCCTCAGCTGATGAAAATATCACAGAGCTCTATTCCCTGGCTGGCAGACTGTGGGCACCAGACAGCTTCCCAAAAGCTCCCAGGTGACATTTCCTCTTTGTTATTCCTCTGATTTTCATTTTTCTAGTTTTCTCTGTGCTCCCTTCCTCATGGACACAGCACAGTTTTGAAAGGGAGGAAGCACCATGAGCAAGTGCAGGTTGTCTTTCCTAGAGCAGCTTGAGGTGATCCCATCCCTGGTGTGACACAGGAGTGTTCAGTGCCCCCCAGATCAGCTTTCTGAGCCGTCTCTAGGGGAGCTGCTGGCAGCAGGGGACACAGTGAGGCTGGCTTGTGTGTGAGAGGCCTCTGTTGTGGCAACCTGTGCAGTGATGTAACTGCAGTTGGATGCTGCTTCACTCTGGAGGTGGGAACCCTTGAGGGCTTTCTGCCTCACCCCCACCCTCCAGAAAATGAATTATTTCATCTTTAGCATCCGTAGATTTTAGTCTGCTAAGCACTGACTTGGCAAATAAATATGATCTAAATGTTCTCCTCTTCAGACCTGCACTTGCATTATTCTTTTTCATATAGGAATAGAAATTCCATTTTTGAGATGCATTTAAGTTGTCACCTAATAATATTAATAATAATGCCAACTGTTGTATTTATTGGAGACTGTAATTGGCAGCTAAGTACTGATTGTATCAGGTAGATCAGATTCCTATTTGTAACAAATGCAATGCTGATAGCCAGGCTAGTAACTGAGAAACAGAACAAACCTAATTATTCAGAGCTGCTTTTTTCTCCTTGTTTGTTTCTACCTCACCTTAATTAGTCTGCATGTTGTTCACCTGTGCCTCTCATTACAGAGCTCTCTGTGCCATACCTCAGGTGTGGGAAGTTTTGCTCTGCTTCCATTTTACAGTTGGGACCTGAAAAATGAGTGCAGGTTTTCCAGGAAGTTTTCTCACCTCATCATTTTGAGGGAGGTCTAGAAAATACTTCTTGGTTTTGTGTAAGAGCACTTCTTGTTTATGTTTGCTGTATCCAGGAGCGGGACTAATGTTTATTTGAACAACCTGTTTCTGTTTGGTGCTGATGTGGTTTTCTGCTCTGTTCTGTTTTCTCTGGGTGTTGGTTTTGGTACTAATTTCTGAAGCACATAGAGTAATACCTCAAATTTTAACTGATGGTTGCTGGTGAAATGGAGTTGCAGTGCTTTGGTACCTGTAGAAAGGTGTCTTTGTGGGTGCTGTGGAGGACAGTGCTCTCAGGGTTCCTGTGGCAATGCTACATCTTGGCCAAAAGTGAAGCTTTCACCTTTGCATGTGCTTCTAGAGAGCAAAAGGAAAGTTAAATCTTTCAAAACAGGCATGATGGGATCTCACTGTGATAAGGCACAGGCAGTTGTGTCTTGTTTCTTTCTTCATGTTCACACTCAGTATTTGGTGCTGGCAGTGAATTTGAAATTCTCTTACAACAACACTTCATGTAGCTGATGAAAGGCTTTGGAAATACCAGTACCTGATATTGCTCTAAATAGAACTTTTCCCATAAATCTGGAGCATGCCACTCCACCAAGTCCAGTAGTTCCATAAAGTTTTGGTGTAGTTAGATGTTTTTGCATGGCATGTATTATTAGTTTATATGTTTAGTGTGTGTGAATGGGACAAAATAAGTTTTGTTTTGTTTTCTTTGACCTGTGCATTTAAAAATGTAGAGTGTTTAGGTGTTCAGTCATGCCAAGTCTTGGTATTTTAATGTGAGTTTCTTGGTCTCCCTTCATGAATCAGTAACTGCTCTTTGTAATGCCCACTCTCTCTGGCTTTCATCTTTTCTGCTTCTTTTACTCCTGTTTTCCCTTTTTCCCTGCTTCAGCAGTTTCCTCTACTCTCCATTTTCCTGCAGGTTTCCTGCTGCCCTGTTTCCCCATGTTATCAGGTTAATGAGTGCTGTAGCTATTTCTAACACACAGTGCCATCAGTAAGTGCTGGAGCTGACACCTGGTTTCAGAGGATAGTATTTGTGTCTCACTGCAGCTTTGTGGTCTATTCATTCTGCTTGTTAGCAAAGGCACAAGTCTGGCAACCTTCACTTAATCTGCATTTCACTATTACTAACTGTAGGAATTACAGAAGGTAACCTTAAAAATTAAGTTTTTGTACATAAGAATTTTATCAGCTGGTAAGAAATTGATGTTTTTCTGCAAATGAACCATTTAAGCAGGCTGCTGGGTGCAGCAGATGTGTAAGTGTGCCCCTGTTGAGTAGCTAAGCTGTCAGACAGAAGTTCCTGTAAGGAGAGGTCACTGAACTGGATCCTCTTCACAAACTGAATGAGAAGAATGGAACAAGATTTTTCTGCAAGGTGGCTGTTTGACAGGAAAACCAAACTCTTAAGCAGTGGCTTTTCATATCAATTGCAGGTAGAACTTGGCAGTGATGTTTACATCCAGTCATCAGTTAACTCTGTTTTGTCTCATCACAAGGATATTACACTGCACTTGATAACCTGTGGTTTTAACCTTGAAGTCTTCTTCCTTATCAGAAGGATGTCTGGATTTCTGCTGTGTGGGAGATGTTACTTGGAAATGCTGCCTAAACACAATACTAGAGTTGAAAATAACAATAATCCTTTTTAAGCTGTTTAGGGTGTTAGGGAGAGTTGGGTAATGAATTGTCAGTGACATTCTTTACAAGTCCCTGGGGCTTTGTAGAGCTGTGATAGCCTGCTAAAGTAGAGCATCTGATTCTTCAACAGAAGAAATTAAAATGACCTGGCTTAATTGATTTTCTATTTATGTACTGGAGGCTGCTTTCTGGCGAAGAAGTTTTGCTGTGTTCTCTTAAGGGGGTGGCAGGGAAGGAGCATTAAAATCAGCGGAAGTGAATCCTCATCTCAAAGCTTACGCTGGCTAAGACCTGTTTAGATGTATCTGTAGGGGTGTGCTGGTGCTGCTACCATGACAGGGGGCTCCTTGTTTTTGCTGCTCAATTATTATTTTTTCCTAATGCTTCTACTACATTGACAACTGGTTCCTTTATTAATTTGCCTTGCTGTAATTCTGGATTCTTATTGACACGCGAAGTTTCACTGAGTAAAACTTTGATTCTTGTGTGGAAATGAGCCTTTAGTGCTGGTGTGAGATTTGTTGCTTGATGGCACAGTTATCCAGTATGTTGTGAGTTATCCAGGCAGATAAAGCAGTTTTTCTGCAGATGTACATAATTGATCAAGACAGGAGCTCTGTCACCCATGACTGTGTTAATCTTGTGGTCCTGCTACTTTTTCCTTGCTTACCTCTCCCTGTACCTCTTGCAATCTTTCCTGAACAGTTTGCTTACTTCAGACAGCGAAAAGCAAAGGGCGACGTCGCGCAGCCGCAGAAAAAGGCGGCGAAGAGGAAGGGCTCGGCTGTCCACACGCATGACCTTCCGAAGGAAGAGCACCCAGTAGCAGCCAGACATGCTGGGAAGGGCGTAGAGCCTCAGGCTGGAGACACCAGCCTGCCAGAGGCACCAACAGAGGCACAGGTAAATCTTAGTATTTCTTGCCTTCGCTCTGCTGCATTTGCAGGTGGTTGTTTGACTCCATGGAGTGTTAGCTCATGGGCCACTAGCTGCTTGTGAGAGGTAAGTGAACTGCTGTTATTTTCACTTAGAAAAGTTCACTCTCTAACAAAGTAATCTCATTTAGTAAGACATGACATGGCCTGGGCAGCTGTTATTGCCAGGGAGCTGTTAGCCTCCTAAATTAAAGTTTTTCCCCTTTCGCTGCCATGGACTTCTCTTTGGGCAGACCTGTGGCTGTGAATTCATCAAATGGCAAATCTGGATTGGGAGATCAACAGAATTAAAAGCTGCCAGGACCTTGTAATGCACAGCATTAATTTGGTTTTGTATTACTAGGCTGGCTCAAATATGCTTAAATGTTTTCTGAAAAACTATCATTTATTCCAGCTATTGTAAAGCCAGCATAGATGTTACTTCCACAGATTTAAGGTGTGACTTTGCTTGTGTCTGATGTATTTTGGTATGTCTGTACTGATGGCTCTTTAAAGGTAGTCATGTTCTCTGTGGAAAGAATTTTGTGCCTTTTGCACCAAAAAACATCTCTCCAGATGCTGGTGTGTTTTCACAACATACCACAATAACATCAAAATAATGTGTTTGCAAACCTGCAATGATGGGGGATAAAATTTTTGTGTGTTATTTTGCTTTCTGTTGTGAGAGTATCCCTGATGCTTTCAGGATACCTTCAACAAAATGTTAGCATTGCAAAGGCTTTTATGAAGCTACACACCAAGGAAAAAGAGTGTTTTGTCACTCAGCCATAGCAGTGTCCTTGCTGCATTTGTGTGAGCTTAAATTGAAAAAAAACAAACAAAAATCACTTACTGCTGCTAAGCAGCTTTTTTTCAAAATAGCTGGCTTGTAAAGCAGCTGGAATTCTAGGTTACCTGGAGAGGGTGCCTCCGGGGAGGCAGTGATCATTGGGAACTACTTCCAGCAGACTCAAAATGCAGGGAGAGCTGTGGGCTGCCTTTTCCAAATAATGCCATAGTCATCTTGGTCTTGTTGTGACTTTAGTGAGGGGGAAACCTCTTTCAAGGTATCAAGCTGTGTTAAATCTGTGTGTCTGAAAAAGGTGTTGCTTTGTGGTTACCTGAATGGTTTTAGCATGTTTGTTAATTAATCTCCTGTCAGTTTACTCATTTTAAGTAGTAGATTAAAGATTGCTTCATCCTCTGCTCTTGTAGCTGGCAAACACTTAAGCATCAAATCAGTATTGAGGCTTAACCTGAAATTTAAGAGGCCATTATAATACTTTTGTTTGTTTGTTTTTGGTTTTTTTTTTTTTTTTTTTTTTTTTGCAGTTTAGTTCATTTCACCATGAAAAACCAGCTGGATTTAGCATAAAGTCAGTTTCTCACAACACAGGCCTTTCTGGCTCATACTTAAGATGCTTCCAAAATTATTCTGTTTTTCCTTGTTTTTATTTATAATAGGTATGATTTAGTGTTTGTTTTTTTTTTTTTTTTGTTTATTTACCAGGGCAGCACTGATTTGTCTAGCTGGGAGTCACTGGATGATCATGCAACTGAAGTAAGTGTGAAAAGTTGTATCTTTAGTAAAAGGTCCTGAATAGAGCTGAAAAAAGACTGATAATTGGTTGCTAAAATGATTAATTGACCATTGTTATCAAATATGATGAAACTGATGTGATTTCACTATTTTATAGTATAAAACAGGCATTTCTCTGTGTGTGCATTTACTGGCTGTGAAAGTTGGGTTTTGTAAAATCATAGACTTAGCCCAGAGAAGTGTCAATGTTTCAATGCTTCCAATTGATACACGGGTTCATTTTTCATTGTTTCATACAATACAAACAAAATGTATTCAAAATAACAAACAAGATACTGTATCCTCTATGATTATTGTAACAATGTTGCTCCTAAGAAGCCACAGGAATTTAATTTTAACTGAAGAGCTTTATATTGTTTCTCATTTGGGTGGACTGTTCTCCAGTCAGATGGATGTAAAGGCTTTGTTTAAATTGGGAATATTCTGCTTCCTTCCTCACAACCTGAGGTATTTAAATCCCAATGCATGCCAAAATGGCATCTTGCTACCATTTGGTGCTGTAGAATCACAACACTTTACTTTTCTGCCTTAAACTATCATAGAATGTATGATCATTTTTAATTTGAAGTTTTTAAATCTTAAGGATTTTATATATATATTGTTTCTATTAGATACAAAGTCCCAGCATTGAGTTACTTTTAAAGTAGAATTTGCCCAGGACTTAACCTTGAAACTGAATTTGTTTTCAGATGAATCCCAAAATGGTGTTTTTAGTGAATAAATGCTTTTCTGTTCCCTTTATGAAGAAAGCTAGGATAAATTCTGCAGAGTACAGCGAGGCTGATGCTCAGGTGTGCCAGGCAAGGATAGCTGAGCTGGAGAGCAGGCTGCTGGAGAAACAGGAGGCAGTGGAGAGACTCACTGTGCAGATGGATGAGCTGCAGGACCAACTCACCCAGCACAACGATTCCATGCAGCTCCAGGTGTGTTTCACAGAGCTGGGGAATGGCATAATAGTACCTTATTTTAATCCTAAAAATATTTCAGCCTCAAAAACCTGTTGTTTTCTAGTGAGAAGTACTTCACCTTGCTAACATGTACTGCAAAAAGCAGCATCCTCTTCCAGAATACTAAAAAAATATTTTGCATTCCCTTTCTCTAACAATTCTATGTAAAGGTAAATTATTACCATATGCTTTTTAAGACTAGTGATTTTCCCCTTTATATGTTCTTTTTCTCATTCTAGGATTGGGGAAATAAAAGCATTTCCTGTTGGTGAGAAATAAATTGAAAAGATAAATGTGATTAACAAAAAATAGGATTAATGTATCCCATCTCATTAACCTCCTCTCACATGACTGAAGGGAATTGCAGGCAGATAGGAAACAATTTAGGGGGTGCTAAATATTCATTATGTCCTTCTTGAAAACTTTATTGCTTTTTACATCAATGAGAGCTACAAATCTGGAAGTAAAAATACTAGTTTCATTGCTGGTAGCCCACAATTTGTTTTTAAAATCACTTTTGGTTAGGTTTGTCATCTCGGAGATCAGTTTAAGACTACTCTTTCTTCATGCCTGCCATCATCTTTGGACACAAAGATTTCTTTGGTTAAAACAGAAATGTGACTATGGACTCTGTAATGGCTCTGCTTCAAGAAAGCCTACTTGGTTCCAAATGTGTTAAGAGTATCTTAATGTCAAAAGTGCCCTTCTTGTGACCCCTGTAGGAAAGCACAGTTCAGGAGCAGAATGAAATCATCAGGAAGTTAACAAGCTGCCTTCAGCAGGCCAAGAAGGACCGGGATGAGCTGCAGGAGGAGGCTGCACGTGTGGCTGGCCAGATCCACGATTTACAGCTCCAGTTACATCAGGTGTGCCCCTCCTCCAGTTTGCATGTCCTTACAGAGAGTGCAAGAACAACTTGGGACTGTGAATGTAAAAACCTTGAGCTGGTCATGTAGCTCCTCATAGTTCAGTTTGAAGCACAGCAGTGAAAATGGTTTCAGGGCAGGGTTTTTTCCTGGTTGCTACAGAGGAGTCCTGGAAATAACCTCAGATTTTCCACTTGCTTGCATAATGTTTTGAAGGTCATTGCACTTCTTTGTTCATCACTTTAAGCCCTTGTTAGGGAATTTTGCACAGTGTTGTTGGTGGTGTTATGGGTTGAGTGAAAGCGTTAGACAAGCCCTGCCTTAGGTTCAGATTTTTGGCAGCAGTTTGAATTCAGGTGAGGCACACCTAAACAGCTCTGGCTCATGAGTTCTTAAGAACTGCAGATCAGGTTTATCATAAATTGAGTTATTTACTGAGTAGGCAGAAGATTAACAGACAAATGGCCTTAAACAGGTTGAAACAACTGCTAGAAGATTACATTAAACAGTGCAGAACATAAAGGTATCTCTATTATAGCTAGCAAAGAAATACTATAGATTAGGAGTCAGTGTAACTTTTCACTGAACTGATGAAGTACAGAGATTGCTTTCACTCAGCCCCCAAGAGTGACCACACAGTGGCATCCCAGCATTGGGGAAGGCCCCACACATTTCCACACAATGTGCAGAAGACTTCTGCCTTCTGAAAATTTGGTGTAGCTTTAAGGGTCTGTGAAGTAAAGTGTCTGTCAGTCAGAAATTCAAACTAATCTTCCTTCAACCTCTCTCCCAAAGCAAGATGTTTATTGTCAGCTGGGAATGCCACCTCCATGGTGCCAGAAATATCTCACTACCAGACAAATGTCTGGCCTGAAATATTTCACCAATTAGCAAATTCTTGTGAGGGGGGAGATGCCCTGAAGCTCTTGCACCAGCTGATAGGCAGAACAGATAAGCCTTTCTGTGGTGGGGGAATGTCCTGCCACAAGTGGTTTGTGGCCTGTGCACAACTGCTGCTATACAGTTTGGGCTTGCATGTGATCATTTGTCCTTTGCCAGAGAAATGTATGGGTTTCTGCTTGGGCAACTGGAACATCTCAGCTGTTAGACAGAAACTTGCTCTGTTGAGGTCATGTGACTTGGCTCAAAGAAAGAAATTTAAATTGACACAGTTCAAGCAGCCTCTCTGACACATAGGAACCTGCTTCAGTTCAACAGGTTGATCATGGATCTAATCTCTGTATAATGAGATATATTGCAGCCTTTCTCTGCTTTAAAATGTGTTTTTGAAAGTGCTTTATTATTACTTGGTGATACTCAGTGTTCCAGTAGCTATTCTCTTTGAACCTATGTATTTGTTGTCCTTGGAGCTTTGTAGTATATGCCAAAGAGAAATGTTTGTGTATTAACTGTTTCAGGGTTGCAGGATATGGGATTATAAATCTTAAAAATTTTAAAAATAAAAATTGAGGCTTTTTAGTCTAGGGATTATCTTAATGGAGTTTCTTATGCCCTGAAAAATGCCTGCTAAATGAAATTTAGTAAAATAACAAAAAATACTGCTTTCTATCTACAGTTCTGGTTGCAGCAGCAAAATATAGTAAAAGTTAAGGCTATTCAACAGATGTTAGGGATTTGCACCACAAGCCATTGGAAGACAAGGATCAAGCCTCAATAGCATTTCAGGCATATTTTAAATAAGTCTAGTGAGATGATGCACATTGTGGAAGGATGTCAACTTTGATATCAGATGAAAGCACTAGTACTATCTTAGATATGCTTTCTTGGTTTTAGCAACATACTGAGAAAAACATATTAAATAAAACATATTTTATGTTATTCTGACTGGAGAAATGGAGAATTACTAAAGGAGAAATTACCTTTATTAATGAGCTGGAAATCCTTTGCAGAGAAGGTTTTGCTCATTGTATCTTAATGGCATGTCCAGTCCATTGGGAGTTCTGCTTTGTATTGGAGGAATTCAATATGATTTATTATGCTAGATTTAAAGGTTCATTTTGTTAGAGAAATCACAGGGGGTGAATTATCTAACATTTGCATCTTTTCAGTAAGTAATAGTATCTAAAACATCACAAGTGTTGTCTGCCTCTTTAGGATGATTTTTATTCCTTGAGAATGAAAGATTTAGGGTAAATCTGTAAATACACTTGCTTACAGTGAATCTTGTGTATGGGTTGTGTAGATACAAACTTTCTCCTGACTGTGAGTGCCTTTTGTGTCCAGGTTACTGAGCTGCTGAGGAGTAAAGGTCTCAGGAAAAATGAAGGATTAGAAGCCCAGCAGCAAATATCCTTGTTTCAGGATCGTCTCAGAGAGCAGAATGCGCACTTGGAGAGTCTGCGTGAGAAAGCACATGACCTGCAAGTACAGCTGGAGTCTTCCCAAAAGGTAAAAACTTAATTTTTTAAATTATTATTTCAAATTTGGTGCTAACTTGAATTTGCTGTACTGACATATTTTTGAAAAAAACATTTTTATATAGAAAGAAATTTAGAGGGATTGTGATGACTGCCGTACATAATTGAAACAGCTTAATGTCTTGTTCCTTTAAGAGTGTAACTAGTAGTGCCATAAATAGAAACTTTAAACTTAAATGTTACTTCTGAATGCAAATTAAAAACATGAAGCTTAAGGAAATGAAATCATCATACACTTTATATGTAATATTTTCTTTTTAAGAATACCAAAGATAAAGAAAATCTGCTTGCTCAAATGGAAGAGGATATGAAAGATACAGTGCAAAAGCTACACAGAACTATAGATGAAAAAGAACAATTTATTAAAAGTCTTCAAGATCTACTGACATCAGAAAGATCTGGCTTGTCTGTACTACAGCACACACTTTCTCTTCGGGACTCAGAAATAACAGAATTAAAAAAAGAAATTACTTTATCCAAAGTGAAAGAACAGCAACATATTGAAGAACTGAGAATCAGTCATGAGAAGGACATTTGCAGACAGTTGGATAACTTGAGGAATGAGCTGGAGAAGTGCCACAGAAGAGAGATTGCAGAAGCCAAGCAGATCTATGAAAAAGAAATTATTTTAAAATATAAAAATGAACTTGAACAGTTCAAGAAAGAACTTTGTGCTTTGAGTTCTGATGAAAACATTCAGAATTTGAATGGCATAATAATTGACTTAAATGTAAGGCTTCAAGAATCTGAAATTGGTAAGGAAGATTTGAGGAAGAAACTTGAAAACCAACGGGAAGACTTTCAGAGGGAAAAATCTGAAATAGAGACTAAATACAAGGATGTAATTGATGACCTTAAGTATCAACTTTCTTCTGCAGAAGAGCAAGCAAAGGAAGCCCAGCGATATAAAAAAGAAAAACAGTCCTTGAATGAAGAGATTCAGAAGCTGAATTCCTACATCCAGGAATTAAGTGAAAAGCAACTTTATGAGGCTAAAAAATGTATAGATGTAAGGCAAAATCATGATGGAGAGATGGTCTCCAATAAACAGTTACTGGAATTGAGGGAAAACCAGATTTTATCAGGGAAGTGTCAGCTGCAGGGAGTGGATCTGGAGGAGATTTGGGACAGAGCATGCCAGCTGGAAGGCAGGGATGAGCCAGTGTATCAGCCAGAAGTGGAGTTCCAGTCTGACTCCTCAAGGGATCAGTTAGAGGAAACAAGGAATTTAGAGATCGTGAGGGATAATGGAGGTGGTGAAGGGGAGAACCTGTCTGAAGAACCCTTGTCAGAGCTGGGGCTTCTCAGTGGTGATGAAGGTATATTGGATAAATACCTCATTGCCACAGAAACTCCAGAGGACTCCTATGGGTCCAACTCTTGGGAGGGCCATGCCATTGAAGAGGGCAGATGCAACATGTATGGGTTAGACAGCAGTGTGCTCCTAGAACCCAGCAGAGAGTTTGTGTCTTCTTCATTAAACTGTAGCCTTGAGGAGGGGACCTGTCTCAGTGCCTTGGCTCAGGACCTTTCTGAAGAGGCAGAGGTGGGAGCAGAGGCCTTGGTTTCATGTGTGTCAGAGGGCTCCCTGCAGCAAAACAAAACTGGGGACCACGGTGACACAGAGGATGATGAGGTGATGTGTTTGGCAGAGAGACATCTGAAGCCAGCTGAGCTGCTCCATCAGCAGTCAGCCTTGGAAATGCCTTATCAGGACACCCAAGGAACTGTTGGAAATTGGGAAGAAGCCGTGTCTGAGCTCTCTCATAGGCATGCAGAACTGGAGGAAGAACGTGAAGCACAAATCCGTTGTGAAAAAGAACTTCAGAGAATGGAGAAGGAGAAAGAGCTTGAAAACAAACACATGCTTCTATTAAAGCAGCAGGGTGAGGGTGGGGACCAGCCATCCCTAACCCAAGTGTCACACCCCTCTATCTGGCTAGAAATGGTGAAGGACCTCCAGGAGGAAAGGGACATGTTGTTGATGCAGCTGAGAACTCAGGAGCAGTTAGTGAGAGATGCTCAGGAGCAGAACACAGCTGCTGATTCTGGGACAAGCGAAGGGCAGGCTCTTTTTGGCCATCAGCTGGCAGCTTTGCAAAGCCAAAGGGATGGGATGCAAAGCCAGCTTAATGCTCAGAGGGCTAAAAACCAGAGAATAGCAGAGCTGTTGAGTCAGAAAACCGCATCTGAAGAGACATTGCTAAAAGAACTGGAGGTGCTCAAAGCTGAAATCAATAATAAAGAAGAAAATTTAATGCTTTTGCTGAAGGAAAAAACAGCCTTAAGAGAGAGACTATCCAATGTGGAGGAGGATCTGTTAAAAGCAGAAAAAGCACTAGCAGAGGATGCTAGCATCATTGAGGACCTTGAGAAAAACATCCATGAGCTTAATGCTGAAATGAAGAACATCAAAGAAATACAGCAGTGTGAAAGACAGAGCTATGAGGACAGGTTGAACCTCAGCAACCAAGAAATTACTAAACTAACTGCTGAAATAAAGGAAAAGATTAGTGAATACAGTGAGGAAAAAAACCAGTTGACTGAAGAAATTAGCCAGTTGAAAAAGGCTCATTTGGAGCTTGAGGCTCGCTTACAGGAGTCCTGTCAGGCTGCCCAGGAGGCTCAGTCCAAGCTGGAGAAGCATTACAAGGAGGAAATGGACAAGATGGAGACTCAACACCTTGCTGAATTAACTGAAGTGAGTTTGGCACATGAGAGAGAGGTAGGAAACCCTGGTAACTGCAGGAGGTGTGTGATTTCTGAATGCTTAAGGTAGCCATTGCAAATGTTTGTATGCCTGTTTTCAGATTCAAGAGTTAAATGCTGAAATAAAAGACAAAGTGGAAGAGCAACAGAAGTTGGAAGAAAAAAGAAAGGAGGAGATTGCTGTAATAAAAAAGGTACATGCTATAATTTGGTTATTTTGGAAAAGTCAAGAAATTTTGCATTGTCATGTAAACATTTTAGAGATGCAAAATTGCATTTATTGTTTTATTTGATGTTTTTGATTTGGGGTCAGGAGGATGGGAGAATTCTTGCTCCATAATTAGGGCTCAACAATCATATTTTGAAGGAAGCTTTTCATCAGAGCATTCTCTGCAGGTTCATGAACGGGAGCACGATCGGGAGATCGCTGAGCTGGCTGCTAAACACGCAGAGGAAATGGAGAAGCTCCGTGCTGAGCTCAAGGAGCAGCAGAGGCACCTTTTAGATGAACTCCAGCAGCAAATGGCAGCCACACACAGAGCAGAGCAGGAGCAGGCTCAGCTCCAGTCTCAGGTAAAAACAGGAAATCTCACAGTGATTAATACAGTTCTTAGCTGACTTGATGAGCTCCAGCATAGACAGAAATCAAGGAGCCTTCTCCTTAATTTCTGTGGCTTTTAGACATGCTCTTTCACATGGTGCTGCAACCAAAGGAAAAGCAGTTTTCTCTTGGTGGGTGGTAGTAGATATATTTTAGAGGAGTTCTCCAGAATCCTCACTTGATGTTATATTTCAAATATTTAATATATATCTTAACATTTAATTATATCTTAACATTCATTCTGAAGAAAACTGGTTGTTTAAATTGATGATTTTAAGAGAAAAAACAGCTTTGTAATTTTTTGTCTTGGCAAGTTTAACAAGCTAATCTTATAAAGTACATAAACCCCTCACACTTTTTAGTTATCCCACTATTAATTAGGAATGCTATAGTGTGAAAACCTGACTTTTACTTCTGTGTATTTCCTGGGTTTTTGAACATTTCCACTAAATGCAAAGTAGAAATGGAAAGAATGGTCTAGCATTAGGTCTGATTACAACCTGTTGGTACACTGGGCAGTTGACTTAAGATTGAGAAGTGGTGAATTTTATTTCTACTTCTTCAATATCACTTAGAACTTTACTTTGTTAACAAATTATAACCAAGAGCAAACATAAGGAATTCTTTCAATAGACAGTGACTTGCTGGGGTGAGCTGGTGTCCTGCTTTGATGTGAGGAAGTGGACAGGTACAGGATATTTTGTAGGGAATTAAAAGGCAGGTAAAAAGCCTTTTTACATTGCACTGAAAACGTTAAAATATTATAGCAGCTTATTTTAAGGGTTCCTTTAAGGGTCTCCTTGCACAAAGAAACCATCTCCAAGTACAGAAAGGCAGAACTTAGATGTGTTTAACAGTGAAAACTGGAACTAGTGATGAAAAGGCGAGCACATGTCATTAGAGGGGAGGGAGAAACCCTTTTTTACTCCACTGCAGACACTGCACAGCCTTGAACTGGAAGCTTTACGCCTGACCTTAAACAATATGCACACCTCTCAGCTGGAGCTTACACAGTCCAACTTGAGGAAAGAGAAGGAGACTGCCCTCATGGAGCTGCGGGAGATGCTCAATGACAAACGTGCTCAGGAGGTCGCCATTCTGCAGAGCCGCCACCAGCTGGAGTGGGAGAGGATCAAAGAGCAGTGTCTGAAGGAAAAAGAAGACCTTAAGTCCAAGTATCAGCAAGAGCTAGGTATTGAAAGTGGGGAAGAAGTGTTTTCTTCCTGCACAGGTTCCTGTCTTGGTGTAGAGCTGGCCTGTGAGTGATAGCTGGTGTTACCTCTAACGTGGGCAGGACTGCCATGTGCCAGAGTGCATGTTTGATATATGAAAATGAAGCTGTGCAGACCTTGGTTTAATTGTTCTTCATCTGCAAATTAGTGCTAAACTGAACTACTTTCAGCAGGAGGCTTTTCACCAAGTTCTCTTAAAGAACTTGTTCAGTGCAGAGAGTAGAGCTCTTAGCCCTTTTGTTTTGTCAGGGTTTTTCTTGCCCTAAGTCAGCACTTGGTTATCTTTGTGAGAAAATGTGTGACTGCTTCCTGGTTTACCCTGTCAGTGTTAGGAAGGGGCTGAAAGGCTCAGTGAGAACCTGTAGCTGGGTGTCCTTGGAGCTGCACTTCATATGAGACTGTATTTTGACATAAGCAAGAAGGCAATTGCACCTCAGTACTGAAGGCCTACTGATGATGCTCTTGGCATCGCTTGGGAAATTTCCCTCTTTGCAGGTCAGACCATTTTTAACCTTTATGGCAGAGCTTGAGGAATTTCTGGAGGAGAAGTTTACAGAATCACAGGCTGGTTGGGGTGGAAGGGCTCTCTGGAGATCATCAAACCCCCTACTAGTGCAGGTTCACCCAGAGCAGTTTGCACAGGATTATGTCCAGGTGTGTTTTGAATATCTGCAGATCAAAAGGCTCCACAGCCTCTCTGGGCAGCCTGGTACAGGGCTCTGTCACCCTCACAGTAAAGAAGTTTTTCCTTGTATTTAGATGGATCCATGGGGACCATTGCTAGTTGCAGGCCTCCAGCCAGATTCTGCACTGCTCATCACACCCTTCTGAGCTCTGCAATAAGGTTTAGAAACCATTCCTCTAGTTGTCCTTCCCTAAGAGAAAGAAAATGTTTAAGGGTGTCTCTTTTTGACCTAAAAGTAGGAAACCATTTGTTACCACCAGTAGTGCAGTGAAGTGACAGCACAGTGGGATCTGGGAGCAGAAGGAGGTCAAGATGCAGTTCTTAATATCAGTGCTCTTAAATTGTGTTTTACTATTGTAACTTAATACCAGTTTAAGTTTTTCTTTCCCATGGAAAGACTTGAAATAATGGCTGCATATCATAAACTATTCATTATAAATAAATCTAGGTAATGTGGCTGATAGGCCTTTACAGGGTTCCTTCAATTCAAAAAAGGGGCCAAACAAGAAGCTGGAATTAATCAGGGGAGAACTGGAAAGGAAGAATCTGTTGGTGTCAGTGATAACTGAGCAGAGAGTGGCATCTGTCTTGCAGTCTTTTTTACTAGACATTTGTAGAAGAAATTTTGAAGTTTTCCACCTGCTGTTGCATGCTACTCCTGTCTTTCTGGAGATTCTGTGCTCATGGTGGTGTGCAGTGAAATGTTAAAACGACATTAGTATTCCTTTATATCTTTCCTTTTTAGTATCGTATTCTCTGTAAACTTAAGCAGCCTTTACTAATTAAATTGAACTTTACTTTCTGAGTTGTCTTTGCAGCTCTAAGTTCTAGAAGGCTTGTTTTCTAAAATGAAAGTGAGGTAGTGGAATAGAACATAACAGCAGGTGTGGCTAGAACCCAGCATCTTACCCTGCTCTATGCCTGCTCATTTAAGTCCTGAGTTTGATGTTGAAAATTGTAATCTCATTCATATTTCTACTTACTATTTAACACTATTTTATGTAAATTTATTAATAAGTGTTTTATTTCACAGTTGACCAGAGAAAGAAAATAGAATTGGAAATGGAAGAGACACATGTCCAGGCATTAGAGGTACAAGTTCTGTTCTTTATACAAGAAAAAAAGAAAGGTCCTTTCAGAAAACAAGAGCTGGTACAAGTCCCATATCTGCTACAGATTTATTGCAAAGGACAAATAAATGGAGAAATAGAATCATTAATTTACTAAACATGTTTGCTTTAATATAATGCTTGTTTTACTCTCTTAGACTCTCAGAAGAGACTGGGAATTGGAGTCTGATAGACGTTTACAGAGTGTGTGTGAGGAGCTGTGTGGAAAACATCAGGCTGAGATGATTGCACTGCAGAAATCTCTGGAAATGGATCTGGAAAAAGTCAGAGCAGAGCTGGGGCTTCTTTCTGTTGAGAATGTACAATCTAAAAGTAAGTATCATGCTCTGGGAGGCAGCTGTTTTATTGAACAGACTCATCGATTTTACAACATGTATAAAAAGAAATACAAGCTGTATTTATGTAGCCTTATTTAAAAACTGGGACAATGGTATGAGACTGTCTGGACAAAGCTGTAAATGAAAAATTATTTAAAACCTGGATAGCATTGTTGCATTTCAACTTCCACAGAGATGAAAGGTGAATATTAAAGGGAGATGCTGTTTTGCTCCCATCTGAAATCCTGTTCTGACAGTTGCTGAGTTAATCAAAATTGTGATTTATATTAATAAAAGCTTTTTCTCACAAAAAATTGCATTTGGATTGTGGATAGTTAAGGCTTAATGGAACAAATGGTTGTCTCTTGGCTAACTAACAGTGTGGGATGCAGACAACAACAAAGCAGTGCATGGAAATATTTGACTTGCAAATACTTTACTGTTCAAGCATTTCTCTGATTCCCTGACAGCTTGTACTGAAGCTAGAGACAATTCATTTCTGGTTTTGTTGCACAGAAGTTGTACAGGTTATTCATTAACCGAGATGAGGGAGTAACAGAACTAATTTTTCATTTTAGTGAAATGTATAGAATTGGAGAGGCAACACCAGTTAGCCATCTCAAAGTTACAAGAACAGCTGCAGGCTGAACATAATCAACTCCTAGAAGACATAAAGATGAAAAGCCAAGAAAAAGAACAGGATCTTCAGAAGGAGGTAAGTGACATTTCTTAAGCAGTTTAGAGTAGTTGATTTCTCTTTATATAACAAAAAATAGACCATTTGGGTGATCTGTTTGTGTTTAAAGATGTTATTGGAAAAGCAAAATGCATCATGAAGCAGGTAAATACTCTGGGAGTTTCCATAGGAGTTCAAAACCTTTGGAATGCAGTTGCCTTTGTGCCATCTCTTTATCTATATTTATATTCCTAAATTTATGGTTCTCATATTTTATTTTTATCTGCCTAATGCCTTATTTTTTTTGCCAGTGGAGATACTTATGGCATCAGGAACAAATTCTTCCCTCTCAGAGGAGTGGGTGTAAGAGTTGAGATGCTGCTCCTTAGTATCTCTGATACTGTCAGGAGCTGAGTGGTGTTGTCACTGTTTCCACCTAGTTCTGACAGAAGTGCCTCTTCAGTGTAAAATAAGCCCTGAGAACAAAATTGTTTAACTAGTTGTGGTGGGGTGTTAGTTTTTTTTGGTTTTAACATGTTTTTTTTGTAGCTGGACCAGCTTCAGGTCAAGCATGAGCAACTCAAGGTTCAGTCACAAGAAGAAATGAGGCAGCTTTGGTCTCAGCTTGACAGCACCCGAGCAAATCGACAAGAGCTAAGTGGTATGTTCATAACTGACACATTTTATTTGATTTTTTTGCCTCTTCATACAGAAGGACACATGATTGACACAAAATGCTTTTAGCTGTTTTACCAGAAACACACAGGAAGGCCACAGTGTCAGTGGGTTGTAGCCCAGTGATCTGTCTGTAGGTTGTGTGAGTTGGTGTCAGATAACAGGTTCTGCAGTGTGAAAAAGCATGGTGTGACTGTGGGGGGAAAGCTTACTCCTGTGCTTTTGCTTTCCCTTCTCACTCCATTCCTGCACACTATAAAAATATTTCATGAAAATGAAAGGTTTTTCATTGAAATGTCAAATTAACTATCATGTAATTAAAAAGTGGAGAAAATGCTGGTCAGTGCAATAACATGCTCCTATTTGTATTTGTTTCAAGAGCCAGGTGTATTAAATAAAACAGCCTGTTTTGCAGTGTAGTGCTTGGAGATGACATGCACTTCTGACATAAAATATAACATGTCTTAGATGTGTGTGCACAGACATGTGTAACACATTGAAGAACTTCTGTGGAAATAGAAAACCTAGGACCATGACTCTGCCAGTGTTCTTGTGTTGAGACTCTAAAATGAGGTTCTTGAGTTCTACTGGGGTAGTTAGAGCAAAAGACACATGTAACATACTTCAAATCCTGTTCCAGATTTTCTGAATAATATAACTTTAGGTAGCTTTTGAGCTGTATTAGGGTTTGGTTTGGTCATACATGAAAAAGTAGTTTTTTCTGTTAGGCAGACTTTACCTTGACTGTTTCATCTTTTTGTTTTGGTATTACAGAATTACAGTACATAGCATTTCAGAGTATTGGCTTGAATTCTTCTCTGTAGCCCTAATCTCTAACATTTCACATGTTTTTCTATGTTTCTAACCACTCACAATCCCTTTCTTTGGACCCTTTCTGCTTTCATCTTTCATCAAGGCGGTGAGACCAGAATGCAGGCCCATGGTCCAGGTGAGGATTTCTTGGTGTGTGAGATCTTAAAGGTGTTTTGTTTTGCTCTCCTGCTCCTCATTTGAGTGCTGATTTATTTGACCATGCATTTGGGTTGATGGTGGGATTCAAACCATAGCAGCTGCATGATGGGATTGCTGCTCTGGTGTAAGAATGTCATGCCAGTTCAAAACAATGAAACTTTTTTTTGGGTTAATTTTGTGCTAGTAGACTTTGGTGGTTAGGCAGAACCTCCCTATGTCAGATTAGACTTGCCTTGCCTATCACTTTGGTGGTGTCACTTGTCCCTTCTTGTCATTTGATTCCTCTGGTCCCTGTGCCTGTCAACTTCTTCCTTCCTTGGAAGCAGGCTTGAACCATGGACTTCACAGAATCATGGAGTGGTCTGGGGGGAAGGCACCCTAAAGATCACCTCATTCCAACCCCAGCCATAGGCAAGGACACCTTCCACTATCCAAGCCCCATCCAACCTGGCCTTGAACACTTATTTCTTCTCTTACTCTTTCTGTTGACATTGTCATTGTCAACATTTTTTCATGGCACAGATGCATTTTCTGGCTTGCTACACAAAACCACATTGTGACAATCAGTTGTGTTGCTCCTGGATGGCATCACCTGTTTCCATCAACTTTTCTTAAGTTTCTCTTGTGTAACATAAGCAACTGCTTTTCTCCAGGCAAGTTGTTTCTTTTCAAGGAACTTCTCAAAATTCCTTCTTCTTGAAATGTATTTCCCTGTTCAGTTGATTCTTTGGGGATTTAACTAACTTGAATTTTTTGGAGACTTGAGCTATTGGGAAAGCTTACCTCTTGAAATTTTTTTCCTACCTTTTAACTTACCTGAATGCTACTGCTGCTTTAATACAGAAGGTGGGGAATAAATCTCCCAGAGGGCTAAGGAAAAGCATGCAGTTGTCACTCTCTGGAAGGAGGGCAGCTTGCTGAACCAGCCTTGGTAGCTGCTTTTTACTGCATTCCTGTTACATTGGCTGTTTCTTTTAATCCAGTCAGTTCAGCCTCTGAGCACATGATGGGTAGCCAACCATCATTAAAGTATCATTTTGTTTTCCTTCCTCTGATTTTTGGTTTTCTGCACAGTTTATGCTCAATTTGGTTTTGTTTGGGTAGTTTTGCCTGGAGCAAATTAAATGTTCTTGAGTAATTTATTGCTTCTGGGTGCTACAACAGCAAGGAGGTGTGAAGATTGAGCAGCAGTGCAGGGCTCTGCTTGTTGCCAGCCTAGTCCTGCACTGCAAGAAAATGAGGAGAGCTAGCAGTGGGCTGGTGATTTTGATTCTTAGCATGAGGATGGTTTCTCTGAATGCAGTGGAACTGAGAATGTCTTTTGAGGAAGGAATTTTTGTCTGTCAGAAGTTGATTTTTCCTATTTCATTGCTATTTCCAGTAAATGGTTCTTACTTCAACCTATGATCTCTGCCTTTTGTGACTCCCATTGAGAAAAGGGAGTAGCTTGTGGTGTTTTTAGTGGAAAAATAATGGGACAATACCATTCCTAAACCACTGACACTTGGCAAATAAACCTGATCTTCACAGACTGACTTGGCCTAAAGAGATGTGTTCTTAGTGCTTGTGTTGGTTTTGCCTCTGTTCCAGAGCTAAAAGAGCAGCTCCTGGCTCGAGCATCACAGGTAGAAGAAATAGAGTGTTTAAAACAGGAGTTTGAGCAGCAGCTTCAGCAGAGAAACAGGGAGCATGAAGCTGAATTGGAACAACTGAGACTTTATTTTGAAAACAAGTTAAGTGTTGCTGAAGAAAACTACAAAAAGGAATTGACTTTGTTGCGTCAAAGGCCACATGAGCTGACGGACTCTTCACTGCCAGAGTTGGAAATGAGTCAAGATCAAGCAGGGGACAGCCGGTGATCTGTTCTTTTTCTTTTAATTTTGTGACAGCATGCTTCCATTTTATTTTTCTTTGGCATAAAAGATGATATTAGCATCTATTGGGATTGAGCATTAGGTGATGGCCCAGTCCTGAGCAGTTGTTAAAGTGGCTCTTTGCCTACTTTGAGTACTTTGCCTACTACACCATAAATCATCAAGTAAATTTCACTTGATTCATGACATACCATAGTCTTAAACTTTCAAACCCTTTTCTCAGGTCTTCTGTCACACTTTTTGAAGAGACTGCGGAGAAAGAGAGAAGTGTTGCACTTGATCAGCTAAACCAACAACTTGAACAACAACAGGTAGATTTTTGATGTAGTTAAAGTTCTACTGTACTTTACATTACCTGTATGAAAATTGATACCTAATTCCTAGCTCTTGCAAAGAGAAAATTAATTATAGGTGTTTAGTAGGGCTTAATTATTTTTGACAAGAATGTTGTGAATTACCAACTTGAAATAGCTGTCAGCCTCAGTGAGGCTGTAGAGTAGAACAGCTGTAACAGTGCTCTGTAATTTTATGTGCTGTTTGGGTTATCCTGTGCTGGGTAAGGAATTTATCAGTTCTGCACCAGTGCAGAATTAATTTCTCTTTTCTATCA
The DNA here is from genome assembly GCF_027887145.1 of Ammospiza caudacuta. Classification (NCBI taxonomy): domain Eukaryota; kingdom Metazoa; phylum Chordata; class Aves; order Passeriformes; family Passerellidae; genus Ammospiza; species Ammospiza caudacuta. The sequence goes on along the minus strand of NC_080600.1, from coordinate 11,531,960 downwards.
TGCTGTTAGTAATTGTTCCTGTCTTTGTTCTCTTCAAGCCAAGATGCTAATTGGCCCCTCTTATGTTCATGCCTCTATTTTCATGCACCTTGCTGTAACTGAAGATCTCAACACTTTTGCTCAACTTGTTTCAAATTGACTACGAGTTTGGAAAAGGAATTTTGCTTTCTCTTATTGAAAGATTCTCACCATGGTTTCTTAGAAGCTAAAGATCTCTTCGTAACCCTTTATTTCTGTAGGAAGAACTTGCCTGTTTGCAGCTACAGCTTACAGAACAACACAGGCATGAATTGGACTCCTTGAGATCCTCCCTTGCACTTCAGTATGAAGAGGACCTGATGAAAATCAAGATGGATCTGTCAGACAAATATGCAGCAGAAATTGAGGCCTTGAAAAGGAAGCATGGTTTAGAGCTTGAGCAGCTCCATGCCCAACTTTCAGAGCAACAGTCTAAAGGTAGGGTGGCCTGACAGACTGGAAGGGAAACAATGAGCTGCTGTGTGGCTTATGTTTTTCTTTAAATGGGCTTATCTGAGGAAGTTTTCAACTTCAGTTTACCCTAAACTCTGGGGAACATTTAACAGATGTGTTAATCCCTTTCATTGAGCACTTATGGGCACATTGAGGTCACTTCTGAAGATGTGGTGACCTGAAGTTGTTTATTCTGTGGCAAAAACTACTAGAACTGTGGAGCAGTTCCTAAAAGGAGTTGATCAAGTTTAATTTTTGATGCCTAGAAGGGCACTGTCATACAAACATTTGGACTCACAATACATAACTTAGTTAGCTAATGTAACACGCATGGTCATAATTGTGTTCCACAGTATGCTGGCTAAAAGGATTAGTAGTGCTATTTTAATTTGCACTTATATTTCTTATCTTCAATTATTTATTTTTAATACTTGAGAGGATGTCAAAACTCCTTAAATTAGAAGGTTCAGAGATTCGTCCCATCTGACTTCTGGGGAAATGCCTTTATAAATATGATGTGCAAAAGAGGAGATAAAACTTCCATAAATCTGCCATTACATTGCCCAGAAAGAAATCCTACTCCTCTGGCAGCTGCAGATAAGGAGGGAGGTCCTGCCACAGGTTTTGTGACTATTCTGTGTGTTAATAGTGGTAAATTCCCAAGGTGATGATAAAATGGAACAGAGTACAAAATCATCCAGCTAAGGGGTTCTCCTTGTCCTGTGTTTAGCTTGGCTACTGATAAATTGCACAGCCAAAAACTTTCAGCTTTATTTCTATGCATCAATAGGAGCTGTTAAAATAAATTCCAGCATGTCATTTTATTGTGTGGCTTGGATTTTTTGTTTTTCTTTCCAGAAATCACCAAACTGTGTCTGCAGAGTGTTCAAGATGTAGCACGCCAGGTTGAGGTGGAGGTGGCTGAGCGAGTGTCTGTGCTGGAGGAAGAGCACAAAGCCAAGCTTTCTCTCTTCAACTCTGAGAAACAGCACATTGCAGAGCTCTCAGAAGAAATAAGGCACTTAAAGGAAGAGCTTACAAAACAAAAAGATTTTTCTGAGCAGAATGAAAAGCATCTGAAAGAAGAAATGGAAAAGGTAATTTGTACTGAAAACTGTTTTGTGTAGAGTTGGGCAAGCTCCAGCCTGGTGGGAAGGCCCAGGGACAGAGAAGCAGCACTTGAATTTCAAAGTCCCTGGTTTGGGGATAGCAGCTAAAGCTTTAAATGGACTTGTCTGGATAGCCATAAATGTTGGAATACACTTCTCTTTTGGGGTGACTCTTGTACCTCAGAGTTTGAGAGCTGAGACATTCATACACGGTAACATCACTCTTACATGTTAAATCAGCTGCTTCAGCTGAGGCTAAACTTAGAATAAATGTTAATTGATTGCTTAAATTGCTCCATATTTGAATGCTTATGACAATTAGATGGGTGAAGCTCTTATTTATCAAGTCCTACTTTCCACCCTCTTTAAAGAGGCATGGATATATGATATGTATCTTTTTCCAGGCTTAGAAACTGTTGGAGAAAGCCAGAGACAGTCTTTGTTTGCTTTCTCTAATGGAGCAATCATTTGCTGCTTTGGCTTCTGGGTTTTGTGCTACATTCTTTTGGTATGGCTTTTAGAAGGAGAGGTTTAGAAGGGATTTTCATTCATGCCTAATAGAAACACCTAAGATGCCCATAGCTGTGTAAGTTGAACTCCTGAAAAGAAGATAAGTGACCTCAAGAGAAATCAACATAGAGTACCATATTAATTCTAGAATTCTGCCTTAATTTTTTCTTATCTTCATAACCCAAATTAATTCTTAATAATGCATTGAATTTAATCCATGTCAGTTTAAAAATGGTCATTTCAGCCTTACTTTCATTAGGAACGACTAGTTCAATACAAGAATTTAATCTTTTCAAGACCTTAAATGTCTGAGAGTGTTCACACACTTCAATTTGGTTTTGAATAATTGTTTTCACAGGTAAAATATAAAATTGCTGAGGATCACAAAAAAGAATTAAGAGAAGAAGTCCAGAAAATAGAGACCATGTACAAAGAAAAAGAGAAGAAATGGCAATGTGAAAGTGAGGCCCAGAGAATCCTAGCAGAACAGAAGTTATCACTATTGCACACAGAACTGCAAACCAGAGCAGAATCTGAGAAGCAGAACTTACAAAAACAGTTTGAAGTCCGTGAAGCTGAAATGATTCAACTTCAAGATCAGCAAGCTGCCAAAATTCTGGAGCTGGAGAAGCTGGTGAAGGAGCAGCAAAACAACTTGCAGCAGCTGGAGGACAGCCTTGCAGGTGCCCAGGCTGTGCAGAAATCTCAGCAGCAATATGAAGCTGACCTGGAGGCAGCCAAAGCCCTCATGGCAAAAGAAATGGAAAAGGCCACACTCTGCCTGCAGGAAGAATGTGCACTGAAACTCCTGGAAGCACAAAACAAGTAAGTTTCCCTTAAAAGTTCACTCATTGTTAGAGTTGCTTTGTCTTACTTTAGACTTCATGAGTGATAGTGCAAGGTAGTCACTTGATGGCACTATCTGTAAAGGAATTTCATTTAGTCTAGCAAATAATAAAATGTAGTCCAGTTTTGCCTGCTAGGAGTACAACAAAGCTGGAAATCAAATAACAGCCTTCAAAGAGAAGTGTAATAGGATATATCAGTGGAAAAATTCTCTAAATGTTTTTAAACAATTGGAATCAAAGTCAACAAGCTTTTCCTGGTGAATTAAGCTTGTGCTAACCATTGAATTAGGGTTAGCACAAGCTGAGGTTGATGGGGCCCCCTTTGGTATTCTTTACTTTGGGTTACATGCCTGCATCTCCTGTTTTTCTTCCCCTTCCTACACCTGTTGTTTCAAGTGAAGTAAGGGAAGTAAACAACCTCTTGTTGGTATTTGCATGCATTGTTTCAAATTGATCCCTTCTTCCCTCCCCAAAAATATGTTCACAGAACAAGACTGGAGAAATAATGACTGTAAGAAAGCATTGAAAGCAGCAACTTAACTTTTAGATAACTGGTTGTTGGTTTTTTTTAGTTATTGGTGTCTGCATGCAAAAATGCTCTGGATACTGATTGCAGTAAAAGGCAGGTACTGAATTTTCTGCATCAAGCTTTAAGCAGAACTCAGCTGGGTTTGGAGGAGCCCCCAGCTGTCCCACGTAGACCTCCACAGTGGTTTTATGTCTGTCTTTACCAGATGTTTTTAGAGGTGTTGGTTATGACAGTTCATTTATTTGCAGACAACACATGTGAGATGTACTGCCATGACAGTATCTCATGGTCTATACATTGCTACTTCTCAAATATATTTCTTTGTATTTGTAAGTTAATAGGGATGCCAGTTTCTGTAGTAATAATCAGCTACTCCCAAGTGACATTGCAGAAACCTTTAATTATGTGGCTATGAAATCATCATTGTGGTTTACTTTGAATTTAGTTCTGCATTTGAAGCATCAAGTAAAACTTGTGGAGACTAAGTGAGGTCTATTTATTTTCCTTGGGCTATTATTTATTAGCTCAATTATTTAAAAAAAAACAGTTACTTTTTTTACAATATTTTCTTAATTTTCTTGGAAATAATACAGATTTATGGAGGAGCACAAAGCAATGACTCAGAAATTCACAACTGAGCAAGAGATTCTTCTCCAAAAGCTGAAAGAGAAACATGTGGATGAGCTGGAACTCCAAAGTCAGCAGTTAGAGGAGAAGCATAAGCAGCAGATTTTGTCTCTAACAGGTGATTTGCAGGCAAAACACCAAGCTGAAATTGAGACACTTAAATCTACACTGGAAAGCAAACAGCAGATTCAGCTTGAAAGTTGTGTTGCTGAGCTACAGGCAAAGCATCAGGCCCAAATCGATGAGCTGGAGGTTAAGCACTTATCAAATCTGGATTCCTTGGAGTCTTCCTACCTATCTGAAATTCAGACCATAAGAGATGAGCACTGTAGGGCTCTGGAGAAGCTACAGCTGCAGCACAGGGAGCAGCTCCAAGAGCAGGATAAAATCCATCAGGCACGACTGCTTCGGGAGATTGAGATGCTGAAATTGAAGCATGCTGAGGAACTTCAGCTTTCCCAGAATAATTTGAAAATTGAGCTAGCTACTGCTAATATGGAAAAGCTTAAAACCATGGCTCTTGAAGCAGAGGAAGCTCACAAGGTGAGTGAGAAAGAAAACCTGGCATAGGAGGTGAAATTTTATGACCCATTGTGTGGGATCACCTTTTCCTTTGTTCCCAGGGGATATTTCCACAACCTCTTTGTGCCAGCACTGACACATTGTGTGGGGCCTTATTATGAACTGAAACAGGAAACCCCAGCTGAAAATTAAATCCATCTGTTGATTCCTGCCCCAAATGCTCAGCCTAACGAATTTTCTATATCATTTGTGGAAAAGGTACAAATGAGGTGTGTCTTTTAATGTGTTTAAAATTGGAGGATCTCCATTTTGTTGCTCAGACCTTCTCCCTCTGGTAGACCTGTTGTGTAATTCTTCAGAAAGTGATTAGACCAAAGTAAATGTAATTCTGGAGGTTAAGTCACATCTCTAGGAATCTAAAGATCTTTCCAAATAAATAAGGATTTATGAAACTTATGTTAGATAAGAAAAATAAACCCATTTAAATGTTTTAGAGAATGTTATATATATGTATGCTCATCCTTCATGAAACAATATTGTTCCTGTTTATTTTGAAAGCCTCGATACAGCAGGACATGTGCTTGACAAATGGGTTGCAAAGATAATTGTACTTGTTTTTTTTCCCTCCCCCTTTTTAAATTACTGCTTACACAGGATGATCTGAACACAGCTCTTCGAAACCAAAGGCAGTTGCTGGAAGAGGAAAAACGTCTGGCTCTGGATCTGTTACGTGAGCAAGTGTTGCAGATGGAGGAAAGGCACAGGAAAGCACTCCAAGAGCTTCAGGAGCTTCATGAGGCAGATATTAGGAAACATAAGGAACAGTTCTCCAGGGAGCTGGAAGAAGAACTGGGGAAACTAAAAGCACAGCATGAACGAGAGCAAGAGGTCAGAATGCTGCTAATACCTAAACCCAAAACAATCCATGTTTTACGATTAAAAAATTTCCATTTTATTCAACTTAGAAATAAGGCTGTACATCTAGATGGCTTTGGAATATTTTTTTAACAGTGCTAACAATAAGAAGACACAATCTGACTTGTGCAGATGCCAGGACCCACTGGTGTTATATTACACTCATATAGTAGGAGAAGTCACAAACAAAATGAGCTTTATCCAGCTAGAACCACAGAACACAATTAAAATATTGCTAACTTGTGCTTTTTCACTTACTAAATTGAAAATTTGATAATGTTCCTAATAACTCTTAAATAATTTACAAAGAAGAGATTGCCTGGGGAGGAAGTTTCATTAGCTTCCTGGGAGGTTCTCTAGGTCATTCAGTCTTCAAGCACATCATCCTAGAAACAGGATTTGTGTTCTGATGACTACAGTGACTCTTGTTAGAGAAAACAGTAGGAAAGAAACCTCAGATGACCAAAAATGTCTCAAACCTTTCACTATTGTATCCCAGGATAATTGCATTAGAGATGTGTAATGCTTGCTCCCATTTGAATAAGGGAAATCACATCTTAAAATATATGCTCTCCCTGTGTTTCTCCCCCCAGTTTCTCCTATTTTTTTTATATTTCTTTTAGAGCAGTGTCTGTTGAAAAGAGTAAGTCAGGAATACTTTGTTAGTCTGACCTGATGGTCTCATGAATACAGGAGATACTTGATACCTAATGCCTGCTTGCTTATCTATTTTTATCAACTGCTTTTTTTTCTATACTCAGCATGGTGACAGACAGCAGCCCTGTATGACCTTGAGGATTGTGAATGTACCCTTCAGAATTTGGTTTAGCTTGATGGTTTTAATTTGGTTAATTTGGTTTAGCTTGATGGCTTAATTTGGTTTTATTTTTCCTTAATTCTAACACTATGGCTAAAATATTTTATATTCCTTCCTTGTCTGCAGCTGTATGCTTCTGCATCAGCTTCTGAAGTAAAATCTGTGAGAACAGCTCTTCTGGCTCAGTTTGAGGAGGTAAAATTGAAGCAGCAGCTCCAGTTCCAGGAGGAGATTGAGCTGTTGAAGTGTCAGTCAGAGTTGCTGCTGGAACAGCAGATTGCACAGCTGAAGGTAGGCTCTGGTGAAAATGCTCTTCTGAGTAAGCACTGGGAGTGTTTCAGTGAAAAAAGAGCATTTTGTGTAAGATTTTTGTTCTTCAGCCTCTAAAATGGAGTCGGAGAGAGATCTCTCCCATGCTTCACAATGTTAGAACTAGAAAAACAGCATTGGAAATCAAGCAATGTTCTGTGAGCAATTGTAAAAAGTAAAACTTCAGGGTTGTCCTCAAGTCCTGAACTGGATATGAGGTGTCCTTCAGCCAAAACCAAAACAATCAGTGGAGCATGCTCTAAGCACCATTCCTTGTGTACGTGTTCAGTTTGTCATTTGAGACTTTCTTCTTAGTGTCTGCAGAGACTGTGCCCTTCCATCATCCCACATCTACTGCACATACTGTGTCTATGTGGCAAAATATTCAGTATTATCTAAGCTTTTACTAACTGTGTGATGGCAGTGAACTCTGCCTATGAGATACTTTGTTGTTACTCTTGTTGTTGATCTCTGCTTTCATGGTAAACATCATGATAAGCATTTTCAATGCGTTTCCTGCCTCTGGCCCTCTGTGTAGTCATGATCAGTGTTTGACCTCTCTCTACTTGGTGCAGCTGTCTTTGGAAACAGAGGGCACAAGTGTGTCCTGAAAAGCTGCTGCAGGTATATTTGGCATGCTGTCCTCAGCTGAACCCCAGAAGCTGGGACTGGACTGAGGGTTATGCAGAAACTCCAGAAATGATCCCTGCTTTTTTCTCTTATGCTGCCTTAATTAGCATTTGCAACACCAGAAATTTCACTTGCTGTTGCAGCTGTCTGTGGATTCAGCTGGGTTTTTTGCCTCGTGTACTTGCTAACCAGTGTTTTGTCCCAGAAGAGACTGGCTGGATCTCCTTGCAGTGTCAGACTGAGCTGTGCTTTGGGCTGACACAGGTTTTTACAGCAAGCCTTGCCCTTCCCACTCCCCTGTGCTGCTTATGCAGTTCTCTTCATGCTAGCCCGTTCCCTTGGTGTCTTCCCTCTGCCTCCCTGGCAGATTTGAGGTATTCAGAATTGCTGTCTGTGCTCTCTTAAATGTTTCTGAGAAGAACAAACAGGCTGCTTAAGAGATTTTGTCCACAAATGCCATGTTCTAGGTCAAGGAAAGTCATCCTACCCCTTTGTGTCAGCCCATTTTTACCTTCCTGCTAGAGCATGGGGCACAGACTGGCTCAGTCTTCTGCAAAGGATCTGTGTCAGCTCAGGTGACTGCAGGTCTTCTGCTCTGAAATCTTATTTCTTGCCATGGGGAAAAACTGTTTTCTTGACTTGCCAATGCAAAACTAGGTGGCCATCATGTTGGAGTGTATTAGTGTTCATAGATAAAATTGTGCCTCATCAGTGCTGAGTAGAGGGACAGTCACTACTCTGGTTCTGCTGGCCACATTATTTTTGATTTTAAACACAGTTTCAGCATAATTTTGTTGTTTTGAGGTGTTGATGTGTAAGTTACTACTTATTATTCTGAGAGGCAAAATGTGTGCTTCTAAAGAATACAGAAAAAATACAGGAGATGTTTGAGGGTTTTTTTGGAGGATGGTGGTGGTGTTTGGTTTTTCTTCTCTCAGTAAATCCAAGTCTATGTGATTTCTGCAGGAAGAATTTGAAGCTGAAAAGAAGGCATCACTACATGACAAGGAGCAGATGTTGATTCAGGAGAGGGAGAAGGCACAGGCTGCTCTCCAAAAGGAGCAAGAAATGTTATCAGCCCAGCTGCAGGAAAGAGCAGCAATAATTAACCAGGTGTGGAGAAAATACTTTAAAACTAGATTTTAAATGTGCTTTTGGGCTTGTATTTTAGCACAGGGCTCTGCCTCAATGTGTATAGAGGGACTGCAAGTATAATTCTTGTGGTATGTTAGACTAGAGGGAAACAGAGGAACACTAAGAATTTCCTGACTGGGAATGCTTTACTCTTTCAAGCTCTTCTTGTAGGACTTGATGAGGGTTGAGAATGTTGGCATGGGATGGCAGAATGGTTTTCTGTCTTGGCAGTTTACTCCCAAATAGATATTTTGACTTATTTGCTTGTTCACTGATGAGACAGAGTTTCTGACAAAGGCAGTAATTTGTTTGGCAGCAAAGTCTGGAGGTGGGGTAGGTATACACATACAAATAGGTGTTTTTATTTATGTATAATCATATGTTTTAATCTGGTATAGGTATCATCTGAAAAAATAAATATAAGGAGAGAAGAATAATTTTTCTAGGAACACATTTTCAAGTAGAGTTTATAAAGCAAAGTTTAGGTGAAATTGTTGACTTTGTTGTGTTTTCACTGTACTTCCACAGCTGGAAAAGGAAGTGGCCTCTTTCAAGCATGAAATAGAGGAGACCAAGTCTGAACTGAAGACACTCCTTCAGTGGCTGGGCAGGGAAAACCAAGAAGGAGAAAACTTGCTGGCCTTGCTGAGGTCTGATATTGAGCACTCCAAGGAGGAAAGGTTTGTTCATCTTTGGTTACATAATGCTTAGTGCTTTTCTATTTGCTTGTTTTCTCACTTCTCGTAAATCAATAAGTAGGCAAAATTAAGCCAGCTCACAATAGTAGTGTTGGAGGTTGATATATTGTTTTTATTTGCAAATTATTTTGAGGGTTTTTTATATTTTCAACCTGTTCTGACATTAAGAGCAAGTTGGGTTTTTTCTTGCTCTTTTTCTTTCAGCGTAATGAAGACCTTGGTGTTTTGGGGTTTCTGCTGTCTCTAGTCTTGGACAAATCTAAAAAAATGGAGAGAGGTTCTGTGACCAAGAGGCTTTCAGATGGAGTGGATTGGTTTGACATGTCATGGGGATTCGAGAAGCTGTCATGTTGAATAAGCTTCTAGAATTCCCTCTCTCATCTTTCAGAAACTGGCTTAGTGTTAATCTTAAACTAAAATACTTTCATAAATGGAAATAGATAGAATAGAAACATTTTCATAAATAGAAGTTTTGTTGTCAGGTCTGCCAGAACACCCTCTAGTTGTTTGATGTCACTGCTACTGTAGTAGTAGACTTCTTGCTCCTCCTACTGTAGTAGTGTCTTCCTTGCTGGTGCTTCCACAGGTATGGAAGGCTGAGATGATTGTGGCTGTAGTGTGATCTACCTGTGGAGATGACAAAGGTGTTTTGCTGTGATGCCTGAAGTTTTAGGTTTTGTCTTTTTCAGATTCTGTGCTGCTTTAGTGTGTAGTTCTGAGCTTCGTATTAAGGGATGGTGAGCTCCCTTCACAGAGTAGGGAGACAAAACAATTCCTTCTCTAGCTGGGGACCAAGGACACATGATTGAAATTTCAGGCCCAAGAGCACAAACAACATGGACTGAAGAGAGAAAAACAAGAAGGATATGACTTGATAACCTAAAGCTGTAATTGGACAATCAACTCCAATATGCAAATTGACCAGAACCTATAAAAGTGAGAGACCCCCATGACCAGTGTCCATTTTGTGACCATTTTGGGCCCATCTTGAGTGTAGCCCTGGCTGGGCTCTTGTGCTGCCCAAGATGGATCCACTGAGGCCTTTTAATAAATCCCTACTTTATTCTTTAACTCTGCCCAGCATCTGCTCTAGGTCAGCCTTGACAAGGCATCAGCTGTGCCAGCTCTTTAAAAATGACCTGGTTTTTGTGAGTCAACTGAATGATCTTCACTGATAACTGCCCAACCATGGCAGATACCCATTTTAGACTGTCAGGCTTAGAGTGGGTTCCAAGTCTCTTTCAAATCAAATGTGTGCAATTTTTTAAATGTTCAAAATGTTTTTGTTCTAGGGAAAAACTACGTGAATCTTATCAGCACGTTTTGAAACTGCTGATGGAAGTGGTGAAGGCCACAGTAGTTATTGAGGACCTTATCTGTAGCAAGATTGGTCTTTGCCTTGATGACAGTGTGGCTTCTGGAGATTCTAAAGAAGCTCAGAGTATTATGGAAGAAATGGGATTCATGCAGTATTTCAAAGCCAAAGAAAACCATCATCTAGTAAAGGGTGAGTACAAATCAGCAAACCTGGATGTAGGTATCATATTCTTGAAAACTGCCTTTTGTATGGATGAGAATATCTCTTTTTGCAATGTTTGTGTTTTTCAAAGCTGGTCCCCACTTAAGATAGTGTCTACCAGTGTTCTCTCAGTTTAATTCTTTTAATAGTGCGACTACTACAGTGTTGTTTGAAAAGCTTGGATAGATCATGGGGCAGGAAAGATGGACTTGGTGAAAGCAGAGTTCCTGGTCCTGATGTATAGCACAAGATTGCAAAACCTTGTGGAAAACCCTCATGATTTTTCAACACTGAGTTGTTGATGGGTCCAAGTTTCTTGTGGTGCATGTCCAGATCCATGTCACTGCCTGATGTCAGTCATCTGTGTGGCCACTTTTGTGGCCAGCTGTCACTCTTCTGTGTTTTCCAATAGCTTCCTTGTTTGCAGTAGAGGAGCTGCTTGATGAGACTCTCACAGAAGACAACCAGCTGTCTCCAGGGACTGATGAAGTGTCTGAATTGAGCCAATACTTATGTGAAAGTGTTTTTGCAAAGCCAGAATTGGTGTGTGAGAGTCAAGGAGCGATACTGAAAATCTGTCATCGTTTGCGCACTGCGGTGGAGAGACTTCTGGAACTGGTTACAGAGTCAACTAAACAAGTAAAGCTTTTCACCTTTTAAAAGTGAACTAGAGTCACCCTAGTCTGGTGAAAGATGTCCCTGCTCAGGGCAGGGGTTTGGAACTAACTGGTCTTTAAAGGTCCCTTTCAAATCAAACCATTCCGTAATTTTGCGTATAACCCTGGAAATGTAAAATCAATTTTCAGGCTGCATTTTTAACCTTTTAACAGATCCTGTGGGAGGGCAATAGATTGGTCACCTTAAGTAAATTTAAACTGGGATTTAAATTAATTTGGTAACTTCAGGAGACCAGGAGTTTTTTGAGGGTCTTTTATCACATTTCTCATTGATGCCTTTTAAAAATTGATAAGTATGTTCAGGAGAACTCAGTCCAATGTCAAAATGCTTGGGCAGTATGTAGATAGCAGCAAACAAATGTCCTTGTAATTATATGCTTTAATTGTGACAAAAGGAGATGCACTTACTGAAGTTCTTTTATGAATGCACTAATTCCATGCTGACTTTTGCTATGTCTAAACTGCACATCTGGGGTAGATTCACAAGCACTGTGTACATCTGAGGATTTAACTTAGTGTGGCAATAATTAGTTTGTTGCGTAAGGAAGTCCCTAATGGAAGAGATGATGGGAAGGGGAAAACATGTCTGAAATTTATCTACTCATTGGGTATTTTGGGAAACCCAGAGATGCGTCTGGTGAAATTTATATTCACAATCTTCAAAAATGCCTCTTAGAATGAGGTGTGTAAATTTCCTTTTAGGTACTGATGATGCTTCCACTGATACATAGCTAACTTGTGATGAAAGTACTTGCCCAAGCCATGGCAGATCTGGGTTCTAGGTGACCCTCATCAGCTGTGATCCAGCATACTTTGCTTGCTGGGGGTGTTTATTGGAAACCTGATGATATATGGACTTCAATGTCTATTAGACATGACTGAATCTCTTGAAGAATTTAAGTGTAAGGATGCTTTGAATTTTAAGTGGCTCAGGAAGTGTCAAGCTAAGCTGTTTAGCCAATAGGGAGGTGTGATGGTGTTCACAGAGGTCCAAGGATGAGGGAAGAGATGAGGATCTGACTCCATGTTTCAGAAGGCTTGATTTATTATTTTATCATCTATCTTATATTAAAACTATACTAAAAGAATAGAAGAAAGGATTTCATCACAAGGCTAGCTAAGAATAAAAAAGAAAGAATGAATAACAAAGGGTTGTGTCTTGGACAGAGAGTCTGAGCCAGCTCACTGTGATTGGCCATTAATTAAAAACAGCCACCTGAGACCAATCACAGATGCACCTGTTGCATTCCACAGCAGCAGATAACCATTTTTTATATTTTGTTTCTGAGGCCTCTCAGCTTCTCAGGAGAAAAAATCCTAAGGAAAGAATTTTTCATAAACCATGTCTGTGACAGGGAGGTATTTCTTTTTATGCACAGTGAAGAAACTTAGGTTCCTAAGCAAGACTTGCGGCAAAAATACTGCTCTGCAAGCACAGAGATTCACCCAAGTGTCCAGAGGTGTTGGGTAAAGTCAACTTAGTACTAAAATGAAAGTTCAAAACTTGGAACTTAATGCATAAATTTTATTAAAAATTTGAGGGGTTTGTTGCAAAGTCTCTAGCATTATTACCTTGCATCTGAGGTGTGATGCTGGGACAATTTTTCCCTGCAGCTGGAGAAGATGCATGAAAACCATGCCCAGTTTGAGGAGGAGTTCAGCCGCCGCAATCGCGAGACGGCGCAGGTGGTGAGCCAGCACCGGGAGCTGATGGAGTGCCTCAGTGAGGAGAGTGAGGCCAAGAACCAGCTGGCACTGGAGCTCCATAAGGCAGAGGGTAAGAAATGGATTGCAGTGTCATTTACTCACAGCTTCTTCCTCCCAACATGTATCATGTGCTTTCTGTTTCCTCGATTTTTTGGGCTCTAAATCTAACATTTGATCTTACTTTCTGGAGATTGTTTCTTGAAACATCAGCTCTTAGCAGAGGATGTGTTGGAAGCTCATCCCAGGCCATCAAAGCTTAGTGATCCCTGTTTGAATCCTACAGATTTGGAGATACTTTGTGATGTGTCAGCCTCATAAAATCTTGATAATGTTAGAATACATTAACTAGTATGTTTTATTCCTTAAGGTAGTCAAAAGCCTAGCTACAGTATAAAGTTAAATCATCCTTTATTACTTCCTTTTTATGTCACCTTCCATTGTTTGGCAAAAATTTAGTCATGTTTTCAAGCTGCTTTTTCCCAGTGGATGAGTTTGTCTATGGCTTTATTTGCCTTCTGACTTGGCTTCCAGGCATTATTGAGGGCTACGTTGCAGAAAAAGCTGCATTGGAAGAGGCCTTAAACCTGAAGGAGGAATCTGAGCGTCGCCTTGTTGTGGAGCTGGAGAACATGAGGGAACGCTTCCAGGAGCTCACCCAGGAGCAGGCAATTCTTGGTGAGTAGAGGGTTACAGCATTCTTGGCACAAAACAAATTTTTCTCCAGTCAGGGCACCTTGTAGTGTCCTCCTGTCATGGATCAGAAGTTGGCTCAATGACCTAATGAGCAGCTCAGACTGGTACACAGGTGAGGGGGTCTTCCTGTGAAGGCAGAAAGCTCTACAGACATGAATCAAGGTCTACAGGAGCTTTGGAGCATGATGAAGATGAAGTGCCTGAAGACTGGCACTCCTCTGTATTCCATACCCTCCTCTGTATTCTGTATGTGTTTTTGGTGGTCTAGAAGATGAAATGGATCACAATGCCCTCCCTATTCATCTTGTCCATGTGTCTGTGTTTTGATTTCTAGGAGCCCCTGTTGCTAATGTAGCACAAAAAGAAGGTTCAGGTTTGTAATGACAAGTGTGGATTTTTTTCTTGCTGTGTTGCTGTAACGCTGACTGAATGAATTGGTAACTTTTATTTTAACAATGAGGAATAGTACTTAATAATTAGGCCTGACAGGTTACTGAGTTTGGAACTATCTTGGCCATAAAAAGCTATGACTTCTGTGATGCAAAATTAGGAATATTCAGTTAAATAATGCATATTTAAAGTGAAAAATATTTTTTGCTGCTATTAGGCTTAAAGCGCATTGTGCCATTGTCTTTGTTTTTGCCAGCTTCATTTTTTTTTAGAGGATGGGGTGTGTTGCAAGCTGGCTGTGAGCTTCTAGTGATACAAAGTCAGCTGTCAAAATGAGTAAATTAAGTTAAACAAGGGAGGGGGAAAAGAAAAATATTTGAGGTGATGAAAAACTGTGCTAAAAGAAGTACAGCAAGAGCTGAAGGGAGATCTAAGGGAGATGAGCGAAATGTAACTGAACGGATTGGTAGGTCAGAATGAAAAAATAAAAAGCAGAATGGTAGGGAAGGCTAATGAAGAAATGAAAAAAGAAACCAGAAATAAGCAGGAAAGATCTTTGAATTTATACACTAATTTTGAAGGTCAAGTGCTGTAGTCAAATTTGTAGATGCTAAATTGAAAGAAATGTTTGTTCCTACAGAAGTTTGCATAGTTAACTCCTGAGTGGCTAACATTTAGATCTGATAAATTCATAGTTGACATGATTATTTTGTGGCCTACTCAAAATATAATTCTCCTATTGTTTTTTAGATTCATTTTATTTATACACATGTATATATTCATAGATTCTTGCATATTCACTGTCTCTTGTTTTTGGACTTTTTCTTTTCCACAGAGAGTGTGAGCTGAGTAAACCAAATCACTCAGGTGAATAAAAATTTACATAGGTAAATTCCTGTTAGAGTCAAAAAGCTCCACTGAGTTTTCTTACCCATTTCTGTATCTTTATTCCTTCTGTCCATTCAGATCTCCCTCAAGCACTATTTTTAATTTAACCTATTTTTGGTGTCCACCTCACTGTCCTGCAATTTGCTGCTGCCCTCTGTAGAACAGAGTTGGTTATGGTGTATTTTGGGATTGACATTCTCCCAGGAGGTGCAGCCCAGCTCCTGCCAGCAGCTCCTTAGAACTTGAACAGTTACTTTTGCTGCAAGGGCCAAGTCCTGAAATCCATCCCCTTTCCCCCACCCCAGCCATCTGTAGTACTTTTCCTCAGATTTGGAATTGTTTGTAGTATGTGGAAAACGTGATAAATACAAATCATATTGCTTGGAGCTGATTGATTTGGGCTTATTCCTTGAAAAGCTGACATCTCCTGTTTTTCATGTGGAGTACTAATGTGAGTAGAATGGCCTTGCTAATGAAAACTCTTTTGGAATGGAGCTTGGCATTTGCTGATGATCTGGGGAGTGGGAAGGAGTGTGCTGGGGACTTTTCCAAGGGGAATTGCATGATGTGCAGTAGCATTAATAAAATAGGTTTGTCTCTACAAAGAAACAAATCTGTGAGCTGATGATCTCTTGGTGTGTTGCTTGAAATTTTATTTATACACTTGGGGAACATGTGCTTAAAAATTTTTTAGAATTTGTCAGAAAGTTTAGAGATTGCCAAAATTTGATACCTGCTTTCTATGAAATACTGCTGATTCCAGGTTAAATCTGCTTGCCTGATTATTTTTTTCAATTAATTAACATTTCTGTCTGAAGCGGTGACTGTGTAGGTCAGTGTTATCTAATCAGTATTTTGTTCCTCATGAAGCACTGGTGTTCCTCTGGAAGCTAAAAAGAAGCCATCAATGTTTGTTAGGATATAGCAGGCAAATTTCTTGTGCTTGTTTTCCCAAATACCAGTTCTGTTCTCTCAGGGTCAGTCTGAATTCCTTTGGGTGACCAAATATCTCCATCATCATAAATATCTCTAGCACCTGACCTTGCCCTCCTCTCTGCACCATGTGTTAGTAAATACACTATAGAGTGCTATTTTATTCACATTATTCCCATCTCTTGGCAGTAGACACTCTGTCATGCAGCTGTGGCTGGGATTGGAAGTCTTAATAGAATTCAGATATTGTTGGGTTTTGTGGGTTTTTTCTGTTGCATTATGTGATGCAGATAATAGATGATAAGTACTATACAGCTCCAAGGGGACTGGGAGAGAAATTAGGGCAGTCTTCTTCACTTCATGCATTCTGCCAGAGCCTGAGTTACATCCACAACCAAATGAACTTGTGATTATTTAAAAATAAAGTAAAAAGTAGGGAGTGTGGCACAGTGACTGCCCTGTGGTTATTGCATAGGCTATAATTAGTGCTTGGAGTGAAATGTAGTTGGAGTGTAACTGTAACCCACAACAACAGGATTGCTGTGGAGCTCAGGAGCTCATGTAGTCCATGTTTGTGTCCCAAACTTTCCTTGTTTCTCTTTGTCTGGCATTTTGATTTCCAGAGCCAGTGAATGCACAGATTCTTCACATGGTTTTCCATTATCCTCGCTGTGGTGACATTTTCCCCAATGTGTACTGTAAATATTTTTGCATTATTCCAAGCCTGTCACACTTATCTTTTCATACATGAATATGGAAATTTTAATGGTTTTTTGCTTAGTATCAAGGGTCTGGAAATGTCATTAAATATCTGTGGATAATGAAGCCCTAGAAAAAATGTTGTAGGTAGGCTGTGGTAGTTTTTTGTAATAGCAGCTTGTAAAGACATTATGTCAGAAATCATATGGGTTTTATTGGTCATACTTCAAAAAGGGAAAAAGGGAATTGTCCATTCTGGAAATTGGGCTGGATGATTTCTTAAGGTCCTTGGTGCATCACAGACTTACTTTAACTTGTCACCAAAAACATTTGAGCGAAGTAATAGAACATGTGAATAGTAAAATCATGAGCTCTTGCAGGACCTTGCTTTGATACAAAATAGGTTTCTTTTCATGCTCAGCTTACTAACTATATTCACAATGGAAGTAGCTTTTGTCCAAGAATGTTCACAGTAAAGTCTTCAATTTTGGTCTCCTAAACAGTGTATTCAGTGCATCCATCTGATTGAAAATGCAATTTGTAGCTGTAAATTAACTCATGATATCTTGAACAATTTTAGCTATGTACACTTTCCTTTTTGGTATCTCTTCTGCAGTCTGCATAGGGAAAATTTGTGCCATCTTTTTTTCTAGGTGTTTTCTTCCCTTTATAACCTCAGAGCTGGACTGATTTTCTGAAAGTATTATTTTTCTCTGGGTTTTAATCCCCACTCAGGTTCAGAGGAATACAGTAACTTTGTTTTTTCATAGCAGCTGGCTTCAGGGTCAGGCTGGGCACCAGTGGCCACTGGAAAGATGCTCTGGGTGCTGCCTCACCAGTATAGAGGGCAGCAGCAGTATCCAGCATGGTGCAAGGCAGGAGCCATGGAGAAACCAGCCCAAGACTGGATATTGGATGGGTACAGGAGGATCTTGGCATCAGAGTTTAGAGGAACTGAGAATTCTTGATTAAGGAGAGATTTGGGACAGAAGTGTGGCAAGGATTTAGGGTAGAGCGGTATAGGATGTCTCTTACAACCCACCTCAGGAATAAAAATTTTTATTTGTTTTGATTCTGTCCAAAATACCCAAATTTAAGCTCATCTGAAATGCCTGACTTTTGTACCCTTCACTGACAGCTTTTATTGTTTTTGTGTTCTTACTCAGGTCTTCTCAAGGAAGTAGAATTTTTGTCAAAGGAGAAACTTGAGCTTCAGTGTCAGGCAGAGAAGGACCATTCCAATTTACGCTCTCAGATGAAGGTGTTGGAGGTGGAGCTAGAGGAGCAGCTGCAAAGCAACCAAGACCTGGCTACAAAGTTACTGGAGATTACTGAATTAAAACAGCAAATTGAAGTGCTTGAAAAGCAGCTCAAAAACCAGCGGCAGTTCATGGATGTAAGTAAGAAACCACATTTCCATGAGTTTGGAGGTGGTAAATTCTCATCCTGGTTTGAGACATGCAAGGTGGTTCCCAAAATGGGCTTTTTTTTCTGTTTTGGTTGAAATTAAGACCTTGGCATACTAGTCTCATGAAAGAAAAAACAAAGTTAAATTTTTGGTTCAGTTTTTGTAGTATTGCAGGGTAATTTTTCCTTTTTATTAAATGATAATTGTAGTTTATGTGTATGTTGTAGTCAAAAAGATGCTTTCTCTTTTTTTTATTTCCCTATCACTATAGATATGCTTTCAGGACTACTAGAAGGTAGTCCTGATTAATTATTAATTATAAGTTAGTTATTTTTTAAATTAACAGTTTCTTCACCACAAAAACAAAACCCAATTATTCTTGTACTCAAGACTGCATTACAATCTTCAAAAATACTTTGATTCTCTCTGCCTGGGTTTACAGGAACAAGCCATAGAAAGGGAACACGAGCGCGATGATTTTCAGCAGGAAATTCAGAAATTGGAAGAACAATTAAAACTGTCAGCAAAATCACAGACTTCAGGACAGTCCAGAGAGCAGAGGGTGAGTAAAATCAGCCTTGGTGGCCAACAAGAGTTTATTACTATTAAATACCAAACTGTATGTTCTCGATGGTCTGACTCTTAGGAGGGTTTTTTTCCTGTGTTACCCAGAGAGCAGATTTTTCCCCAGCTGATTGAACTACTTTTAGGCAATGAGGGTACACTTATATTATTTGTTATGGAGGTGGAAAGAACTGTTTCAGGTGCTTTACATTCAAGTTTCTGAGTCTGGTTTAAAGGAACCCCTGGGCCTGGTTTAAATGGACAAGGAGGACAACATTACAGCAACTCCACTCTAAAAAGTTCATCTGAGAAATTACTTTTGAGTTTGAAATGTTTATTTTTCCACCTAAACAATTGTTATAGAGATGTCATTTGTCTGCATGTCTCATCCTATTTAAGTTTATAAATGAGTCCTTGTTTACACAGTTTTGTTTGTTTGATGCTTGGCTTCAAAGATTAACTTTTGCCTTTTTTTTTTTCTTTTTGATTGGTTGGTTTTTTTCACATAAATGAACATTATACAGAACTATGAATTGATTCTACAGGTATGGAAAACAGCATGAATGTCTCTTAACTTTTCTCTCCTTTTCCTTTCAATCCCTTCTAGATATGCTTTAGCTTTTTTCCTCTTCTTGGTATGTCAAGGCATGACTTGGAGCTCAGAATACAGGTTTTAGGGTGGCAGAATTCTTGCAGGGAATGAATGACTGCTTTCAATTTCATTTCCTGCACATGAGTACTTAGCTCTCCTGGCTTATTGCTCAGAGGTGTTACAGGCAATTATTCACTGAAACAGCCTTTTGGTATAAAAGGAGAAATTTAGGTTTGGAGCATGAAACCAAGATATTGGAATGGTGATGATAAAACTGTGCCTTTTGTTTGTGGCCTGGCTCTTATCAGAACTTGTCAAGTAGTTAATTTCATGTCCATCTATTTGTGTATAGTTATGGAATTGTGTGCCTCAGTGTTAGATTTGCACATCCATATCTTCAATATGAATGAATTGCCAGGGAATGAATTTTCCATGCTGGAGGGCATAGCTGAAAACATGAGTGCTGTACCTTTGCAGTCTCTCTCAGAAAGGATGAAAACTTAGTTGGAGAAAAGCACACAAGGATGGTAACTAAGCAAGTGACATTTGCAGGGTAGGGTGAGATATGCAGGCATTCTGTGCCAGGAAATGCCAATATTTGTTCAGTTGTTTAATGCAGCTGTCACATCAGTAAGTGCTTAACTCACTCCAAACCAGCTCAAGTGAACTCCTGATCTCTACATGTAGCAGTTATAACAAGTTTCCCCCTCTGGTGTTTACTAGGTACAAGGTATATACTTAATAAAGTGGGATTATTGTGTGAAAAGAGTCCTTACTGGTTCTTGGGAGCTGCACTGTGAGAGTGAAGGTTATGTGGAAGGGTTTCTCAGCCACAGGATTGCAGCACCAGCTTTCTAACTTTTTATGTCTCAAGTGTCACAGTTTGGGGATTCTGATGCCAAAATCTGGTAGCATTTGAAAGGTTAGACTTCTAGGTGATTTTTCTATACCCAAAAGTTTTCTGGAAGGCTTGTGTTATGGTTAGTTGCTGTTGAGATGAGAAGGGAGTAAGATACACAGTCAAGGAAATGTTAGTGCCTGTAGGCAGCTTGTAAATGTAATCTTCATAATTTTTGGTTTTCTTAATCAGTCTCCTACACTCTCCTTGTTTATTATTTGACTCTTGGTTTGCTCAAGTGTGTTTTCCTGCACTATACTTTGAAGGTGTAAAGATCTATGTTAATGTGAAGAATTTTCATTTGATAATGTTTGTGGGATTTACACCAGTTCAGACACTTTTTGATGAACAAAAAATTTATTTTGTAAAATCCCATCTTCCTTGCTCATGGGTGTTGACTAAATTACTTGTCCACTCCCACTGCTTTCCTGCAGCTTGCTTTCACTATGCTAAATGATGTTATCACACCCTGAGATAGTCTGTCTGTCACACCAAAGCTCCTAGCCCTGCCTTCACCTTGGTTACTGGGATCAATGAATGACTGTTTTCCTGCAGCTAAAATTCCAAATTTGTATCCTCTTCATATTGAAATGATTTTTGGAAAGCAAATTACCTGTCCTCTGTTGGCTCCTGTGAGTCTGTCTGATTGCATGTTTATCCTTCAGATCCTGGTATCTTCCTCTAAACTGGAATTCCTTGGAATACTGGAAGAGAGTTCTGAAGTTACAGAAATAAATCCAGTGCTATTATTAATAACTCATGTAATCTTGTTGGGTTTTAATCTGATAGCCAACTAACCCCATCACCAAAAGACCCCTTCATCTAGTACTCTGAGAGTACTGCAGATATTGAGAGAGTAATCAAACATTTGTCTAAGAGCTGCTGCATTTGGAAAACAAGATTTCAGAAAGCTCACTTTTTCTTACTTTCTATGCATATTTAGTTCTATTTTCACCTGAGATTTTAGCTCCACTTTAATCCGTAGTAAAACCTCCTTCAGTGTGAAATGACTCTTGCTTTCAACTGGCAGGAAATCTGTTCATATTGCCTGAATATCTGTATACTGTGATTTCTGTGTAGGTAGAATCTTTGCAAGCAGAAATCAAAGAGAAGATGGATGATTACAATAAACTGTTACTAGAAAAGGAGCGAAAACACCAAGAAATTGCAGCTCGTGATAAAGAGATAGAAAATCTGATGGCACAGATCCAAGAGCTGAAGCTCAGTGGTGCTGAGGTCTCAAAGACTGTACATAACTTGGAACAACAGCTGCAGAAAATGAAGAAAGTGGAAACTGAACTGAAACAGGTAATTTTGAAACCCTTATTTAAATGGGGTTAGCACTACATGACAGTGGCTTTATGGGGGCTGTCAGTAGTGTTTGTGATGCTGTCTGGCACCCAGTGGTGTATTAATTGCACATATCACAGCCACAGTTTAACATCATCTCCGGTTCTACAAACTCTATGTCCACTAGTCCATAAAGACTTGCATACCACTTGGAAGTAGTATGTACTTAGATATTACTTATGAGACTTGAATAAGACTCCAAGTCCTACTATGAAATCTGCTTTTAACAGTTGTCATGTTGGCTGCTTCAGAGCTGCTCCTGAGCTTGTCTGGAAGCTTCTGGGAAGTTTCTGTTACTGAATATCCAAACACTGAGGGTCTTTAATAGTACCTGTGTTTAAAATCTTCTTATCTTAATCTGTAGCCCTTCTTGCTTGGGTCTGAAGCCAAATCTGTTTGCCACAGTCCAAAACTTCCAGCACTTTGTTACTACTACAGAGTTAATCACAGCCTGGAGTTAAGAATTACAATCCATTTAGCAAAAGTTTGCTGTTGGACAGCAGAGGCAATTACTGCCTGTGGTTTCTTGTCAAGCTTTACTGGATTAAGTATATATTTGTATGGTTATTCTTTGGACAATTCCCAAGTGAACCTTTCCTCCTTGGACTGACCCAGCTCCTGAGAAGGATTGTGAGAGAAGGAGGATCAAAACCCAATTTTTTTTCTTAATAAAATATGGTAGCTTGGCAGATCACAGGCTGGACAAACTTAGTGCTGCTTTATCACATTCTGACTGAACTTGATGTGTTTTTGAGTAGGTTTTGATCTACCCAGAACTCTTCATTTCTTAAACTGTGTCCATCTATCAAATTTAGTTTGGCACATATATGGTATCATATCAAATTTGGAAATGGCTAGAAGAACAAGATGTTATGTTCTTAAACATATAAAGAGTTGTGTAACTGAGAAAGTGTAATTTATCACTGAATGCTAAATTTTCTGAAGTTGCTAAACTTGGATTACAAAAAGTAAAAGGGTAAAAACTTAAATGAGCTTAAAAAAGCATTCAGTTGTTTTGAGTTTTTATTTCTTTATAGGCCACTGGGATGATGTACTGCTCTTATTGTACTGGGTGTGTCAGGGTCAATGAAGTATTTCAGCAGGATTGTTCTGGTTTAGTAGATGTGTATATTGACAGCAATTAATTCTAACGCCTAAAATACTCTTTTTTCAGGATAAAGAGGCATTGCAACAGCAGCAGTACAACAACCTGATCCAGATCTCTGCCCTGCAGTCTAAGCTGGATGAAGCAAGGCACCGAGTGCCCGTGGATGGCAGCTCTGCCCCAGTGCTGAAGGAGCAGCTACAGGCAGAGCAGGAAGCACTGCAGGCCAAGGAGAGAGAGGTGAGGGCTTTGGGAGAGTTCTACCAACTTTGAATTGCTTTGGCCTCAACGAACCTTCCTTTTTCTTCTTCGTTCTGTGCTCATCTCCCTCCCTGCTGGAAACCATCTTGAGATGATTCACGTGACTTTGAGACTGATCACTATCAGTTGTAAACTCATTTTCCTTTCCTTCCAAAGTTGAAATAGGCAGATGCATTTCTGAAGTGAGAGATAATTACTATATAATTTTTATATGTTCTATAATTTTATTTTAGATAATTATTATGTATTCTTAGACCATAATGGTGTAATTTAACCTGTTTTGAGAGAATGTTTGTGGTGAATTTTTGTTTCAAGCTAAGAAGAAATACAGAGAAAATTGCTCCCAATATCTGGAACTCTTATTGGATTTACAGTATAAATGTATACACAATCCCACTGTATTACTATATTATAACATCTGTGATAGTCCAGTTAAGGATGTATAAAAAAGAAAAACAGGAGTGATCCTTCAGTTAATGGTACACCATTCTTTCAAGAGCAGAACAAGATAAAAAAAAAAATTCAAGATGGAATTTCCATTTCTCTTATGAAGCCTGATTTCAACAGTCATAATTCCCAAAGCCACTATACCTTGCTGCTCATGAAGGCAAGAGATGATAAAAACAGTGGATGGCAACATCACACTGCAGAGAGAAGTGTGGTTATTGAATCATCTCTTTGTTGTCTGTTATTGGGATTGGCACTGCAAGGCTCATTTCTGGCTTCTGGGAGGACAAGGATGGTGTTTATATTGACTGCTTGTCTTTGTTGCACATCAAATGCTAATTTGTCTCATATTGTTGCATCCAATGACACCAAAGCCTTGATTGCTCACAATACAGATTAATGCATCTTTTGTGAGCAGGTAGGTTTTTTTAAAAGAGGAAGCAGAAAACCACCTTTGCAGTACTTTGGTTTTACAGATGAGGAGCTGGAACACAAGCTTCTCACTCTTTTTATATCTATTTATTTGTATTTGATTAATGCAAGCCGATTAGAGTTTGAATCACTGAATTTGCTGATGTTGCTTCTTGTCATTAAATAATACAATGAATGAAGTTTTATCTTAGAGGATTTAACTGAAACAGCTCTGCTTTTTTTTTTAGATTGCAAGCTTGCTAGACCAAGTGGAACAATATAAAGATAACCTGAGCAAGAAAGATGAGGAGATATTGCAGCTGAACTTGCAGTTAGAGATACAAAAGAACTTGAGTACTTCCAACATCATGCAGCTTCAGGCAGAGAATGCACACTTGCAGGTGGGTTCCTCTAGCTTTAGTGCACTGCCTAAAATGTCAGGGACCTTCTTGCTTGAGTGCTGAGGTCTTCATCTCATGATGTTGTAAACAGATTTTGGGTTGTTCCTCTTGCCATCAGAATGTTGCATTACCTTTACAAGACTAATGCTGGGTATCAGCAAAACCTCCCAGTTTTCTAGGTTCATGCTTGTAGCATTATCTTCTGCAGTGATTTGATTTTAATCAAAAGCTGAGGTTGTTTTCTGGGTTGGGGCAGTCTAACACAGTGATGTGAACCTGTAGAAGAAGCTGTAGTTGTGTTCCTGAGCTCTTCACCATTTATAGTAAGTAAGAGAATGTTTAAATCAAGTTCCCTTCTAATGAGATTTTTGTTTTCTCTGGTCAGGAGGATCTAACAAAACTTCATGTGAAGCAAAGCCAGGACCTGGGCATTGGTGATTCCTCAGCTTTGTCATTCCCACAAGCACTGCTTGAAGAAAAGAATCAAGAAATTGATCACTTGAATGAGCAGATCAAGAGACTTGAGCATGAGCTGCAGAATGCTCTGGAGAACAAAGTAAGAGTGCTTACTATATGTTCATTGTTTGATTTTTGGGGGAAGCAAGGTGTGCAGATTGTTATTGTAAATTAAATCTGTGTGATAATTCTCTTAGCAAAGTAGAGATTATTTTGAGAATTTACCAGCTGAAATGCGTGGTTCTTGCTGTTAAATGTGTGATTTAATGCCTGTGTGATTCAGAAGAGAAATATAAACTCTGTGTGCAATAATAATTGCCTACATACAGTAATATTCAGTCCTTTGCTTGTTGCTTAGGTTGCAGAAGACCAAAAAGCTGAAATTGAAGAGCTCAGGTCACTGGTGGAGCACCTTCGCCTTGACCAGGAGAGGCTGCACAAGGACAAGGAGGAAGAGGTGGAGCAACTCCATGGAGTCATTGAGAAGCTTCAAAAAGAGCTGGCACAATTTGGACCAGTATGTCATGAGGACAGTGACAACCCAGTTTATTTCTATGAAAATGCCTTGGAAAAATCAGTGGAAAACCTTCAGAATGAGCTGAAGAAAGGACTGATAGCTTGTCAAGGTGATGCTGATCCAAACAGAAGAAACTCATTGGTACACTCCAAAGTGAGAGAGCTTCAGGAGGAGCTGGAGCTTGTCTCAGCTTCTAAAGAAGCTCTGCAGCAGCAGCTGGAAAAAACGGAATTGCAGCTCAAAACAGAAGTGGAGATTTTGGAGAAAAAATGCCAACAGCTGCGAGAGTCATCAGAGCAGTCTGCTGCAGAGCTCACCTCCCTGAGAATCCAGCACCAGGCTCTTCAGGAGGAACACAAGGTTTCCCAAAGTCTTTTGTCCCAGAGAGAGGCTGAGACAAAGATCACTACATCTCGAGTTCAAGAACTTGAAGATAAGGTGAGAGAAAGGGAAGCAAATATTCTAGAGAAAGAGATGCAAATTAAGACAATGGCAGATCAAAGAGAAGCTGACACAACTGAGCTGCAGTACTTAACAGAAAAAGCAGTAGAGCTCCAAACAGAGTTGGAAAAGAGAGGTGCAAGTCAGGCACAAGATGTTTACAGTCTTCAATTACAAGTTTCTAGACTCGATTTGCAGGTGCAAGCACTGAATCAGAAAGAAGTAGCTTACCTGAGAGAAATCAAGGAACTGCAAGGGAGCACTGCAAAACTGAAAGGTGAAATCAAGGCCCAGAGTAAAGAGCTTGAAGCCCTACAGTTGGAAAGAGCTGAAATTCTTTCACAGTTGCAGTCCTGCAAGAAAGGTCATGGAGAGACTCAATTTCTCAAGCCATCCTGCCAGAGTAAAAGAAAAGATGTAGCCCTTAAAAATGGAATGCAGGAATTAGAAGCAAATATTGATCAGTCATTTGAAGTATTGGCTTCCCCTACTGCTAGACAGGTACATGATTTAATTTTTAATAGCACTATTTGTTGTGGAGATTTTTTTTTTAGTAATACATTTCTAGATTAATAGATTAAATACCTTTCCCCCATTTTACTCTATTTTGCCTGCAAGAGTTAGTAGTTAGAAGTAGTTACTTCTTTCTTTCCACCTGTGAGTTCTTTCCAGCTTATTTTATTTCCTCCTAATCTATTGAGGATGGAGAGTGAGAGGATGGGCACCTGCAAGCCAAGCAATGAGCCCACCATGAGCTACCAGAACTTTTTGTTTGCTATTCTACATGGCTGTATTGGATAACTGCTTGAAAACACTTCAACATGTCTCCTTTCCTTTCAGAAATTCTTATTTTCTGTGACTCTTTCTTGTAATTATTCAGAATCTTCTCTAGAACTGTTTGCTCCAAGTAACCTAATCTTAAATTCTTATTAAATCACTCCATTTTAGAAAGCAGTAGGACCCTTATTTCAGAGAGCTGTAGAAATCTGTCATACACCAATTTACTGTCTTTAAAGGCTGCCTTACAGAGGTGATAAGTGCTAGTTAAGAGGGTTTATATGGAGAGTTGGAGTATACAGGAAAGGAAAAATCATTCAGTGTCAGGCTTATATGGATTTTCAGGGGCCTGCTTGGCAGTATGTTCCAGTAATCATCCAAGGTAGATGAATTATTTCAAGGAATGACAGGATAATTGCATGTATAATGACATGTTTATTTTTAAAGCAGAAATGAGGAGTGTAGCTATGCAAAACATGTCATCATTCCTGGTGTTTGTGTTTTTATTTGCCTGGAAGATCAAGTTTAGAGCAGTGCCATCAGTGCCTGGGTGACTGTACATTCAGGGGCTGCCCCAGAAATCTCTCAGGAAAAGGAAATAGCTGGGAAAAGTGTTAAATGGCCCATGGAGATTGATGCACTTCAGACCATGGGATGTGTCTGTACAAGGCAGCAGACTTCCAGTCCAGTGCCTTCTGGCCATGTTGTTTATACGGGCAGGGATTGTCAGATCCCTGTTTAAAAAACAAAATTAATTTAGGATCCAGTGAAGAGAGAATTGGTAACACTTTGAAGGATATCAGGCAATGCTGACACGCTGGGGACAGTTAAATTATTTTTAAAATAATATTTCAAGTAGAAACTTGGACTATGAAAGGTTTAAATTGATGTTTGTGTCAGTACATGTATTTTATTTCCATGTTTAAGAGGAAGTTTTTAAGTAGGCTGAGGAGGGGTAATTATCAAAATTGGAGAATATGTTGAATCAAAGTAAATAAACTGGCATGTCTTCAAGCATTCATTACAATAGAATTTTTTTCCCATGGATCTAGCTCATCCAGGTATTAGGAAAAGTATAATGTTGCAGTCTTAAAAGAGCAAAGAATCTCTCCTACATTTATGCTTGGGTTCCAAAGGGGAAACAATGTGAAAATTAGGAAATTTATTAAAATGAAAGCTGGAGGAGCAGCAAAATGAGTAAAGTCCTGGCACTGGGCTTATAACAGATGATTAAGAGGGATGATTAACACAAAAGGATTAAGGTAGTGGTCTAAAATGAGAGGGATAACAATTATTCACTGTATCTGACAAACTAACAGGTGGAGGATAAAATTAAATTTCCCTGTTGACAAGTATAAAATAAACTAAAATATCTACTCAAATAGTGCCTTATTTAGACTCAGTCACAGAATCTGAGGTTAAAATAGTAATTTTACCTTAAATCTACTTAGATAAAGCAATTGAAGGAAAAATCAACCAATTCTAAAAGGTCTTTAAGTGCATGTTTCTCAGTTTGTAAAATCATACTCAAATTCCGTTAAACAATTAATGGGTTATTTCATTACAGGAAAAAGATGAAGTTATGTTTGACTTGACAACTCACAATAAAAATCCAAAAGCACAGATGAAGCAATCGCAAGAAAATATCTTGTGCCAGGAGTTGGACATGACCCACAGCTCTGAAGGGGATCAAGATTTGAAAAAGCATTGCCAACAAATGTTGGAAATTCATCCAACTCCTGATTCACCAAAACACAATTTGAGCACAGGCAAAGAGACTCCAAAACATTTCCAGAATTTAATTGCAAGTATGTCTTCCTGGGGCTCGCCTGAGATCATGAGAAAGCAAGACATGAGCATGGAGCTTCAGCCAGTGCTTCACCTGACCCCCTTCTCAGAAGCTGAAAA
Organism: Ammospiza caudacuta; assembly: GCF_027887145.1. Lineage (NCBI taxonomy): Eukaryota > Metazoa > Chordata > Aves > Passeriformes > Passerellidae > Ammospiza > Ammospiza caudacuta. Next base: position 11,503,799 of record NC_080600.1, on the reverse strand, counting down.
CACAGATTTTCAAATTGTGCACTCAAGGTCATCCCTGCAAGGAGAGAATTCCATATCACTGGGATATTCTAACCTGGATGAAAATGGCAGTGGGGATGCAGCAATGGGAGTAGGTAGAAAATCTCCAGCTTTCTCTGAAAGCACCTATTCTGTTGATGATGATGAAGATATGGAGAAGAAGCTTTTGGTAAGTGGTATTTCATGACTGATTTAATTCTTATTAAACAAGACTGCTCAGCCCTGTCCCCCTGGGATCATTGAGGGGCCATGGGCTCCAAGTAATAGAAACCTACACACTGCTGGGAGTAGGTCTAGTGAAGTTCTGGACACAGAATTATTAGTTCCTCTCTTACTGTGGTAAAAACTGATAAATTTGTGACACTTCATGTGTCAGTAATTGAGCTAAACATGTAAAACCTCACTGTACTCTAACAGCTCCCCACTTCTTCAACAATCTGTTATTGAGTGTTCAAAGAGACTCTTTCAAATCTGGATTTGAGGCTTTAATGGCAGTATTTTATATATTGTATACATATATAAATATATATTGACTGTATTTCTAATTTCACAGGAAGATAAAGTCTGTGCTTAAGAAAATTTCTCTTTGGCTGTGTATTTTTGTGCTTTGCTTTGATAGGTAATTAAATATAAATAGATGTATCTTAAAACTACTAAAAGAGGAAAAAATTTAGATGGAATGGCTTCCAGAGAGCACCAATGTTGCATTTAATCATTATATTTGCCATGTCTAACACTTGGATTGAGTAGGCACTTTGTAAAATCTGCAGTAGTAAAAAAGTTGTCATAAATGCTGAAAGCAATAGCTACATTCAGAAAACCAAAGTAACATGAAAAATTTCTTCTCAAGCAGATGAGAGAAGCTGATCATCTGACTTTAACCCCTTCTGATTTACAAGATGATGAAAGATCACGAGCATCTGCCATGAGCGATGGATGTGGCAGCAGTAAGTTGAACTTTGTCGACTCCTTTTACCTTTTGTTAACTTCAATATGAAAACATGTTTCTCCTTTCTCCCATTTTCTTTTACTGTGGGTCTTATTAGAAAGCCAGGCCTTAGGCAGGTAGTTCTTTGTTAAGAATTATACATATATATGTATGTACACACACACACATATATATATAGATATATATATATCTATGTTGTGCCTGCTTTTACCTTTTCATCTGCATACAGGACAGAGGCAGGAGGTTTGAGTCCTGACTTAAATACTTAGCTACTACTCTCATTCTGAAGGCAACTTAATGATTTTTAACTTGTTTAAGTTAATTGAAATCTCAACCAACCAACTCCATCTGACCCTGCATTCATACGAGCGGAAGAAATCATGGTTATTTTGCAAGTGGTTGTTGTAGTTTCAAGTTCTTTCTATTTTTGTAACACTTTGTGGGGATGGGGGTTGTCTCTTCCTTCAGATACCAGCTCAAATTTGGCAGCTAATCTAAAGCAGGAGCTACAGACATCAGATCACCTGGATGCCAATGTCATGGCTTACCTGCGGTACCGAGGGATAATCCCAGATATTATGGAATCAATGAAAGAAAAGGAAATACTTTCACCACAGATGAAGGTAATGTATGATTAATTTGAGCCTACCAGCAAATTAAAACTGGGCAGCAAAAATGAAATGGTCATATTATGTTACTTTTACACTGAAAAGTGTTCTGTAATGGTTCAAACTTCAAGATGATGATGGTTCTTGTCCTTGCATCTCTTGTGACATTACTGACGTTTGCTTGTCCTTGCTAGAATTGAGCTACTTTTGCCAGGACAGCACTGATGCTGTTTCAGAATGTGGGGTACAAGGACTGTTTATTCTGCTTTATGGGTTTACCTTGGAGGCTTCACAGAATATTGTTTCAGAAGCAGTCACAGCTGGCTGACATCATGCTCCTCTGCCTGTTCTTGTCATGCTGATGTGATGGAGAGCTGTGGAAACACCAGTGCAAGGTGTGCAGGGACAGGTCAGAGCCAGTTCAAGCAACATGAGGAATATACAGAAGACTGAGCTGTGAGTGCCCACTCTAGCCAGTAATTAAAGTTGAAGAAAGTATATGCCTAGAACTCTTTGCTTTGCTGAGCAAGCTCTCAGCCATTTCAAAAATTCCAGCTACAGGAAGGGAGAAATTCTCATCTGTGAGAGAATACAGTAGGTTACAGTGAGGTCTCAAGTAGTAAGAAACTAGAAGAAATAGCTTTCCTAGAAAGTGTATCATGCCTCCTAATATGCTTAGCAGGTTCCTCCAGCTTGCCCAGCAAATGGGAGGAAGGTAAGGCAGAGTTCAAATTCACAAGATGAAGGAGGCTGGGCCTTTATGGCTGCTCAAGTCAGAACAAAGATCCTTCCCCCATCCATCTGCCCTTAACAAGAGACATGATGCTCTAGGGCTGGAGAAGGAAGAACACATGGAATAACTGATGCAATCCAGGAAAAGCCAAACATGCAAAGCTGCTGAAACCATCTGCTGGCATTAGAACCAGTGCTACCAGAAAAGCACATCAGGTGGTAGTAATTGGAGATTCCTTACTGAGAGGCACTGGAGCACCTTCCTCCCATCCAGATAGTTTCTCCAGAGAAGCTTGTTGCTTACCTGCAGCTTGCATTTGTGGTGTCATTGAGGCTGCCAAGCTGAGTGAGCCCTACAGATGATCACCTGTGTAGGGTCTAACAGCTCTGTAAAAAGGACAGTCCCAAGGTGTGGGACTATGGGTGATATGCTCTCTATCCTCCCAGTCAAGAGGAAGGGGACCAGGATAGAATCCCAGGCTGTGCAGCTGGTGCAATACTCAAGGTTTTCATTTTTATTACCATGGATTTACCTTTGAGAAGCCAGAAATATTGGGAGCTCATGCAAGTCACTCAAGTGAGACAAGATGTCTCCACCAATAACATGGCCAGACCTATAAGGAAAGCTTTAAATTAGATGAGGAAAGGACTGGAGGAATGAAGTCCCTCCTATTATGAGAAAAAGATCAGATTCAAGACCACCAGAAGAACCTGGACATAGCTAAGTCCATGGGACCCAAAGATATGAATCCCAGGGTCCTGAGGAAATTTTGCAGTTGGAATTGCCAAGGCAGTCTCCATTGTTTCTGAAAAGTCACAGCAGTCAGATAAAGTCCCCAGTGACTGGAGAAAAGGGAATCATAGCAGCCTTTTTTAAAAAGCTTAATAACAAGCACCCTGGAAACTACTGATCTTTCAGCCTCGCCTCAGTGCCCAGTAAGATCATGAAATGGATTGGACATGAGTACAGAATTTCTTGTGATGGCACACTAGCACAGAGGTGGTGACTCCCTAGGAGTCCATCCCAGAATCCATTCAAAATGAGATTGGATGGGGCTTTGTGCATCCTGAAATAAGAGATGATGTTCCCCGTGCCTGTCACAGCAGAGCTGGAGTAGATGTTGTGTTGAAAGATCCCTTCCAACTGAAAACCATTCTGTGATTCTGTGTCTAAAAAATTGTGTGTCAGAGACCTCATGGAAAAGGTGATTTTTATTTTACCTTAATAAACAGATTTTTTTGGGGTTTTTTTTAAGCTTCTTTAGTGGGATATCTATCTAGACTTTACTGTCTGTAAGATCTGAGTGCATAATCCAGTACTAAATGTTTAGTTTGAACACTTAACTGTGCTTTTGATGTTAATGTTTGCTAAAGGTTTTCATTGATTATTCAAGTAATCACTATTTTGATTCCAGTGATGGAAAAACAACTTAAGTTTGTTTAAAAGTAATTTAAAAACTGTGCAAGGAAAGAATATAAAGAGTTAAATAGAAGTACTCTGTGTTGTTTTTAAAGTGCATAGCAATGAGGAACAGCTCCACATGGAGGCTGGGATATTTCTGATGAGATGTGTGTAGGAAAAGGATTTAAATCTCCAGTGACCTTCCTTGAAAAGAGGCCAGGAAACATCTGTGCATGATGTAATAGTTTGTGAACAGGGAATTTATTTAAAATTCATTATTTGGCCTGACAGTGTCAGAGGAAACAATTTCCACTGTGTAAATTATTAGAACTGGTTATTTTGGGAGTTGATATTTGTACATGATTTGCTAAATTAAGCCAAGGTTGTCTAAATACATAATTCAGTTTTCTGGCATCACTGGAGTTGAGTAACATAGCTTCAGATTTGATAGAATTTGATTTATTCCCTGAAAGTTTGCTGAATGGTTCAGAAACAAAGGCGAAGTACAGCCCTTTGGCATAAATAATAAAATAATTCATGTTTAATTGCATCTTAGTGTGTTGATACAGACACCTTACTTTTGTTGTCTGGTACTAGCCCATCTTACTCTTACATTTCCAGGATGCTGATGCCTGTTTCCTAATATTATCTTTGTTTTCTGTTTCTCAGACTGTGCTGAAGATGGTGTATGAGGAGAGCCGCAAAATTTTGGCTTTGTCAGAGCATCCCTTGGCTTTGAGGGAGCTGAAGAACATCCCTCAGAGCCAAGTGGCAATGGAGGGCTGGCAGAAGGAGGGATTATCCCTGCTGGATGCTATCCAGTCACTGAAGGATTACCTCAGCAAGGTGGCAGACAGAGGAGACAAGGTATGGCTATAAAATACCCTTTAAAGCAAGGGAACCAGGTTGTGTGTGTAAATATATATACACACACACATAAATGTATATTATACATAAAATATGTTATGAGATATGTCTGTGTGTATATATGTTTAAGGAGTAAGGGACAGTACCCTTTAAACCCTTCTAAAAGTGCTTAAATTAACAGATATGCTCTTATGGTATGAAAGATGCTGGGTTAGAAGTTGAGAGAGATGCCATTTAAAAAAAAATATTTTAACAGGAAACATCAGGTGTTGCTGTTGACTGGAGAGGAGAACTTCTGCAGGCAGTACAGAGTGTGTTTGAGAAGGAGAGAAACATGTTGCAAATTGACTTGAAGTCTCACTTCTCCAATCCTGCATCTGGTGATACAAGTTCATTAGAGGAAAAGCTGGAGTATATAATCAAACAACAAGTATGAAAAGTTCTTAGTGTGCTGTTCATAAATCACTTCTTTATTCTCTTTAATTTTTAAATTTTTTTTTCAGTTTTATTTTATTGCTTCTGTTGTTAAATCTTTGTATTAAATCTGTATAAAATCTGTGTATTATTATATTATTATCTTGTATAATGCAGATGGTGTGGGATCAGTAGCTGAGTTGCTGTTGTGGTAGCATTTTTCTTGAACTTTTTCCATAGTGTTACAAAACCTATTGATTATTGTAGCTGGCATCAAGAAGTGGATTGGACGTAAGTACAGAATTTCTTGTGATGACACACTGGCACAGTGAGGTGGTCAATCCTTAGGAGTCCATCCCAGAATCCATTCAAAATGAGATTCACTGTGATAGTGAATAGGAAATACTTTGTTGAATTCTTTCCCCCTTTCCCATTTATCTAGAACTTAACAGAGCTCTCTTGTAAAGGGTATATATTGAACTAACTCTGAATCTGGGGGCTTTTTGCCAGTAATATTTAGTTTCTAGGTTGTAGTAACTATGTATAAACTTGACAAGGCAAGTGAAGCGGGGTTTTTCTTTTTTTACATAATGTCAACATTTTGCATTAATGTGAAGCACAAACTCAGTCATTTGAGTGCTTCAATACAAAACTTGTACTGCAAGAGTTTCCTTAGTGTTTATCCTTGCAGAAGATATGGAAATAGCCTTGTAGTTTGAATAGGCCTTGCTTTGTTTCAGGAGGAGCAGAGGCAGATGGTTGTGGAGCACCTCTGCTCCTCAGACAGGAACAGCCTGCTGTCAGAAATCCAGGAGCTGCGGGCTCAGCTCCGCATGGCGCACCTGCAGAGCCAGGAGAAGCTGCAGCAGCTGCAGGAAACCCTCACCAAGGCTGAAGATCATGGCAACAAACAGGAGCACCAGCTCCGGAGGAAAGGTAATTCTTGCTGGCTTTGTCAGCTCTTTCTGTCTTCTGCAACAGTTCCTTTTTGCCTCAAAGGGAAAAGGCAAAAAGAAAAAGGTGTCCTGCAATTAGCAGAGGCTGTACAATTCCTCAGTTTTACTGAATGCACTCAGGCTGCCTATGATGAGAGCAATTCTTTCTCATATAAGTAGTTAAGGTAAATCTATGAGAAGCAAAGAAAAGCTGTGAAATAACCCGAAGCAATGGAACTGAAGCAGTAAATACATGAAAAACTGGTGGTGAGAACCCAGCAGGGACAGTAAACCCCCTGCTTGTTTGCAGAGAATTATTTATCTTGTGTTTGCTAGTTTAGAATCAAAGAATCATTTAGGTTGGATAAGACCTTTAACACTGAAGTCTCACCATAAGCAGTGCCAAGGCCACTGCTAAACCATGTTCCTGACTAAATAAGCAAGCCTTGGTTTTCACAGCAGGGTCCCTTTATGTAATAAGGAAACAAGTGCAAGTGACCTTGATCAAAAATAAACACTGCTTTTTCCTTCTTGTTGTTTTCCCATCACTATCACTCAGGATTCAGCCATTTTATAGCACATGCACTAGTCCAATAGAAGAAAATTTTCTGGACATCCAGAAGTTTATTACTAGTTTTATTTACATAATGCTGTAGACCTAGGTACATTAATTATTTTAAAGTACTTATCAAACAGGAGCCTCCAAATTTAGGGAGAGTTGTTTTTCTTAACTCACTGACCTGAACAGAGCTGGCAAAACAGGTTCTACATAGTGATTCCTGTTATAAGGAATGTAAGGAAACTTATCTATATGTAAGTGGATAAGTTTGTTTAATGAGTTTTAAAATCCATTAATGATATTACAGAATATCACAAGGATAGAATCACAATGTTTATACATGCTTTTGTTGATTCCTCTTATGTTTGAAAAGAGATTAATTCTTCAGACAAGAACACTTCAGTACAGCTGACATTTTTTTTTTATAATTTAAATTAGTGTAAGTGATACCATATTGTCAAAGTGTCTGTAATGTAAATAACTGTAACAGTGTTTTCTTATTCTAGTTGAATTATTGGAATATAAACTTCAGCAGGAAAAATCTATTGTAAGTGACTTGCACAGCACCCTCTCTGAGGAGCAGAAAAGATCCTCTGAAACCTGTGATCTCCTGAATCAAGAAAAAGCATCCCTGAAATCAGAGCTTTCTGGAAGCAAGCAAGAGAATGAAAGGTTGCAGAAATCCCTGGAAGAGCTTCAGAGGGAAATAAATAATTTACGGTGAGAAGATTTATTTATTTACTTGATTTATCAGCAGGTAAAGCTCTGAAAGAGCTTTGTACTAATTGGTTCCATAAAGCACTTGGAAACACAGGAAGGAAAACCATGGTCTCTCACTTTTAAAGGGTTATGTTTTCTTTACTAAATTCTGTCGTCTTGGGTATGTTCCTTTCCCACTCCCTTCTGAGTGTATGCCAATATTTTGCTTTCCTCTCACAGGACAACTTTGCTCTGCCAGAATAAATAACCTATCTCTTCATTGTTACTAAATCGAGCAATTCTAGCTTGGCTTGCAGGGAGGTAAATGTTTTCAGCTGCTAACTAGCTGTGACTTGAAAACTGACCCTCTTTAGAAAGAATAGAGACCACTTTAAAGAAACAAAAATCATAGAACTCAGAGAAACCAACCCAAAATGTCTTGCTTGTGATGCTGGTGAAGGATGTTCTGTTCTGAACACAGAAATGTCGTTTTGAACTTTGCAGTATTGAATTGGAAAAAAAAGAGAAGGATTTGGCAGCTGCACTTGAAGGCTTGCAGGCTGAGCAGCTGAAGGGCTCTGAGCTGCGAGGTTGGTTTGAGGAACAGCAGCGTCAGCAGAGGAAAGCAGAGGATGAAAAGACAAAGGCCATGGAGGTAACGCCCAGCTCCCCCGGGGCATGACGTTAACTAGGAGTTATTTGTGCAGTCTTCTTCACCTCCTCTGTTCTTTGTTTAGTAACTGTTAAAACCCCCAAACCTTTTCTGAACCTGTCTTTTTTCACCCAGTTAAAGCTTTCAGTTACTTTCACTAATTGCACATGTAGAAATAAACCAAGGTTGAATGCCATGTTGGTTTTTTTTTCCACATCTTCTTAATGTTTTTTCCTCTCCCATCTTCCCCTGTTGTGTACTGCCCCTTGCTGAGTAGGAACAGCCAGATCGTGCAGCTGTGTGACTGCACCCTTAATTCCACAGCAAACTTAGCATGAGGGTGTGAGATGTATGATGTCTGAGATTATAAAGAAAGCCACCCAATGATAAATAGGTTTGGCAGAGAGTAAGTGGAGCCTTTTCAATATAAAATGTATTTTTGGAAGTTGACCAAAGTTGTTCTGTTCCCTTCTAAATTGAACAGAAAACAAGTGAACAACTTTCTCTCCAAGACTGTGATAGCAATGACTCAGTGCTTGTAAAAGGCCCACAGTAAATGGAAAAGGAGGAAGATTTAACATAAACCATTTCTTAAACCCCCAAACTAAACTCTCTCAAAAAACTCCAAACAATCCTTAAATTCCCTAAGTGAGGAAACACAATTCTGACTATTTCCATGTAGTCTGGCTTCTCCTGTCACCTTCCTGTTAGTTGTTTAAGTTTGAGAGTGATTTTTGTTTAGGTGTTTGTTACTGCTGCATGGTTAGGAGATGTTGCTACCATGTTCCTCCTTTTCAGAAAGCTGCTCATGCAGGGAGGACAGAGTAGCCAAGGCCAGGAGAAAAGTGCTTTGCTCTGGGGATACCTGTTGGACAGATTAGTCTGGCATTCACAAATCTTTTTTCAAGCCCCATTATGCAAAGCTTCTGCCATTTAGCATCTGACTTGGCCTTCTAGGAGATAACCAATGCAGCTGGCTATGTGCAGGGCAGGGTGGACCTCCCTACTGGGACAGCAGTGCCAGCTCTGTCTGTCTGCAGTGCCCTGCACTGTTCCTTCAGTCCCTGCCATTCCTTCTGAAGAAAGACTGGCTCCCAGAATGGACCTAGGGATGGATTTTAAACAGAAAGAGAGTAGATTTAGACTAGATGTAAGGAAGAAATTCTTTCCTGTAAGAGTGGTGAGGCCCTGGCGCCCAGATTACCCAGAGCAGCTGTTTCCCCAGGCCAGGGCTTGGAGCAACCTGGGATAGTGGAAGATGTCTCTGCCCGTGGCAGGGGGTAAGAATGAGATGAACTTCAACATCCTTTCCAAACCAGACCATTCTGTGATTTATTTTTTGCAGTCTCTACTCTGTGCTTTGAAGAGATGGGCTGCCAAGTCCTGAAGCTTTACATCTACTCTGACTGCTTAGATTTTTCTTTTTAACACAAGAGGGTTATTGCTGTTGCAGATGCTACTTATTAATGGGACTGAGTGATGTGAAAAGTAGTGATTTCCTAATGAGGATCTTACTAACTGAAGAAGAAATAATGTACTGGCATGTGGTGGTGTTTGCAAGGGTCCCAGGATGAGGGAAGAGTTAAGAATCTAGACTCCATGTTTCAGAAGGCTGCTTTATTATTTTATTATATATATTATATTAAAAGACAATGATATATTAAAACTATACTAAAAAATAGAAGAAAGGATTTCATCAGAAGGCTTGAATGGAATAGAAATGGAATGGTAATAAAATCTTGTGACTGACCAGAGAGTCTGAGACAGCTGACTGTGATTGGCCATTAATTAAAAACAACCATATGAGACCCATCACAGATCCATCTGTTGCATTCCACAGCAGCAGATAATCATTGTTTACATTCCATTTCTGAGGCCTCTCAGCTTCTCAGGAGAAAAATCCTAGCAAAAGGATTTTTCATAAAACATGTCCGTGACACTGGCAGATACATTAACATGATAATTTTTGGTTTTGTTGCTTGGTGCCATATTGCTAAAGAGCATTTTCTTGTAATTTTCAATTAAGCTTTTTAATACCTGAACTACTCTAGTTAAGTCTTGAATATCTTTCTGGATAAAATAGGAGGTTGAAAAAGGCTAAATGCCAGCCAGTGCCAGAGCTGAGTGTTTGTGCTGGAATCCATGTGCTTTCCCCCTGTGCCCAGGAGCTGCAGGCTGCCCTGGATGTGCAGTCGGTGCAGAAGTGCCAGCTGGCCGTGTCCTTGGAGCACGAGAGGACAGTGACAGACAACCTGCGCAAGGAGCTGCAGATCGAGCACTCCCGCTGCGAAGCCCTGCTGGCCCAGGAGCACAACAAGCTGAGGGAGCTGCAGAAAAGCCTGGAAGCTGAGAAAAAGCGATCCTTGGAGCTCCTGGATTCCCTGAACCACGAGCGTGTTCTGACAGAGCAGCTGAGCATGAGGGTGAAGGAAGGGGCTTCCTGCCAGCACAGGGAGTCCCTGCTGGAACAGGCCTTTGTCCGAGAGCTCCAAGCCCAGCTGGAAGAGGAGAGGAGCAGAACCATGGAGCTTGCTGCTGTTATTGAGAAAATGCACCAGAAGGCCATCCTGTCCCAAAGGCAGCTGGAGGCTGAGGTGCAGATGTGCTGTGAGGAAACCCAGAAGGAGAGGGAGGTCAGTGACAAACTGAGAGCCACCCTGGAGTCTCTTCAGACACAAAAGCAAGAGGTGATCCGTTCCTTGGAGGCCCAGAGGGAGAGAGAGGTCAAGCTCAAAGTGGACTGGGAACAACTGCAGTCACTCTTCACACTGCTTAAAGAGCAAGATAAGAACAGGAAAGAGGAGAGAGAAAGAGAGCAGAAACAGCAGCAACAGACAGAGCTACAGAAACAGAAGGACTGGCAGAGAGATCAGGAGAGACTGGTGAGAATGCTCTGCCTTACACTGAAATAGCCACACACTGAAATGTTACATCCCCACACACTGGGATTTAACCCTCTGGATGGTATTCTTTGATTGGAATGTTCCCTTCTGCTAAAGCATTCTGAAAAATATATTAAATGAGCTCTTGTCCTGCTTTTGTGAAATGTAGCTATTTTCAAGGGGTTGTCTGGGTTTGTTGTTGATGGAAGTTGATCTTTAAATCTTCCAAGTTGATCTTCAAATTTTTGCCTGTGCTGGTTGTTCACAGGTGGGGACAAATAGGGATTAAATGCAGGATGGAACCAAACTAACTTTCATGTCATTGCCCTTATTTTATGAGCTAGGATCCCAATCATGGCTTGAGAAACTAGTGGTTTCACCCTGGGTTTCTCCTTGGATGGGGACAATGGCTACTCCAGTGTCATTAAATGGCTTCCTGGTGGCCCTGGGAAGCAGTGCTCCAAGCCTTCCCCAAAAGTGGTCTGGCAGTTCAGGAACACCCAGAGGGATGTGCTGATTAGGTGTGTGACACTTACATAAGTGGGTATATATAACAAGCAATTAACTACTCCTTATTTTATTCAAACAGCAAAACTTGCAACAGCAACACCAAAGGGATGAACAAAGAATCAAAGAACTGCAGGAAATGCTGGCAGTATTAAGAGAAAAAGAAAGAAATCCTCCAGCTCCAAACTGTCAGGAGGAACTCTTGTGTACCTCAAGCAAAGATGGAAGTGCCACACAGCCTGTGACAAAGCAAACTGAAAAACCCCACTTGCAACAGCAGCAGCAACAGCTGGAGAAGATAAGGCAGCAGTTGCTCTTTGTGGTTATGCACCTGAATGAGTTCATACATAAAACTCTGGATAAGTGAGTTCATAAAACAGCACTTTGCTTTCCATCCTGCTTATTAACTTGTGTGTGTCATGGCTGAGAGCTTTTTTAATTCTTAAAAATTAACAGAACTTGCTAATTTCTCTGTGTATTTGTAGTAATTTGTGTGGTAAATATTGCATAAGTAAAGCCTGAGAACTTTAAAGGTCAAGTAGTGGGAAGAAGCAATTAAATGTGTGTTAACATTCTTACAAATCAGCCTGATACTGAAAAGGTGTTTCTGCCTAACAGAACGGTTAATGACTGGTCTGCATCAAATGATGAAGCTGTGGCCTCTTTACTGCAGACATTAAGGGAGCTAAAATCAGATTTGTCTCCTGCTACAACTCAGGTAAGGAAAATATTAACTTACTTTCATGTTCCACTCTGTTTTGTTGTATTGCAGAGTCTGCTTCTGAGAGCATTTTTTCCCTAGATATGTAATGTGTCCAAGGATCACCAGCTTTGGGATGTGTTGCTGTAGCTGCTTGATGCATCCAGAGACAGCTGTTTTTCACCAAAATGCCAAGTACTTTTTTCAAAAAGCACCACAGTGGTTTGTCATCTCAGGAGGGCTGTTCTGACCCAGGCCTGCAGTATTGCAAGTACTTTACACAAGCCCAGGGATTACCCAAGACCAAGCTCAGATCTATTGATGCAAAATACATAAATGCATTACTTTTAGATTCCATCTGATTCCCCAGATAACTGTAGTTTTATGTCTTTCTCTTGAAATAGACAGAGATCTATGACTGATAAGTGAAAAGTTTTTTGTGTCTTCTGTTCACAAGTCTGATGTGTGACAAGCTTGGCATGTTGCAGCTCTCCCTGTGTCTACCTGCTTACAAAATACAGTTAATGTTTTCCTTCTGTTACCTGTGCAGCCACACAGGTGGTTGCCAAGTGGATCATCTCCAGCCTTGAGGAGGGGGATGCTGCCTCTTCTTCAAGTTCATGGGATTGTTTTGGTTAAGCCTTCCTCTCACCAACCTTTAGAGCTGTCAGCTGTAGACAAAACCCTTGTTGGAGCAGAGTTCCCTCCTTCAGGGGTTGACCACACAAAAATCAAGGAACTCAAGTTTCCTGACATTTTTTTAAATAATAAAAGTGTTCAGTAGAGCACTTGAAAGTCACATGCCTTTCTAGATATTAGGAGCAAAAACTCCACCTCAATAGCTTTTTTTTTTCTGTGCGCACCAACAATTCCTCCTCTCTGCTCTCTTTTCAGGCTTTGATTTTTTTTTTTTTTCCAGAATCACCTTTTCCTTCAGTCTCCTCTCTGAATTTCTCCTTCCTTTAGGTAGTGAACCACATGCTTACGACACCAAAGGAACTTTCTGCTGTTTCCCCCTTGAGTTGCAATAAATTGGGGGAGTATTGGACAGGGAATCTGGCAAAATGTCAGCATGGAAAATCTGCCAAATGGAGCTGTCTGGTCAATCAGCTGCCAAGTGGTGCAGCAGAAGTCAAGGACATGGATGAGTCATGTAGAATCTTTCAGATACTACAGATTGTACTGAAATAAGTTGCAAGGAGAAAGTGGGGTCAGTTGTTTGTACTGGCTTCTGTAATGTATGGATTTTATTTCAAGGGATAAAACATCAACTACCTTAAAAAATCTTCTATTTCTTTTGTGATCTACTGCATCATGCTCTGATGTAACTGATGACCAGTAAACTTGTAGTTGCTACAAACAGGGCTACAAAGGCAGAACTTGCATGAGGAATTGGAGCTGGACTCCTGGGTCTCATTCCTTACCACAAAACTCAGTTTTACAGGATCACAGCATGGTTTGGGCTGAAAGGGACCTTAAAGCCCAACCTTTTTCCACCCCCTGCCATGGGCTGGGAACCTTTCACTAGACCAGGTTACTCCAAGCCCTGTCCAACCTGACCTTGGACACTTCCAAGGATGGGCCAGCCACAGCTTCTCTGGGCAACAGACTCTCAGAATTGAATATGGGATTTTTCAGGATTTTTCACAACTTGTTTTTGCATGTCCACAGACATCTTCACTATTTCTGTGCTGCCTGTGGATACAGATGAAAGTCAGAAGGGTTTTTCATGCATTTCAGTTTCCCATTGTGCCTTTCAACACCTGAATACCATTGCTGGTTTTTGGGCTCATTGTTATTATGTTTTAATTTGTCATAAATTTGGGTTATACTCAGCTTGAGGTGTTTGATTGTGAAAACAATGTGCAAAACCCATTGTGGCTCACTTCCTTTAGGTTTCTGTTTTAGGTGAGATCTACAGGTGACGCTGCCCCTGTTCAAGAGCTGGAAAGAGAGGCTTGGCAACGAGAGAGGAACATGCTGCAGAACATGCTGAAACAGGCAGAATCCCAGCTGGCTAAAGCCAATGCTGAAAATGAAAACAAACCAGTACCAGAAACTTCCAATCCTAAGGTAAAATCATGGGGATAACCAGCAAAGGGGGGGTCTCTGGTGCTTGGAGAGCCAGGAGCTTACATTTGAAACTAATCTGCTGGGGGAAAAAGGGATTGGTCAGATTATGGCATTCATCTTTCACTTACTGCTGTCATCCTCAGTTGCTATTTTAAAAGGTTGATTTTCTAGACAAACAGCTTGATATTTTATTTTAAATTAGAAGCTTTCCCCATATGTACCTCATCAGAGAAGTTTCTCTGGAACTTTCTCAATGTTAGGAACTTGCATCAAAAGTAATCTGGATTTTTGGAATTTCTTTCCTCTCTTAAATGAGAGGGAGACTTGGATTTTTTGTTTAAGCATGAAAATAGAAAACATTCATTATTTTTAATCCCTGCTGACTAAATAAATACTTTTTATTTTTCTGACACTTTGATTGTAATCAAATCTGATAGGCATCTCTCCCACCATGTGTTCTGGCTTACATTTTTTTTTTAAAGCAGGTGTACTTGTTTTATTGAAGAGTTAAACTGCTTTAGAGTTTTGAGTATCACAATTTTGGTTGAAGACATTCAGGAGATTTCAAGAGATTTGACACTCCATATCTGGGTGGGTTTTAGCAGTGTACAGAATTGTTTTGGCTGCTCTTGTGTCCTCAGTCTGGACACTTGACCTGAAGACACCTTGTTTGTGGCTGGTTTTTTGCATCAGTAACTGTGAAAAAACTGAACTTTTTGAAATTTTTTCTTTTTTTCTGCAGTTGCAGAGATTATATCGAAAATACATCCGAGCAGAGAGCTTTAGAAAGGCTCTGGTTTATCAGAAGAAATACCTCTTGCTGCTGCTGGGTGGCTTTCAGGACTGTGAGCAGGCAACTCTGTCTCTCATTGCCCGCATGGGAATCTATCCTTCTGCAGACCTGCAGCTCTCTGCATCCCACTCCAGGCCCTTCACCAAGTTCAGGTGTGCAGCCAGAGCCATCATTGCCATCTCCAGGTAAAGCCAAAACACTCCCTTGTCTCTTATTGGTGATGTTTTATTGGAAGCTTAAAAAATTGGTAGTTCCTGTGGCTTATCCTACATTAATATTAAGCAGAAGCAATCTCCAGAACTGGTTCAAACATGACTTGTTAGCTGAGTTTGATCTGTACTAAAGATTTGTAAAAAATATCTTTAAAATGAAGGAGGGTTGATTTAGTTGGGATATTGGGAAGAAATTTTTCCCTGCAAGGATGGTGGGGCCTGGCAGAGGTTGCCCAGAGAAGCTGTGGCTGCCCCATCCCTTGGAGTGTCCAAGGGCAGGTTGGACAGGGCTTGGAGCAGCCTGGGATGATGCAAAGTGTCCCAGCTCATGGCAGCTGGGAGGGTGGAACAAGGTAGGGTTCCTTACATTCCCTTCCAGCCCAAACCATTCCATAATTATATGAAAAAGCTACTTGAGCAATATCCAGCTGCAATATATTTGAGAACCAGTGCACAGCATTACAAACTGGAGTCCTTTGGGGCTGACCCTTATCTCATTGGTCTCACTGGACAGTCTGTCCTGTACCAGAATGAGATCTGTCAGGAATGATTCTCTGGAATCTAGTAGCGTGTGTTTCATTGGGTGTGATTTTATCATGCTGTGTCACTATCAAATGGGTTTTGCTAGCTGTACATGGGACAACATGCTGTCATTAAGCCCATTGAATGAAAAAAAAAGCAGTTTTAAATGTAACAGGTGGTTATTTCTGAGCAATTTCATAGTTAAAATGATCACTAGCAAGTTTCCAGCAGGAGATGACACAGAGTCTTTGACATGAATACCATAATAAGAGCGAAGGCTGCAGCACCTCCAAATTCATGCAGTAACCTCCAAACTGCTCCTCTCAGGTAGGAAGAGCTCTCTGGAGATGAGGAGCAGAGCCAAAACAAGCAAGTCTTTTCAGCAGTTCAAAGATGGTTACAGGGTAAAATGGGATAAGCCAGCATTGCAAAAACTGAATTTGAAGAATTCTCCTGTCATTCCCACAACCATCATTGCTTATGTCACTTAATCAGCTCTCTACCAACAAATAATATTAGAAGTTAAAGTATTTCTGCTTATTTTTAATGCTTGTACAAATTTGTTTTCTTACCAAGGTTAAAGTTTTTGGTGAAGAAGTGGAACAAAGTTGGCAGGAAGAGCACACAGGGTGAAAGCATTTCTCACAGTATAGGAGGTAACACAGGTATGTGTTTGGATAAGTACATTGTTTTCTTGGTAATTTTCTTTGTAATTTGTTTTCTTCAGTGATGTGTTCCATTTAAAAACAAAACCCAAGTGGGAAAATCTGTTTATTTTGCCACTATCCATCTGTAGAGTAGATGGATAGATGGTCTGATGCAGGTCAATAAGGACTTGAGTTACTTGAGGAACATTTGAGTGTTCCTTTGAGTTACTGATGAGTGCCTTTGTAAGAATTCCAGCAAACATCTTAATGCAGCGCCTAATATTGGGGAGCTGTTGCCCTTTGTGTAAAATTCCATTGTGTCTTTTCAGTGGTAAACAATATTCACATTAAAGAGTGTTTTTTTCATTACCTGGTACTATGTAATTTTCACTGTTTCTAAGTTGCTGGAAATACTTCTAAAAGAAGACAACACCACCTTTGTACATAAACCCACTGTTGTGTGATTCCTAAGAAACCTGAATCCTCAAATGCTGAACTTTCTACTTCAGTACAAAATAGCATCACAATTCTGTTAATTACAATTAAAAACAAAATAAAAAACCCCACAAAAATAAAAAAGCAGTTAGCTGTAGAAAGTGTGTTACCTGCATTTAAAACCAAACTTAAGCCTACTACTCTGCTGTCATTTTCATGGGTTTATTGGATGTGTTTATGACAGCCTGTTCTCAATGGTTCCTAGTGCATATTATTTAACTCTTCATAATTTACCACAGCCTCTGGTGCTAGAACAGAAGTGCTGAAGGAGCAGCAGCCCCCAGCTGGCCCTGTGAGCTCTCCCCCTACCCAGGACAGGGACCCAGGGCTGTGCCACAGACCCAGCCGTGCTGCAAGATTCACGAGCCTCTCCCCGCGGTCCTCCCACCGCTCACACAACAGGTCAGTCTGCAGAGATGGGAGATGCTTCAGGTTATTGTAAGGGTTGTTTAACTTGGAGTGGTTTGTCACAAACAGCCAGGTGGTCTTCTGGTTTGCATGGAATTCAGCAAAATGTTTTTGGAGAGTTTGAGACTTGGAGAGTTTGAGACCTGCAAGAACTTCCAAAAGACTGAATTGTACCCCACCCTATTCCTCTGTCATGGGATGTGTCTGTTTGTGACAGCCCTGCTAAAAAGTCACCAGTGTAGTATGGAACAGGATATTAATAACAGCAGCCCTGACTGGTGCTCAGTATGACTGGATTAGTGGTGGCTCAGGCCTGATGTGGATCCAGGCTAGGCTAAATGATGCCTCTTGCTGCTCTTGTTTCCAGAAACAAATATTTAAATGCAAAGGGTGGTGACGGTTCCAGTTTTCTTTGCCTAGAATTCCTGACTGTATGAATGTAACTTCTGGATATATTTGAGAGCATAGCATGAGCAGGAGAAAATAATTTGTTTTCTTTCTAAGGTTGCACCAGTCCCCAAGTTCAGCTGCAGACAAGTCCCTTGTGCCACCTCAGGATCCTGAACAGTCACTCACAGAATACATCCATCGCTTGGAGATGATTCAGCAAAGGCTGCGAGGGCTGCAGCCAGGTAAGAACCATCTTCTCACCCCTCACAGCTCCTGCAAGGCTGGGCTGCTTTTCACAAGGTTCTTTCTACACATTGCCAATAAAGAGCATCATTTTAAGGAGTAATTATCATTATTGGGGGGTAACAAATTGATTCTCCAAAAG
The DNA here is from genome assembly GCF_027887145.1 of Ammospiza caudacuta. Lineage (NCBI taxonomy): Eukaryota > Metazoa > Chordata > Aves > Passeriformes > Passerellidae > Ammospiza > Ammospiza caudacuta. The sequence goes on along the minus strand of NC_080600.1, from coordinate 11,485,950 downwards.
GAAACCTTTCCAAGTTGTATCTAAAATTCCTCCAAGTGTGGCATTTCTCTAAGTGCATAGTAAAAGAGTTAAGATGGAATAACTTCGTGTGATTTCTGCCCCCTCCTCCCATTCCCAAATCTAAACAAGCAAGTATTGCAATTTAAATGAAGCTGTGTGTGGAGTTAATTTGCTTTAAAGTCAAACATAGCTGTTGTAATAGCTGAGCAGGGCTTTCTCTGCAGCACAAACTGTAATGCTTCCCTTAATTATCACTTCCTTATGTTCATAACAGATTTTAAAAAAAGATTTGGAGGCTGGTAAATACAGCCATCTCATTCTAAGACTTATCAAACTGCACACAAAGGACTGTAGTGGTACTTAGCTTTGCTATTTAAAACAGTTCCACCTAATTTCTAGACCAGATTTACTTCATTTAATTAGTCTAATTACCTCCTCTCATTACATGTTGGTTATAGCACAGAAACACCTTATCCTCAGGAGGAACTTGCAACCTGTCATCACATCATCCTGAAATCCTGAAGAGTTTGGGAACTTTGGCATTGTTCTCTGCAGGACTTTACCTAGAAACTTTATTACTCTGACTTTGTGGGTTTGTTTGTTTTGGGGATTTTCCCCAAAATCTGCAGGTGCATGGCTGATCAGATAGATAAACAGATTTTAGACTTGAAAGCTGTCAGCCTTTATGGAAGTAACACGTTTTGCTTCATTCCAAGTGTGGAATAAGGACTGCACAGCTGGGACACCATAAACACTTCTGTGAAAAGTGTATATGATTTCTGTCATTTCCAGATTACCAGGATGATAATGTCCAGAATTACAGAATGATGCTGCAATCTTTACAACAGTGCTGTCAGCCAGGTGATTTCCCAGCTCCCAGTGAGCTAAAGAATCACCACAGGAGTGGCAGAACAGAGCTGTCACTGGGGTAAAGCAGGCCTGTGATGGAGCACTGCTCCCAGGGTATGAAGGTTTGCTTTGGCAGATGTTTAGGCTTTCAAATCCTGTTTGGTATTGCTCCTAGGTGGCTCGTGGAAATTGGAATTGCTTTCAGTGTAGCTCATATGAAGTGCTTAGAGGAAATAACATGCTGCTAATTGTACACTGTTGCTTCATAACACAAGCAGTTTGCTAATATTGATCTGTTGTTTTTTTGTGTTTTTTTTTTAATTTAGGACAAGTGCTAGGTTCACCTCATCAGAGAAACCTAAGAAAGTGATGGGAACACCTAGAAAATCTGTCCTGCAAGTTCCTGCTTCCTCTGAGTTGGTCCTCACTCAACAGATGCACTTGCAATCTGCCATGCAACTGAATAAAGGGCAGTGCTTTTAAAGCAGATTTTTATATGACTCTTTTTATTATATTTTAGTACTTTAAGAGGGACTTAGTTTTCACTAAGAACAATGTTTTACATTCTCATGTGAAATTAAGTCAACAGCTGAAGTGTGGCTGCATCGCTGTATTGTAAGCTGCAAAAAGTCTCTGTGGTGTTTATTTTTCTATAGTGTATAGGTGGATTCCTTGTAAAAAAAGTTATTAAAATGGCATTTTATTAGTGAATTTTACATTGTGTGGTTGTTTATTTCAGTCATACCTATTTATTTGTTTTTTGCTGTTCCTAAAATTGTTTAGGTTTTGATATTTCTACAGGATCATTCCAATTAAAGGAGTAGCTCAAATACTCTCAAAAAATATCAAAGATACCGGTAGCTTTCTGTGAATTTAGGGTTTGCTCTTCTGGTTTTTCACTACATAAATCCTCCCTCAGTCTGTCCTATTTATTCTGGACACTTTTAGCTTCATTTTTCTAGTTCAAAAGGCCCATAGTTTTAAGTCTTTTGTACCAAACAAAACCTGTGAACTCTTATCTACATCTAATGTAAGTGATCCTGCCTGTGTCTGGTATCTTGTGCTGTAGCTGTCTTCAGGGGGGCAGTTCCAAATGTGCATGAACTTGCTGGTTGGAGAAGAGGAAAGAGGTGCTCTGGTGGTACATCCATTTCCAGTCACAATGTCTGGGAGAGATCCACGTATCATGCTGAATAAGACTTGTCTGTGATATTTCTATATTTCTTTAGAAAAGGCATAGGAAGAATTATAATACCAGAATATTTTAAATCTCTGGACATGCAAAATCTCTACTTTTGAAGCAGTTGTGGTTTTTAACTTTGGAGCATGAGAGAAATCACTTCTGGAGGCAAATTGTTCTGCTGCAGCCTATTAAAAGATTTTTCTCTACTGGAAATTGAGAATTGTATCATGGCATTCACCTGAGATCATTTTATTACTTATTTTACTGCCTTTGTCTTGGTAAACTCATATTTATCTGTCAGGTATATCACCATTTTGTTCTCTGGAAAAAAAAGTGTTAGTGATAGATCTTGGCACATGTACAGATTTATTATGCCCTGACAGCTATAGGAGAACCCTTGAACTGATTGGGCATAAATTTAAGAGCTGTGAACAAACCTTACTTGATTTGGTGTAAAAGCTTGGCAAAAGTGACTGAACTTGTCCAGAGTTCCAAACCAATTTGAAATAAGTTTATGCTGGCTCAGTGACTGCATCATATTTCTTTTAAAAATCAGATTCTAAGAGTCCTAACACTTGAAAAGAAATCTGCACAGAAGTGATGCCTTGAGAGGCTGCCTAGAACAGGGGCTAGACAGTGTTAAAGGAATAAAGCAGGGAATTATTAACAGGCCTTCAAAGGATACACCTTGGGCTGTACAAGAGCCTGGCTGAGGCTACACCCAATATGGGTGACAGATCACAGGTTTTCACACTTCTATAAAAGTTTTGGTCCATTTACATGTTGGAGTTAACTGTCCAATTACAGCTTCAGGTTATGCAGTCCCATCCTCCCAGATTGCTCTCCCCAATTTGCTGTTATTTACACTTCTTGGCCCTGAAGCTGCAATGGTGTTCTTGGGCTGCAAAAGGATTGTTTTGTCTGACTAAACTGTGAGGAGAACTTGCTAGCACTTTATATGAAGCTCCAAGTTATTTAATAATACAGTACAAAATCTGGAAAATATGAAAGCTAAAACTTATGTCATCAAAGGAATCCAACCCAGTAGGATCTGAGCTACAGGTAATGTGTTCCCTGTGGCTACATCCCCATCAGCTCCCCGATACCCACAGACAGCTTTCTGGAGGGTAGTGGAAGCAGAAGGGTTTGTCTAGAAAATGAACCTTTTAAAATACTGACTGAAGATTACAGCAGTAAGTGAAAGAAGTGTTTCTGCCCAGTGTAAAGGATGACATTTGAAGCAGCATGGTTTTTTTAGTGCTGGTGTGGTGTGTCTATGCTGCTGGAAGGGCAGCCCTATGGGGCATACTCTCCTGTGATGTGTAACTTCAGTAATGTGAGTAGAGAAATCGGAAACTCCAATCATCCCAAACACGAGCAGTGTTTTGGACAGAAGCAGTTGCCAGCAGAAGACTACTCCCCAGCTTTCTTTATTTTCTAGTTCTCGGGAAGTTGCTACTGGCAGAGCAGTTTGGGGGTCAGGACCACTGATAAGGTCCTGGGTTTGCCTTTCCCGAGCTGCTGGGAGGCTGCAGGAGTGCCAGAACATCAGGCTGTGGCGCCCTGCCTCACACTCCCCTTGGAACCTCCAGCTGAACAGCGAAAAGCTGCTGCTGCCTCAATACGGCCTCAACCCAAACGCTTCCTCCTGACCTTTGAGAGGTGGTTGGTTTTAAAAAATACACTCTTACTAGCTGTTTGTTTTTTTTTAATACAGTCCCAGGCACCACTTTACATCCAGGCTATCACGGTGGAATTCCGTGCCATGAAGATGCCCCTGCTCTGTCCTGGGACACCGGGTGGGCCCAGGCTGGGTCACAGTTGCTGTTTTCCGTCAGGAGGAAGAAGCGGGGAGGGAAAGGGCACTTTCGGTGTTTACAGGAAAGGGGCCTCAGCACGGCAGGTGCCAAGGCAACGAGAAGGGTGGGAAAAGGAAGGGAGCACGAGCAGGGCAGCGCCGGCCCGGGAGCGGGCGGGCCGCGCTGAGGCCCCTCCCCGGCGGCCCGGCCCCGTCCCGGGCTGCGGCAGCGGCTGCGCGGGGCGGTGGGGCCGGCAGCACCTCCTCCTTCCCTGCCTGCCTGCCTGCCGGCCCGGGACCGCCGCTGCCCGCCTCCGGCCCGCCCCCGGCCCCACCTGCGGCAGCGCTGGGCGGTGGCTCCGCCGGGCCCGCTCGCTGCTCGCCCGGCCGCGCCATGGCGGCGGAGCGCGGGGGCTGCGCGCTGGAGGCCGTGCCGCTGCCGCCCGAGGTGCGCGAGAGCCTGGCCGAGCTGGAGCTGGAGCTGTCCGAGGGTGAGTGGGGCCGGCTCTGGGGCGGGCATGGCCGCGGCACGGCAGCAAGGCCGCGCTGCCGCCCGGGGGCCTGGGCACAGCGGCGGCGGCGGCTTCGCCTCCCGGTGCAGCTCTGGGCGGGCCCGGGCTCCGCTGCTGCCGGAGCCCTCAGCCGGGAGCGGGCGGGCCTGCGCCGTCCCCGCGGCTGCACCGACCGCCCGCGGCCCCTGCGGCCGGCGCCTGGTGGAGGCCCCGCAGGAACTCCTCCGAACGGGCACTTAGTGATACTCTGGAAAGGCAGTTTTATTTTAGTTTCAATATCTGTTCCTAACTGCAGGTAAAACCTTAAATCGCTCTCTCTGTATGTAATTTCGGTAATTTCCAACTTTTTTGTGCTTCGCTATATATGCAGTCAGGAATACGATGATGCTGGCTCCATTTTTGCAGAGCCACCGAATTATAGAACGGTTTGGGCTGGAGTCTTAAAGCTCGTCCAGTTGCATTCTCCTGCCGTGGGCAAGGACACCTTCACTATTCCAGGTTGTTCCAAGTCCCTTCCCACTCGGCCTTGGAGCACTTGCAGGGATGGGGCAGCCACGGCTGCTCTGGGCAGCCTGTGCCAGGGCCTCTCCACCTTCCAGGGAAGAATTTCTCCCCAGTATCCCATCTAACCCTGCCCTTTTGTCAGTGGGAAGCCATTCTCCCTTGTCTTGTCACTCCAGGCCCTTGTCCAAAGTCCCTCCAGCTTTCTTGGAGCACTTCCAGGCACTGGAAGGGCCTCTAGGGTCTCCTTAGAGTTTTCTCTTCTCCTAAACACCCCCAGCTCTCCTTGCCTGTCTCCAGAGCAGAGGGGCTCCAGCCCTGTGCATTAATGAGCCCAGAGGTGACAATATGCAGTGCACAGGGTCACTGTGACCATGTGATGGATTTTCAGCCCCCAGAAGGAGACATCCCTGCCACCTGCAGGTCAGTATGTGGTGATAACAGCCCTGTGGGTGTCAGTCGTGGTGTCTGTGTTAAGGAGCTGGGGAAGGATTTTTTGCATACTGATTCTCTGGCGTGGCCCGTCCTGCAGACAGGCAGGTATCAGCACTTGGCACAGCAGGGCATGCTGGGGTGGAGGTGACAGAGGCACCATGTTCTGCAAGCAGTTACCCCTTGCATTTTCCCCAGTTACACCGTCAAGCTGCACCCTTGAGCTAAAAACCTGTTAACACCGCCTGTGCTTTTGAGATTAGGAGCATTCGGTGTGCTCCTCAGATGCTGCAGTTTTCAGATCAGCACGTTCAGGTGGGCACGACTGGGGCTAATTCACCTAAAGATGTGCTGCCTGATTCAGGTCACGGATTCAGAGTTATTCACAGGTCTGCTGTCGTCACTTCCAGTGTGGAAGCTTTGGTGCAGGGGAGAAGTGTAGGATGGGTGACTGTTGTCCAAGTGTAACCTGTTGCTGCATGCCTGCTGGCACAGGCAGGAGCAGTACCTGGCATGGCCTGTTGCATGTGCCAGATGAATTCCTGTGTGTGTGAGCTGGGACCGTGTGCTCCATGGCCCTGCTGGTGCAGTGGCTCTTCCTGTGTGCCTGCTGACACGTGCAGGGATATCCTGGGGCTGGCTCCTCTGCTCTGCAGTTCCTGTCTGTGTGTTTGTTTAACTGATAAAATACTTTTTTTATAGGGGGATCTGCAGTGTGTTAGACCTGAAGTGATTGCACGCTGTCCTGGTGCTGTGGGTCTGATGTGGAATGTGGATTTCTGTGTCGCTGCTGGGTTAATGGAGTGATTGGGCAAAGTGCTAATGTGAGCTTGAATTTCTTGGTCGCTCTGGTGTGACTCCTTTTCTGTGTTTCCTAAACTGGAAAACGTTTGCAAGTAGTTCTTCAACATCTGGTAATATGTTATGTGCTCATATCCTGCCTTTGCTTGATGTTTGTATGGGATGTTTTAATGGGGCCCTCCATCATTAATGCTCAGATCTTGCTGACTTGGAGAGGAAGGAACAGCAGTCTGAGATTTCTTACACTGAATATGCCTCAGGTTAGAGAAGGTCAGTACTTGGGTGGATGTTCCCATCGTCTGAGAGGAACTGTGAAGGGAGAAAGAGAAAAGGAGAAATATGACAGCAAGTTCCTTTCTAGTTTGTCTGTGTACTTTGTTAATTGGAATATTTGTGGGTTGTGATGAGGCAGGAGTAAGGTCTGTTCTCTTTGATTACATTATTTTCACCTGTAAAATATAAGTTGGGAAGATGATTAATCTCCTCCTTTGGTTGTGCTTCAGATGATCACAGCAGAAGTTGGGAAAAGTGCTTGTGATGAGGTGTAGAGAAGAATGGAGACATGAGTAAATTGGCACTTTCTAAAGATAACTCAAAATCCCAAGTAGAGCATTCAGCTGAGAAGAATTTTGGATGGGGATGGAATGCCAGTTCATGCTACAATTCCAGTCTTGTGCACTGTTAGGAATCCTTCAGCTTTACAAGATCCTAAGCTCTTGCTTAACATTGTTTGTATTCTTCATGAAATAGAAAAATAATAGTTCAGGATAAAAAGTGACCCTACTATGATGCTACTGTGTTGCTTTGTTATAGCAGCATTAATTTATTTCTTGTTGAACAAAATTTGTGAGTCCTGTAAAGAAAACTGAGAGATCTGCCCACAACCTTTTGAGGAGATAAGGGCAGTTTTGAGACCATGCCTGGCACCTAAGCTGAGTTTCAGCTGATGGATCTGTGGGCTAGGCTTGCTTATCTTAAGACTCAAAGATGCTGCAGCTTTCTGATGTAATGGAAATATGCAGAGCTGCCTAATCACACTGGCAAGATCTGTGTCAGAGTATGATGGGGATGCTGTAAGCTCCAGGTTGTTTATTAGTAACTATAAAACACTGGTGTTTGGGGCTTTGCTTGTTTGTGGGTTGGTTTGTTTGTTTGTTTTGGAGGTTTGGTGTAGTTTTTTCTTCCCTACTCTGAAAGAGAGCTAAGGTTATAAACAGTTATTTGAAAAATTCTTATCTGCAGTGAAGATTCTGTAGGAAAGTCATTAATGTGCATTTTAAAGCCTCTACTATTTCTATGATATGGCATCGTATCTATTTTTATGTACCTAAATGTACTTGTACACCACCTTGGAATTTAGTTGTTTTTTCCTTTTTCTGAGTTATCTGTGCAGGAAGAATCTTCACTTGATCACCTAAGGACAAGATATGTAGAAGTAGTCAAAGATAAAATTGTGTGCTGTGTTCCTGTAGCAACAAGGCTGCTGTCAGCTTGTGTTGGCTTTGTCTTCTAGGACTGGTGGTGGTGGCACTGTCCTCAGCCAGCGGTTCAGGGACTTAACAAAAATATATGACTGTGTTTGTTAATTTTCTTGCCAATTTTTGATGCTTGTTGCTACCTGGATCCAGTTAGTCTTGGCCATTTGGATGCACAGCACTGGATTTGCTTTCAGTAAAAATCAGATAAAAACCGGGAGAGGAAAAACACAGTTGTACCAACTTTGAGGTGGTGTTTGACCAGCATGTGAATGGTACAACATTTCTTGGTCTGAATTTCTGCAGCCTGAAACATTAAATATATGGCTTTGGGTTTTCTTCTGTTTGCTAGGAATTTGTAGATTGGTCTTACTTTGGACTCGGTGATCTTGGTGGTCTTTTCCAGCCCTAATGATTCTATGAGCTAAGCTGAAGCTCCAGAGATTACCTACACTAAAGAGACTGAAGGGATTTTTTTGCTAGTTCAGATCTATTCTATTACTCCACAGATTGACAGATGGGGAACTCTGCTCTCAGTGGCTTCCATCAAAGAGGCTGTAGGATTAGTTCAGAGATAGAAAAGTATTTCATGTAGCTTACCATCTTAATTATAACCTCAGTTATTCTCAGTTGGTTTGGGGAGGAGCATTTTCTGCTTCCTGCCACATTGCTCCCAGATTTCTCCTGAGCCTGGCTGAGCTTTAGTGGCAAAGGATGCAGTTCATGTGGAGTGGTCAGTGGGCTGCTTGCTCTGCTTCCCCTCCAAGTGTTCACATCTGCCTGGACTGAAAGCTCACTCTCCATGTGATTTCTAGTTCAATTTTTTATTTCCCTTTTAAGAAAGGAAGAAATTGTGTGCATGAGAAGGAAGCTTTCTCTGAAGTTTTATTGTTTTGGGGGGTTTTTTACAAGGGTTGGGGTTTTTTTTGGCACATTTTGAGGCACTGCAGGTAATTTCTGAGTGGAAGATACCAGCTATGAAGTATTTCCTGAAAAAAGTAAAGGTATTTCATGTCTGACATCTTTGGCTACTGCAAATATTCCAGCAATAGTTCAGCAAATACTTTTTGTAGTTAGTTTGATTGGGCTTTTTGAAAAATTGATACAAGAATACCTTTTTTTTTTTGTCAGAACACCTTTCTTATAAAACCTAAAGGTAGTGGTCAGACCTGAAAACTTTAGATCCTTTTGTTACACCAAACATATTGATGTGGTATTAAATTTCTTTGTGTGAAATCAGGTGAGGAAGAGACATCCACAGACACTTGCACATGTTTTTCTTGTGATAAATCATGGTATTTAGGAGTTAAGTTTTTTCTGGTTTTAAAATGGTAGTTTGCTGTTAAGGAAGTCTTGGAAATACTTGGAAATTAATATGATCTGAGGCTATCAGTGGGAAGAACTGTTGTCACTGGGGGGACAGATGGCAGTCTGTGAAACTTCACCTGCAGCATCTTTCTTTCTTAATTTCTGGGCTCTCCAGCAGAAACTGTTAATTGTGTGCTAGTGCCTGGGGCTTGCCAAATGCCCTTGGGGACTGAATGAGTTTTCAAAGCTTGTTCTCCCATGTTAACACCCAGCACAGGTCTGGGCACCTGGCTGGTATCCTTCAGGCTGTCCCCATCCCGAGAGCCAGTGAGGAGCTGAGCTCAGCCCCCCAGCCAAAATCTCACACTCTGCTCAAGGCAAAGCCCCTCAGCTACAGGAGTGCAGCAGCTGCACCTTTCCCCCTCCTCCTTGGCTGCATCTTTTGTCTCTCTTAAGTACAAGTCGTTATCATCTCTTAGGCAGCAGATGGGAGAAAATTCCCTGAGAGGGAAAAAAAAAATCCTAATCTCTAACATTATCCACTCTGAATTTTTTTCCCATACCAACATGTTACATCAAATTTAAACGTTTAAAGTATATAAATACATGCATTACCCCAATTATATATATGTATACATCTAGATTTAGGTACAGGCACAGTGTGACAGGCATTTCACTCTAAAACAAGGACCCTTTGAGGGATGCATTGTGTCTTTCCATCCTTTTGCACCTCCAGGTGCAACCTGGTCCCTGAGCAGAGACAACCCCACAGATGGGTTTGTATTTGCTTGAGGCAGAATTAATCCAAACAGTTTTTCCCAGGATACCTCTCATGTGTACCACCAGAACTTTATCTCTGTTGTTCACAAGAGTTCAGATTGGGCAGGTGCAGCTCAGTTAGTGGAGCCTCTGGTGTTAGCTAACCAGGTGCTAAATGCAGCTCCCAGTTTTTCAGAGTCTCCCTGCCCAGTGCCTTCAAGGTGGTTTTAAGCAGTCGATTGCACCTCTCAGTATTCCCAGCAGCTGGTGCATGATAAGGAATGTGGTACACCCATCTTCTTCAATGCCATCTTCTCTGGCCCAGGTGTTCCTAAGGCTGTTCTTGAAGTTAGTCCTGTTGTTGGACTCAATTCTCGTGGGGATACCATGACTCCGAAGGACTTGGTTTTCCAGGCCCAGGATGGTGTCCAGGCAGTGGTGTGAGGCACAGGGTAGGTCTCCAGCCACCCCATGGTGGTTTTTACCATCATGACCACGTAGTGCTTGCCTTGGCAGGTTTGAGGCAGTGTGATATAATTAATCTTATATTTGGACCTCTGCCCACCATACCATAGGGGTTTTACCTGCCTGATCTCAGCACACATCTCACAGTTGTGGATAACCTGGGAGATACTGGTCATGGTTAAATCCACCCCTCGGTCTCCTGCCTGCTTGTAGGTGGCATCTCTGCCCTGATGGCCTGGGGCATCATGGGCCCATCGAGCTAGGAACAGCTCTCCCTTGTGTTGCCAGTCCACATCTATCTGTGACACCTTTATTTTTGCTGCCTGATCTACCCTTTCATTGTTTCAGTGTTCCTCATTGGCCTGACTCTTGGGGACATGGGCATCCACACGGCAGACTTGCACAGGTAACTTCTCTGCTGAGTGGCAATGTCCTGCCATTCTTCAGCAGCCCAGATTGGCCTTCCTCCATGCTGCCAGTTGGCCTTTTTCCCCCTTCCTTGAGCCAAAGCCTTGTGCCAACCAAACCAGGCTAGGCTAGACCACATGGTGCTGCTTAGCAAGGCTTCTGTGTTCAGCACACAAAAACCAGGTTACCTGGATCTGTTACTCCTTTTTCACCCTTTCCCCTCAGTGCCCTCAGGCCTCACACTGGGCACCAAGAGTCCTCTGAACCTTTCTACATTGGGAGGGTAAAACAAATTGACCCATTTTCTTTTCCTTGCCATGTCTGATGTGCTGGATGAACAGAGATTTTTTTCTTTATTCTCCCCTCTATTTTGGAAGGTAATAAGAAGATGGTAAGAGCTTCTTGTTGGGTTGACCTAAAATGTTAGCAGCCATGTTAGAAAGTGCTGTTTTAGCAGTGGAACAGTACAATTGGCAATGGTTTTCATCTGCAGTGTGCCTTCCCTTTTGTTCTCATTCCCACTCCCCCATCATACTCGTTTTCCATCATTGTTATTCTGCTGTCCCTCCCTCCTCTGTTCTCTTTCCTGCCTTCTGGAACATAGGAGGATAAACAAGGTATCTACTCTTAGCTGAGAGCATCCTTACACTTCTTACCTTTTGCTGTTTCTAATAAAACAATTTTGTGAGCAGTGAGGACATCCAGGCTTATTTTGCTGGCTCTGGCTTCCAGCTTAAAAATGATGGTGATGCACCTAAAGGCTTGCAGAAGAAAGCACTAAATGTAGTATTCTGTTACCTTTATCACTGTGAGGAAACAGAAGATTCTGAGCCAGGAAAACTGGGATTGCTAGGCTATGAACTTCCTTTCCTATCAAAGCAGAATTTCAAACTCAACCAGTTAGGTGCCTGGGGCTTTTATTGGTTGTCTTCTGGATTTCTGCTGTACTTAGCCAGTGTTTAAATTAGTCTCTTCCTTGTATTTGAGTAGAAGTCTTGTTATTCTTTTGTATGTTGCATTGGCAAGGAATGTCAAAACCTGGTGAGGAACAAAAGTATGATGGCAACCTGTACATTAAGAAGATTAAAGGAAGTACATTTTCTTCCAGGTGTTCTTGTGTAAAAATAAGCTTCCCTTAAAATTATAAATGCACATTTATGAGGTAAATAGGCGTTTATAAAATTAGCATTGAACACTGTCCTATGTTCTAGCTCCCTGTCCTTCCCCCAAACCTAAATTAAGCTCTGCCAATCTTGAGATCACAAAGTGACTTTTTCTTTTCCATTTGCTGGTTAAAATGCTGTTGGGGATATTTTTTTTTTATTTGGGTTAGTTTGGTTTTTTTGAAAGGAATAGACTATTCTGAAATGTGATTTTATGAAGATGGGCTATGGCATCTCTTGGACTAAAGAAGGTGGCTGCTTGTTGATATTTCATACAGTTACAGATGTATCACCCAGTTCTGTTACTGAAAGACAGACTGTAATATACCTGTGTGCAAGTGGGAGGGAAAACATGTCAGTCTCTCTTGATTACATGCCAGTCACTTGGTTATTAAGAACCCTTGTATTTACCTTGGAATAAGTATCAAATATTTGACAGTTTCTTGGCATGAGGTTTGTAGCTCTCGAGGAAACACAAACTTGGTGCATTCACCTGAGTTTTCTTGATGTGATGATTGCAGACCCAGCTTCAAAGATCATAGAATCATTTAGGCTGGAAAAGACCTCAGAGTTCATGGAGTCCAGCTGTTACCCCACCATTACATGTAGTGAAATAGAGTGTATGATTTTCCTGTGCAGAGTTCTCACAAAACAGTTCTGCAATGCAGAATTCAGGGGACCAAGTTGAAATGTATGACTGAATAATTAAAGCCTCCAAATCATCATCATCATATCCTTTATCACTTTCTCACTGCTTTATTATGACCTTTCTTCTTTCTCAAGGAGGTGTTTCCCCAGCAGTGCTCCAGAGGACACAAAGATTTTAAGCTTCTGTGGATTTTTGTTGTTGTTGTTTTCCTGTATGGAAGCTGGTGCCTTGTGGTTGGTGTCTGCAATTTACAATTCAGTGAGGAGAGAAGCAGCTTGTAATCTTCTGTGTCTGTTGTTACCTTTTTTTTAATTATCTCTGTGTACATCCCTTTAAGAACTTGAAGAGAATTCCAACACCTGGTGAAGCCAGTTGGGCTTCATCCCTCAGCTAGCAGGGAGGTTTTGTTCAGTGTTCTGCTGGATAAAAATCTGCCTCTTGCAGGATTTGCTATTTATGGACACTGAAAAGATACTAATAGCTGGTGCTGTGATATTATGAAGATTATGCAAAGAATCTTTTTTCTGTCTTTTTGTTATAATTCACTGTGGCTCAATTTTTTTTTTTTTAATTTTATTTTTCCTTTTTCCTACTTACAGCCATATGGCTTCAGAGCTGGATTGGGTTGAGGGCAGAAGAGTGAAAGAGGGTGCCAGTACTTCATCTTAGCTGCAACATGAATCCATACCCAAAATAAACTTCTTCAGTGTCTGCCTGTATCTGTACGGCTGTTCCTTCAATCTGTTGTGGATCCAGCCTCAGATGAAACGTAGGACTTGCTGACTGTAGCAGCATTTTGTCCTAGAACTTGGAATATGAAAGCTCCCATAAATCATAATCAATATGTTTGTGTCCCACAGATCTGGGATTCATCAGATACAGGGAAAATACCAGTCAACTCAGCATTTTATCAAATAGTGTTTGAGGAGTTATTTGCTTATGGAGCAGTGAAAACCTGTGTTGGGATATGGGTTAGGAATAACTAGAGGGGCTTCAACTCCATGTGTACCAGCTGCTTTTGTATTAAGATGGAATTCTGTCCAAGTCCCACATTATGAGATTTCTGCCTTGCATTATAAGGAGTAAGAAATGTTAATTAAGTGCCAGAATGTGTGGTTGCACAGAAAGCATGTCAGACAGGCCATGTTGTGGAATCACAGTTTGGTAGGGTTGGGAAAAGGCATTGTGACCACAAAACATTTGTTGGCAATTATGTGTTGTCTAACAAAATTACTGAAGTTTCTCATTTCAGATGTTTGTGTATAATTTCTATTTGGTGAGAGTTACTTCAGCTTGCAAAAAATATTCACTGTTTTCAGAGATGGCAGCTCAGTAAAGACTTTTTCCTTCATTTTTCTTTCAGAAACAGTATTTGAAAAAAGCAAATTTAGGTGTGAGCATATTTTTCATTTTTTTTTACCTATGTAAGAAAAAATCATGAAGAAGCCTAAACTTTATAAACCAGCTAGTTGAGGTTGTGTGGTGCACATTGTAAGAATTAAAATGGTTTTATGGGGATGCTCATTCTTGCTCTTTGCCTTTTTTTACTGCCTCTGGGTTAGACATCTGTGTAGAGAAATGTATGGCCTTGAAACTTGTTAACAGTCAATCAGATGACCCCAGAGTCACTCCTGGCAGGAGCTTGAGGTCTTCTCCCTGCCTTGGTCTAGTGTAAGCATGTCGAGAGTTTCACTCTGGAGATCCTCCCAGTTCCATTCTGCAGACTCTCAGTTGCCTGCATACACAGAAGCACCAGTGAGGTCAGGATTAATTTGGCTGCTGTGGGTTTGTGTATTGTATTTTTGCCACGTGTTTGTCTGCCTTGAGCAGTTTGAGAAACTGAAAAATCATATATTCTGTGGTGTTCAGATGCAGATCCATGGCTGGACAGTTTGAGCAATAGCCCAGGAGTCAAGGTGATGGGCACTGTTGTCCCTGTGCTCACTTTCCATCCACAGCCTCCTTGTTAGAGAGGGTTTGGGTTACTTTTCATGAATAATTGAATTAACCAGTCTGTTTAAAGTATTACTTACTGTCATCAACCAGATCGTGCTACAGATGAAGGAATGTGTTAAGGAAATGGGTATTTTTAAACAGGAAATTCTTCTGATGAGCTTAGTGGTTAGAACAAATTATATTTGTGATTCTAGACTTTTCACAGTTATGAGGCCAAGATTAGATATATCAGCAACTATTGCCTAAATAAGTGCAAAGTCGTAGTTTTCTTCAGATTTGGGTTTTAGCAGATGTTGGCAGGGCTCTGATTTGATTTGATTTCCACAGGACAGCAATTTATCAGTGCCTAAGACTGAGCATGAGCAAATGAGGCTCTTCCCTTCCTAGCAGAAGGTTTTTCACATGCCCTTCAGAATGTTTAGATTCTGCTAATTGAAAAAAGAACTTCAGGTGCTGGGAATACCTCTAACACAGGTGTTTACAGAAGGCAAGGGCTGGGACAAAGATCTGCAAAAGTTATCACTATGGATATTGCCCTTTTCCAGTGAAATTAATTTTTATTTGATTTTTACTTCATTGTTACTTACAATCTAAGTAACTTGGGACACAGCCCCAACAAAACTATAAAAACCTTCCTTGACACACATATTCCTGCAGCTGTGGCTCAATAGTCTAATTTTAAATTACTGTTAAGATTATAAATCATAATTTAAATTATAAAATGTCTGTGTATAAATCCTTGTATGTGTTACTTTTATCCTAGCAAGTTATATGGGTCCTAAACAGTGAGATAAGTCTGTGTAGCAGGGTAGTTGGGATGAGGTGATTACAGGCTGGTTAGAGACAGAAGAGGAGTAGCAAAATGTTTAGTGAAACCAGAAAATGGTAGATAATATAAGAAATAAATAGTCTTGGATTTTTATTTAAAATGGAAGCCATATAAATTAGTTTTGACAAACTCAGTATGTACTTACACAACTGCTATATGGCTGTTCCTTCTTCCTGGCAGGACCAGTGTTCCCTGGACTGCATCCAGAGGGAAAAAATTTAAAATAATTTTAAACATATAAAACTTGTGAATAGCTAATAATTAACAACTTGTTCTTGTGATCACTGCATGTTTTCTGTGCCCTACAGCACCTGAGTGCATCTTCCATGGGCAAGCTCTTGCTTGTACAATTTATTTGGGTTGTTCTCTTTTTTGGGTCAGGGCCTTTTAGCCACTATTGTGCTACAAACAGGTAGATTTTTTTTTTTCCTCACTGTGGAATGAGCCTTTTCTTGGTTTTATGCACTTCTGTCCAAAATATTCAGCACTAATAACAAGCCATGAGATTTTTTGGTGGATTTTCCTTTCTTTAGTGAATATTTGTAAGTAGTGAAGTGATAGACACTTTGTGCTTAGCTTGGAGCTGAACTCTGCAGGGCTTCAGTCACATGTTGGTGCAGCTGGTGCAGTTTGGGAAGCCCAACAAACTGACTCATGACAAGAGGTAGCCTTGCTGTGTTCAAACAAGCAATGTTTTGACACTGGCAAATAAAGAGAGATTCTGAATCGCTGTGAGATAATTCCCTGGGGTGATTGAAGGGGACTGTGGGATAGATTGGTGACTCATGCAGTACTGATGCTATCAAAATTGTGTTCATCCCATGAAATAGGTTCTCAGTGCCCT
Organism: Ammospiza caudacuta; assembly: GCF_027887145.1. Classification (NCBI taxonomy): domain Eukaryota; kingdom Metazoa; phylum Chordata; class Aves; order Passeriformes; family Passerellidae; genus Ammospiza; species Ammospiza caudacuta. Next base: position 11,470,018 of record NC_080600.1, on the reverse strand, counting down.
TTCAGAAGTTGTGAGCTGCAAAACTTGAGAACTTGCTTTGTGGTCCTCATCAGTGGGTGTCATATTTGGGATTTCAGTGAAATTGTTACCTGATGCTGTGAGATAAGTCACATCAATTGTTACCTGATGCTGTGTAAAGAACCTTACCCAATTTTGGGCTAGAAGGAAGGTATGACAGTTCACCTGAAGTTAATGTTGCTGTTTTGTAATTAGTAAAAGTATCTTCAGCAAAACATGGTTCAGATTAATTAAAATGGAGAGATTTCTGTAAGCGCAATGCTTTTACATTGTGACCAGAGGAGGGTAACCTGCCCAACCCTATCCCCACCCCAACCCCCAAAAAACCTTTGTAACATACTCCATTCAGATGATAAACCTGGTGATAACTTCTGCAGATTTGTCAGTTTGTACACATTATTAGTGAAGTAATATGTATTTAGTGGAATTAGCAATTGGTGCTTTATGGTAAATGCAAGTGGGTTGCATTTTGAGACTGAGGAAAACTTAGGTTTAAAGGAAATCCAGTTGCTGTCTTTATAGGAATTGGTGTTATGCCTTTGAGAATGATCTTCAGGGGGTTTTAGGTGTTTCAGGAAAGTTTCTGATGTCTGGAGAGTCAGAATACATGAGTTTATTAGCAGAAATTCTGAGCAGCAAGTCCTTGACTGAGGGCTACTGAAAGTGAGGCATAAACATAGAATATGTAATATGACAGAAGAATGTTGTGTTGATGCTTTTAACCTCCTTTTTGTCATTCAGTACATGTTACTGGATCTTGACACAATGTTAATAACATTGCTGATTTCCAGCTTCTGCAGAAAGAGCCTTTACTGGTGGCTTTTGTAGGGATTTTTTTTGCTCACAACAGAGAAAGTAACAACGGGATTCCAAGGATAATCTGCATGCAGAGTTATTGACTTCAAATTTGCTTCTTTTATTTTTTTATTTTCCAGCTGCAGTGACTTGGAGTATTTTTTAGGGATGTTGTATTAGCCTGACATGAGTAGAATTTCTTGAGATGTCATGAGAATTTCTTGATTTCAGTCTCATTCTTTTGGGGCTGTCTTGGTTTGAAAGACAGGTGTCTGCTCAGGAAAGCAGGAGCCTCACTTGGAATGAAAAATATGATTGCTTCCCTCTAAATTATTATAACTTTGAAGTTAAAGGGCTTTCAGGCAAAGATATGGGAAAAAGAATAACAGTTCTTTGTGGAGGGATAGAATGTAAGAGAACAGTGCAGAAGGAATCTCACCCCTGAAGAGTTGCAGCTGTACTAATTACCAATTAAGAACAAGCCTGCCCTTAACAGGCCACAGCTGTGTCCAGTGAGGATGAGTGCTAAAAAACAGTGGGTGAGCTGGGTGAGAAGTAGGCTGGAGTTGGTTGGCTGTGCTGTGAGGAAGAAGGAGTCGGTGGTGCAAGGAGCTGCATGTGAGAAATCCCCAAGATGGTATGGGAGCTTTGCAGTAACATGACAACAATAATGACAAAACTTAGGTGCCAGGCATGGTCTCAAAACTGCCCTTATCTCCTCAAAAGGTTGTGGGCAAATCTCTCAGTTTTCTTTACAGGACTCACAATTTTTTTTCAACAAATAATAAATTAGTGTTGCTATAACAAAGCAACACAGTAGCATCATAGTGTGGTCACTTTTTATCCCAAACTGTTATTTTTCTAGTACGTGAAGAATACAAACGATGTCAAGCAAGGGGCTGCAGCAGGACCCTGGAACGGCAGGGTAGCAGACAAGAGGCAGCAGAAACTCTGCAGGTGTAGCTGGAATCACAGGGCATCAGGGTGCAGAGCTAAAGTGTACTAAAAAAAACCCAGAGCAGTGGCAAAGGAACGGTGGGGCTGGGCAGGGGCAGTGCAGCTCCCTAACACAGCAGAGAGAGGCTCCCTTGGGACAGAAAGGGGCTCAGGGTCCTGGGGTGCCCCCTGAGGCACCCCAGCAGATGGTGAAGGGTCCCTCCTGTGAGAAACAGCCCTCAGTTTTAAAAATTTAGAAGGTTTATTAAGCCTTAATAAAAACACAACAAAGAACTGACTAAGGAAAAGTTACAGTGCTGGGAGTCTCTGTCACCAGTGGCTGCATGCTCATCTACAAAATAGACACACTGCTTTTTATATCCTTAGCCTCTTCCAAAAGCTTGTCATTGAACTCCTTCTCTGCTGTCTACTGGTGGAGATCACTTTCTTCCATCTTGATGGGAGCTCAGGTGTTGTTATGCTGCACCTCCAGTGATAAACCAGCCCTCCCCAAATGCTCTGACTACTGGGGTTATTGCAAGGGAGAGAGAAAAAAGCACTATGGGAGGACATACTGATTAACATCACTATGCATCTTATACACATAATATCTGTCTCTTAATGGTGAGAGCCAGCCTTAAATTATCATCTATAAATAATGCTCATCTATAGCACTCCTTTGGTAAGGTTGGGTGTTAATAAGGTCCCAGTGCAAAGGGCACTCCACTCTTCATAGAAGAAAGGCAGCAGGAGACAGAGCCCTGCAGTGGTGATGAATTCTCCCCACAGCAGCCTCAGCCTCTCTCCCCTCCAAATGCTGAGAGCACAAGAGACAGCTAGGAGCTGCCCCAGCCCCCTTTTTCCCAGCCTAATTCTCCAGGTATCTCAGCTCCTCCAACCTAAACCCTCAGATAAGAGGAGTGTAGCCAAGTGCTCTCCTTCTCTGAGCTTGGCATCTTCTTTTGTCTCTCCTCAGTACCTGGTCATTATTGCCTCCTGGTAACATGTGGGAGAAAATTCCCTAAGAGAAAGAAACAACAGGAAAAATCCTAAACCCCAACAGCAATCTTTCTAGAATCTTTAGGAGAGCAAACCACAGCAAGTATAAAAGCTTTCAAATTTTAAATGTTTAAAGTATCTTTAAGAATCTGGGAATTAAAGTTCCTTTCTAAATGTATGAATAAATCAGTTGAGCTGTTGAAAGAGCACTTAAGCATTCTAATAGCAATATATAAGAATTTGAAATTATTATCCACTTGTGTCAGGTTTAGAGTGTTTAAACTCATGGGTTAAGTCGTGTACACTGGAAAAGTTGCAAGATAATTAAGGAAAAGTAGAATAACATTCGTCCTAAGAGAAGTAAATTTCTGGGGGAATGTCTAATTTCTGAAGCACGGGAGGATTTAGCCATGCAGCTGTGGACAATATAGGATTACTGGGATTCAGTGGTTTTCTCAAGACCACAGTGCATCCTAAGAAGAAATATATAAAAATCAAAAAAGCTCTGCAGTTTGGAGGTATTGGAAAGTTGAAAATTGCAGAATTTTGGCTGAAAAATAGAGTTGTTAATAATGGCATGCTAGACAGTTTTCTTGGGAAAGGAGTTGCATTTCTGAAAGGAAAATTTTGTTCAAATACATTCAGATGTGTGTATCTATGTGTGTATATGTATATATAAATTGATGATTTAGAGCTCTCTTACCAGACAGCTGGAAAGTCTTAGTTTTTCCATGAATAAAAACCAAAATGCTCATTAATTAATAAAAGTTATGGTAGAGAAGTGATTTTTTTTTCCTGGTCTTAATCAAGACTGGGGAACTTGAGAAACCCAGTCTAGATGAATGGGCAGAAGAAGTGGAGCAGCATTTATGCAGGTCCACATCAGCAACTTGTACATATTAGATTACCAGGAATTTAATTGTTTCAGAATTCACAGCTGTTTATGAAATGCAGCAAAGCCATTAAAGTGTCCTCTGATGTTCAGTTAAAATGAAGGGACTGATTATGGCTATTTGAAATCCTGAACTCTTGAGTATCTGCATGTTCGGTGTCAGCAGTGTGAGGAGTTCTTTATCTAAAAGTAATGTAGATGCCTGAACAAGAACTGCTTTGTCTCAGGAATGTTTAAACTGATTATTCAAACAATTTAAACATGGTGTGGGGTGTCAATTTGAAAAATGCTGCTATATTCCACTTATCACAGACATTGTCTACGTCTTGGTAATTGAAAGCCACTGCCATAAGAGATGGAAAAAGCAAGCAGTAATCCCTTGAAACTCACAGGTGTATTGAAGTGGCTCTGCTCATTTTAATGTTTAATTAATTTTTTTAGTAATAAATTATAAATTGCATTTTTGTGTGCTGCTTTTTAACAACGCCTTTCAATTGTGTGAAAAAGTGCTTCAGTAGCAGAGCGTTTGGAAGGAGAATGTCAGTGGTGCTGGGGCTTTTGGAGACAAGTTTATTGTCTATTGCTTTGAGCTCAGTTTCTTTGCTTATGAGTTTCTTGTGTGGAGATCTTTATATTCCAGTTGCCTCAGTTTAAATGCAGGAGATTGAGTAAAAACCAGCTTAACAGTAGCTTGCTTCATTCTGCATCTACTTTGAAACATTTTTCATGCAGTTTTATACAAGGTAAAGCAGGTCTTTGAAGGTACTGACTGTATGTGAACAGTAGCATTTCTTCTTGGGTTTGGGGTTGGGGTTTTTTTTGGGGGGCTTGGTTTAGTTTTGAAGTCCATGGGTGTCTTGCTTTCTTTCTGTCCTGCATCCAGTCCCAAGCATCCAACAGGTTGTTACTGCTTTACCAGGTTTCAACACCAGCAAGAGGTGCTGCTGGTGATCTTGGAGGAGATTTGTAATAAATCCACACTCGGACCTAAAGTTAGGATTAGGTGACTTTTTGTACTGACATGTCTGAATAAGACTGTTTTGAGTATAAACAAGCATGGATTCTCTGCTTTAGGATTAAAAAGCTGAAACAGGTGGTGACTTCTCCTTCCCAAGTACTGCCAATCTGTGCCTTTAACCATGACCTTCCTGTTCTTGAGCTCCTGCATTCTGAAGCCTTTTGTCTCTTGGCAAAAGAATTAAGAAACAAAACAGATACCTATTCAATATTCTGTTTATTGAACAATGTCTCTTCAGTGCCCTGAATGAGTCACAGGTCTTGTTGAAAAATAACTGCAGTCATGTAAACTTTCCCAGCAGTTGCATGCCAAGGGTGTTTGTTGGACTGAATGGATAAGTTTAAATCTGGTATTTTTGTGCTCCAGTATTTGTCTTTGGAAGTGTAATAGTTTGTCTGAGCTTGCATTTTGGAGACACTCAGTGTGTTGTGTTAGTTCTGGGTAGAACTGCATTGGTGGGTTTTTGTACTGGGCTTCACTGTTAAGGCATCAAATATGTGAACTTTCCAAAGTTCAGAGATGAATCTTGTTTTAAGGGAATTGCTTGCAATCTTTTTATTTTAATGAAGAGATCCCAAGTGATTAGATGATTTGTAGTTACTTAGTAGTGCTCAGTGTTAAGGAGCTGTGCTGGTAAAAGCTGCTTATAATGGAAGAGCTAGAGGAAAGCAGAACTGGTTGGTGTCAAGTGGAAGAACTTTGGTATTTTGTTGCTTCCTTGAAACCAGGTTTTGTTGCAAATTTTTGTTTAATTGAAGCTTTGTTCTCTTGTGGGTTTTTGAGGGGCCTGGTGCAGAATGTGTCCTGGGCAGTTGTTCTTGGGGCATCTAAAGGGAGCAGGTTCCTCTCTTCCCAATGCAATCCTGCCTTGTCCATCTGCACCCTTTGCCTCCCTGCCTCTGTTTCACAGCTCTGCTGCTGCACTCCTCAGCCTCCCTTGTGATGGACAGAGTGTTCACCACACTTAAGTGACCTTTCACCATTCCTGGCATTAATGACAGCACCAAAGCTGCATCCCAAATTTAAGGTGAGCCCTCAGTGAATCTCTATGGCGTGGACGTGGCGAGATCACGTGTAAGAGAAAGAATACAAAAACCTAAAGTTGAGTTGCCTGTCTGACATTCATGGCTGTTCTAGTACAGATTTTCTGAATAACTTATTGATATTTTTCTGCCTCCTGTCTGTTTCCCAGACTCAAAAAAGTAAGGAATTGGCCACCAGAAAACCAGGGACGTAATTTGGCAAGAAATAGATGAGCATATCCTAGGACAGAAGGAGGTCAGTCTGTGTGAATAGGGAAGACTTGAGAACACAGTTTTTTGGATGGACCAAAATCTTCTGTTAATAATTCCCATAGGGGAATCCTGGAAAAAAATAGAGGTTTTGGAGTTAGTGATGTGCTGGTAGGAAGCTGGAAAGGTAAGAAGTCACTATGAATTAATTGAAAAGCAGTTTAATGATTTGACCTTAACAAGGGAATTATAAATTAATTATATCATCATAATTGTAAATTATAACTTTGCTAACATTGTGGGTATTATAACACTCATTATATAACTATAAATTATAATTAATCACCTGGTTTAGTGTAAGTTGTGCCTGACCATAGAAGGGTATTGAAACTAGAGGAGCCTTAAGGTCCCTTCTATCCAAACCATTCTCTGATTCTGTAAATGTGACCACCTCCCAAATGGCAGCATTTTTAGTAGATTTCTCAGCTTTGGTCCAGTTAAAGGAGCTTTGTATTTCTCATGCAATTGACAATCAAATACTTTTTGTCATACAGTAGGATAAGTAAAGGTAAATAACCAAGTGGCTTGGTAAGAACATTCAGAGGCAATGCCGTCAAATGGATTCAGGATCAAAAGATGCAGGACAGAATCCATATCCATATGCATATTTTGGGAAACAGCAATTGCAAGATTAGGCAGATGAGGTAAGGAAGAATAAGTGACTTCAGGTACTGCCAGCCTGTCCCTTCCAGATAATCATTAATTTTGATAAGGATATGTTATTGCAAAAGAGTGTTTTTCAGGCCTTGGATTATGGGTATCACTGCATGGGATATTCTGGAAATGGTTGGTATGTGCTGGAGTTGATTCATCTTTTTTCCCTAACATGCTTTGTTTGTAAGCATCTGATTTAAAAGTGATTCTTCTGTTCAATACTTTATTGTGATAAAGATGCATTTCACAAATAAGGTCTTAACAAACCTTAGTTCATAGAAAATTCTGCTGCTGAGCCCATGCCTTGGCAGCAACCTGGGATCAGCATGTTATATTCAACCTCAAACAGGTGCTGGCTGGGGGATTGAGCATGTGAGCCTGCAGACACCAAACCTGGCTCTCCTCGGGCTGCTTTTAACAGATAAACAGGGAAAAAGGTGCAGTTGGCAGAAGGCACAGGTTTCTGTGGAGCCAGGTTGGAAGGGACCACAGTGGGTCATCTGGTCCAACCTCCCTGCTCAACATTTCGTTGCCAATGTTGGATTCATGCTGTTCAGGGAGAGCTCCATTTCATCAGAAAATACACTTAATGAGTAGTGTTGCAACTGGAAATAAATTGTGAATAAGTTTAGCCACCACAGTGACCCATGCTGGGGCGTCCCAAATGTGCAGGCACTGAACTGTTCTGCTCCTAATAGGGATTGATGGTTTTTTTTCCCTGCCATGAGAGGATGTCTGTGTGCACCAGCTGGCTTGCTTTGCTGCCTCCTTCTGTGAATAATTCAGCTGCTTTCTTTTTTTTTTTTTTTTTCAGTTTATCATTCTGTAGTTCAGCCAGGATCTCTGAATCATTCATCTGATTCTTTGTGATGGTGTCAGATGACTTGTGTGCACCCAATATATCAGTGAGGTCTGATTTCTTAGTAAAATTATATTGTATTATGTTATTTATGTAGCTTTAACATGAATACTGATGAAGTTTGTTTTTTTTAAATATTCCAGTGTTTTATTTTAAGTCAAAGTGTCTGCATTCACAATAAAATGTTGCCCTGTAGCCACCCCCCTTACCTGTTATGTCAAGATTAACTGTAAATCTTTTCCTAAAAACATGGTTTTACAGTGCATGTGAGGACATGGTAATGCTGTGTCAGGAAACTAATCAAATCTGAAACTGAGACCTAGAAATTCATTGAAAAAGTTTCATCATTTACAAACTGAAATAACTTGTGTATGGAGTAGACACTGCAGGTTACTGACCTTCTCATTGTATGTTTTAACATACCAGGTGAATTTTGAGTGTTGTGCTGCTGTTGGAGTATTTTGGGGCTTGCTAGTGTGTTTTTTAATTATTTTCATGGTCTCATAAATGAGTTGGATATTTCCATGGTCATGGATTTTTGAATCAGTCTGCTTCAGTCTTTAGTGTGGCGCATCATGCCTATATGGCACCTTTGCTGTGATCTTTGTGATGACTACCAAAGTTTAAATATGAGCTTTGTGATCTTTGTGATTGCTGCCAAAGTTTAAATATGAGCTTTTTGCAAGTAGTAAATATGAAATGCTCTGTTTCCTGTAAAATATCTGTGGCTGTTGAGGTAACTTTTTGCATATTAGTGGGGGGAGGAAAAAAAAAATCAATGTTGCTGATATCCAAATACACAACTTTATTTTTAAGTTTGATACCAGTTTAATGTAAAGGATCTTCATTGTGTTAGTCACTATGCATTATATAATGAGTCTGTGAAGGATGTGAAAGGAAAAGAAGCTGTGCTTTAGAAAGGCTTTTCTTTGATTCCTCCATGCCTAGATTTGCATCTTCAGGCAAATATAGAGACAGTTTTAATGGAATTTTTTGGGATACCATAGAATGACTTAGTTCAGATAATTATTTCTGGCCTCATTCATTATAATAATTGGTTACTATATGTCAGACAGTCTGCTTTGGTATTTTATCCTTGATACAGCTAGGAAGTGACAAACAGAAACTCTGAGTGTTTTCATTTCTATAGTACTCTGAAATTTTGATTGTTTTGAAATGGCATTTCCATGATGGAGAACATAATGCATGTGTGCAGCATTCTTTCTGAAGCTTTTCACTTTGGAATCTTACCAAAATAACCGTATCAGAGTTATAAGTAAACATTAAGTGCTAATTTTTACTTGAAGTTTAAAGATCCTGTCCATTGATCTGCCTGACCACTCCTAGTCTGTTTTTTCCCAACTGCTTTTGTTGGCCTTTGTGGAAGCAGACAGGACATTCCCTATGGGCCAGAGGATTCCCATTCCTTCCTCCCCATGTGTGTAGCTTTCCTCAGCCTTCTGGAGGGGATGGCAAAGTCACTGATCTCCATCCTAATGAGAACTGGAAGTGGTAGCTGGTGTGATAGATGTTGTTCACCCACAGGTGTACACATAGCTGGCATCTGTCAGTCTGTCTGTGTTCTGCAGGGAGCTCCAGCAGCATGGAAGGGAAGGGCAGAGTTGCAGCTTCTCCTGTCTCCCTGTGGACCAAGCTTAAGGATTTGCTGCAGCAGGGGAAGAACCATTCATTAATTTGGCTTAACTGAGCCTAGAAACTGCTGCTGAGGCTGCTTTTGTGATCTGGTTATTTAACCTTATTCTGCACTGTCAGATGCTGACTCCGGGCAGATGAAGCAAATAAGTGTTCAAGCCAGGCAGAGTTGAAAAGGAGCAACTCTCTCCTCCCTGCCTACACTCACACTTCCCAAGTATGGGTTGTATGGAACAGAATAACCTGGAATGCACTGACTTTGCACATCCTCTCTGAACTGCAGGATTCACCCACCTTTGGCTTTTTAAATTTGTAAAATACAAGTGGTGCCTTTGTCCTGCAACTGCTTTGAAACTTCAAGGTGTGAATGTGTCAGAATAGAATTTTCTTTTTCTAATTTTCTAATTTTGGATTGCTTTGTCAATTGCCAAATTCCTAATGGCTTGATCAAACTGAATGTATTAGTGTTGATAATTCCTTCTATAATTTATTAAGCAATTAATGGTATTGTAAAATATAGTGTGTAATCCCACTGTGTAATTGTGAACAGAGTGGAAGACCAAATCTTTGCTATTAACATATTGGTCAAATTCCTTCCCTTTCTATCATTAAGATGCATATAATTAGCTGGTCAGTATTTACCTATATCTAGAACTTGATGTGTCAGTGATTCTGTTGTGTCTGCAAAGGTTTAATGAACTTCTGCATTTATATAGTTGAGTATCTCCATGCTGCTGCTTTTACATCAGACAAGTTTTATACTTCAATAACTCAAATTCCCTCAAAGGGATGCAAGTCCTGCTGCAAATTAGGAATTACCAGTACCATGCATTTTCAGTGAAGTCGTGCTAAACTTCTAATGCTCCTTTAAAGTCATGGTGATGCTCTCAGGATATTTCAAATAGGGTCTTTGAAATAGAATTTCTAATGGCTTAGTCAGATGCATCACCATATGAAATGATCAGATGTCATTTCCATTTTAAAGAGATTCCTGTAATATGAAAGATTCCAATCAAGATGTTTTCACACTTCACTTAGCTCATCATATGCAAACTAAATTAAGGTATCAGTCGACCTACCAGATGTGGTAGGCACAGAACTATCAGAGCCCATATTTCAGGGATGGCAGCAAGTCTTGGCTGCTGTACAGTTTGGAGATCCAAAACTTTCTTTGATTGCAAGTAATGATTTTCATCTTTTAGTTCCTTTATTGCCTGTTGATGAGTTTGGCTTTTTCCTGATTTACATAAGTGTAGTGTCTGGGAGAACATGTGCCAGCTAAGTCTTGGAATGGGTACTAGTTGTAGGTTTGGAGGAGCTGTTCTGGTTCCTAGATTTAGGTGGTGATAAAAGCTTGTGTGTTAAATAAAAATTATTGTGAACTGTCATGGGTAGAATCTTTTGAGGGCACACCTGTGTGTGTCCCAGCTTGGAGCTCACAGGTGTGCTTATGGAGAAAATATGTCCCAAACCACTTCCAGTTTTCTTTAGACTGTTTAATTTCTACCCTTGTTTCCCAATCTTCTCCCATCTTTTCCAATGTTTCTATAGTTTATCTAAAAGGATTTGTATTTTGATCTTTGGTTCATCTTCAGGTTTTTTTAAAAAAGTTTAAGACATAGAATTAGTGATGATGTCTGCTGAATTGATTCTTCTGCCTCCGCCAACTTTTCAAATACAGTGACAGCCTGTCCCAGAAACATGGGGGATATGCTTTAAATACTTCTACAGATGACATGTGAGTTATGTTTTAGACTGGCAACTTGCCTGCCTTTCCCAGCCACTTAGGAGCCACCTCTGAGGCAGAAGCCAGTGTTGGTGCCCATGACTTTATCCTGAAGGAACTGGCAAAGGTTTCTGCAGCCAAGGTGACAGACCTGCAATTGTGGCTGTGCTCACCAGTGGCCAAACAGTGCAGTTATTCAAGGTTCCATCTTGCAGAGCTGAGCCAGCTGATTAGGCTCATCCATGTTTCATATACTGTCAGCTCCTTTAGAAATATATCTGCTCTTGACCTCTGCAAACTGGAGACCAGGAGCCATTTCCCTGTTTTTAGCAATTGCCAGGCTCTCACAGATCCATTCTCAGTTCCATTTAGTGAATTTGGCATTAAGATTCTCTTAGGTCTAGTGCTAACATGGTGGAATGGAAGCACACCTGGGCAGAACCACGGTAACTACATGACAGATTCTTGTGTGCACTAATGAATATATTTTTATAGATAATTTTAATAAGTGCTGCCACGTTTGTCTCTGTCTAGATTCATTTTCTTGGTACCTCTGACATATTTTATGTTATATACTTTACAATACTTCAGATATTTAAAGTAAAGATCTCTTCCAAACAGAGCTCTCACAGTGTCTGGCTCTGTGCAGGCTTCCCAGCTGCCTTGCTGAGCCCGAGGAACCTCAGATTGCTTTTGTGTAATCCAGTAACTCAGGAGAAAGTGAGGCTAAACGACAGCAGCTGTGGCCCTGGTGTAGCAGTGTGGCAAAGTGGCTCTGTTTGGAAGCAATGAGGGATCACAGAAAGCCCATATGATGGGTGAATCCCCTGAGGCTCTGGGGGCAAGGGGGAACAGTTGTTAGGAGGAGCCCCACCCCCAGGCTGTGGAGAAAGGAACAAAGCCCAGCTTGGCTGGGCAGCACAGCCCGACCTGCCACAGGCTGGGACAGCAGAAAGGGACAGGGATGCTTCTGACTCTGTCCTGTGCCTAACCTCATTCAGGGAAAGTCCTTCAAGTCAGCATTCCAGCCAAATCAAAGAATTGCAAGTGCAGCAGGATGCCAGCGTGTGCAGTACTCTGGTTTGAGCAGGACTCTCTCTCCAACCCTGCCTTTTGATCATGGCTTACCTGTGCACTTGGCTGGTACCTGGCACAGGCTGAGCTGCACACAGGCTTGGGATAAGGATCATGTGGAGCATTTAGGAAGCTGTGCAAGTTGGTTTCTTCACTGAGCTTACAGTGCAGCACTTTTGTGTAAGGTACAGTTTGGATCCTTAAAGAATTTGATGAGCTTTAGACTTCCAAATTACTTCTGGTTTGAGAAAAACTGTTCTTCTTACTGGTGCCTCTTGTCTATTGGATTGGGTTTTTTGTTTCTCCCATAATTGGTAATTGTGCATCTCTTCTTCTGAAAGAAGATGTCTTCTGATATCCTTTTCTTTTTTTCATAAAAAGTGTAGTTTGTCATTTTGACCACATGCTCCCAGGCAGACAAATCTGCTTGGGCATTTGTAGTGCTGTGGTTTAGTTTGATCTAATTCTCATTTTGATAAATAATACTATATATATATCATATTTTTGTGTATTTCTTCTGCTCATTTTTTTTTCTTTTCAAGAAAAATGGTAATTTCTCTGTTGTGCCCACGTATAGAATATTTGCATGGGTTTATGAAGAAAAACTGGTGGATTGCATTTTGAAATGCCTGCAATAATTGAAGCATTCCAGGATGTGCATTTGTTGTTCTTAGCTCTTTTGACCAATGTCTTTGAACTCCCCATTGCTTGTTTTGGGAGAGTGTCAGTAGCTTGAAATGATGCATATTCACTTGGATGGAGGTTGGAGATGGCAGAATGAAATTACTTTGTGTCTGTTAGTGTTCTCTGATATAGGGATGAGGCAGATATTTGAGGAAATGAAGAATATTAAGCAAAAAATTAAACACAGTCCTTATGGATTAAGGAAAGTACTTGAGAATCATTTTAAAATACAGAGTAAGAACTCTTATGTGTAAAATCTGACTGAGTAAACGGAGTTCTATTTGGCCAGAGGTAGGCTGAATCCATATATATATATATATATATATATATAATTAATGCCTTTTTTGTTGCTGTTTTTTTTTTCCTTGCATAGTTTACTTTGTTAAACTCTTTCATCAGTATGTTGCTGACAGGATGTGCTTGATGCAAAGATTTAAATGTAGACTTTCCAAACAACATGTATTTATTTCTTCTTTTCTTTAGGAGACATCACTCAGAAAGGATATGAAAAGAAGAGGGCAAAGCTGCTAGCACGGTACATACCACTAATTCAAGGTGAGAAGCTGCCTGGAAATTACACCTTTGTGCCAAATTTGTGGAAATATAAAATGCAAAAGTTCTCACTAAATAGACTGGATGAATTATAGTAGTGTTTGATATGGCATCTAAGCAGCAGTGGGAAATGGCTGTCACAGAGAAGTGCAGAGCAAGGAAAAAGCCTGAAATAGATATTTTTTATAGTTTTATATGAAATGTTAAATGGTAACATTTTTGTCAGCAAACTTCAGTTTGACAACTGCATCTGAAACTTTAAGATAACTTTAGAAATTAATAAAGTTATTGCTAAAAGCAACTTAGCTGCTTTGACTAGATGAAAATACTCAGTGGTTCTCACTCTCATGCTTTAATGTGCTGGTTTTTGCATTCCCTGTGCCTCACCCATTTCCACACACTCCCTCACCCCCTCTGTTTCTTCAAAGTGCTGACTTTTTTATATATAAACCATTACTTCTGAAGCTGGTTATTTTCAGACTTCATCATCCACAGCCAAAACCTGAGTGCCCAGCTTTATAAAATTTATTTTTATGCTAGGACACTGAAATCAATCAGGGTTTAGGTTGTTATGCTGCCACTGAGATTTGGTATTCTGTAATCCCCCAAATTTCCATAGCTTGACAGATATTAAGATAAGGGGAAATGAGAAGAAAACTAAGGAGAGTGGAAGCAATAATGAGACACTGTAAACTGAGAGAGTGTTGAACAGTCAGAATGTGATCTGGTGTTTCATCATGGGGGTTCCCTTAGCAAATGTTTCTTTTTTGTGGTTTTGCTTTTTATTTGGATTTGGGGCTTTATTTAAGAATAGATGTAGGTTTTCCCTTAGCAAATGTGTAATCTCTGTAGGCCAGGCAGAACCAAACCCATCTCTTTAAAATGGCTTGTTCCTTGCAAAGAAGGAGTTTGGAATTTTAGGATGACTGACAGTCAATAGCCAGCTCTAGCCTCAGCTGCCACAGCTTCTCCTCCTTACATCATTTTTCTGGAAAGAACTGTCTCAGTTTTCTGTTCAAAATACCCTGTCCTCTTTAACTCAGCTTGGTTAAAGATTCTGAGACCAGGTGAGGTATGGATTTTGACTGAGGATTCACAATTACTAGAAATACTCTGTCAGTGCACTTTGTCTCCTAGAAAGTCATGTCTTTGGATTTCTGTCTCTTGTTTAATCTCCCATCATCTTTGATTTACTCTGCCTTCACTCCTTTCTGCTGACAGTGAGGGTTTTACTTTATATTTTTTCCTTCTCAACTCTCACAAGGCTGTTTGCACAAATACTCAAGTACTGAGCTCTCAAGTATAGCTTGACAACTCCAGTACTTTGTCTGCCATACTCCTTAAAGTAAGTTTAGATTTTCAGCTGCTGAAAGGTTTTTCTCCTTGTTCAGCTATATTTCCCTAATCGCCTTAAGCAGTAGTTTAATGAGTCAGCAAATCCTGTGGTTTGTCCTACTTGCTTGAGACCACATTTTCTAAGAAGTACCAGATTACTTGATCTTTTTTTACCACCTCTGCCTAGATTAGTATTAAGCTGACAGGAATCTAGCTTTAATATGCTAAAAAATGAATAGACTGTCTGCCTCTGAGCACAAAGAATGATGCTCTGGCAAAAAGATAAAATTTGCTTAAAGCATTAAGCTAACTGCCTGGTTCAGTTTCCTGACATATGCTCCATTAACCCAGTTCTAACTTGAAATTTCCTTAATTGACACAGCTCCAGCATGGCTCAGAATAGTGTGTGGGAGTCCCAAAGGCTTTGAGCCTGCAGAAATTTTTTATCATTAACAATTTAATTGTAGCATTGCTGATAAAATTCATAAGGTTCAGTATCTATCAAGTCTTTGCAGACTGATGAATGTCAGCATTTTACATTTATTGACTTCTTGCTCTATGATTTGATGTCCCCAGGACCACTAAATCATATCTTTCTAAAGCTTTATGTCTTAAAAATGCAGTTGCATGATCATAGGTTTGGGTCTAAAATGGTTTGGGCTCTGTTCTGCTGCACTCTATGGCTGAATCTGTGGGGAGCCAGATCATTACCCAGACAGTGTTAACCAACCCCACAGAGGGCTTGGGGAACAGAAAAAGACAGAAGTGCCTGCAAAGCACATTTTCAATTAACAGGAAAATTAAGCAGAACATCCTGTGATTCAAGGGTCTCATTCCTGTAGATTGTTTTGTATTCTAAAGTTCTAAATCTGAAACGATGAAGAGTTAGTGGAAATGTAAAGATTTTGCTTAGGAACCATAAAACTCTGTAATTATAGGGAAATAATAACTAGAATGAGTTATTTTTCACTGATCCAACCAAGTGGACTGTGCAAAATCAAAAACAAGTGTTGAGTAATAGCAAGCATTAAACAGTAATTAATTATTTTAATGAAGTAAAATTTAACAGTCAGTAATTGGCTTCCTCAGTCAACCTCTGCATGCAAATTACAGATAAAACTCTGAGGAAATAATTAATTATATCTGTAGGCAATCTGGCATGCTGCATGATGAGGCTTCTGAGTGATGGATAACATCAGATACATGGCAGAGGGTGATTTTGAATGTGGATAAAGCTGGGATGCAAAAACATTCAGAAATAACAGAATAAAATAAGCAACATTTACAGTGAGCATCCTCTCCTGATGGGCAGGTGATGGTCTAAGCTTCCTTTCTAACACCTCAAGTAAAACTCCTGCCTTGTGATGGTTATTTCTGATTATCCTGATTTCTTACTGATATTTTTACACTGTTACTGGTTATTTTCAATGTGCCTCTTATGAGGTTGCAATTGTAGTTAGTGTCCTGGTGCTGCTTTACAGAGCAGTCTCTGGAAATTATTTCACTGGATTTAGTTAGTGCTAGAAGAACATCTTGGTCAGTGACTTCATTTCTCCTCTGGGGTCACAGTGATTCCACTCTAAAATTATTTTCTTTTATTATTTTCTTCCTTAGCATTTCTGCTCCAGCAAAATTGAAATAACCATTTTCAAATTTTTATTTTAAGGGAAAATGATGATGAAACCTCCTCTAATTTTGGATGTGGCTGGCATATCCCATACTTCTATTTTTCTTAAGTTTTCATGGGTTTTTGTCTCTGAAAAATGTTTCTGCTGCTACCAGGAAGACATGTGCTTTCTGTTCCTGGTTGCACCAGGTGATCTTCAAGGTCTCTCCAACCTGGGTTGCTCTGTGATTCTGTATTACTGTGATTTTTGTTTTTGCATCCTTGTGGTTAAGAGGTACCCACAAATCAGGTTCTCATTCAATTAGAGTGGGAGTTTTACATACCCCTATAGCACTTAGTACCTGTAGTTCCATTTTTAGGGAATATGCAACTTTGGTGTCTTGGAGTCTACAAAAGCTTTATAATTTCTTATAATTTAAGGAAAAAGACATATAAGTACCTTACTTGGTGCTATGGAGTTAAAATTCCCACTTTACACTATGGGTATAATGGCTGTGATTAAAGGATGTCCCCATTTTTATTGGCTAATTTGGCTGGATCTTGGTATACTTGGTTTAAATGAGCTATGTGAAAATGTAAGGTGTTCACATGGGCTAGTTGAAAAAGCAGTTTATAGCTTCATTGCTCAGTTTCTCAAAATATCAAGAGATGGCTATTCCTGTGCCTTTTCAATTCAGTGCACATCCTTGTACATTAGGAGTGCTGGGCTGCTTGTGAAGCACCTCCTGAGCTGCTGCTTAAAATGGACTATTATTTTGAGAAATTTAAGCTCTAGCTAATGCCTCATGGATGTTCTGCTTACCAGTGTGTCATAGAGTCTAAATAAGTGCCTCTCTTACTTGTGAGTAAGTAACACTTACTTTTTATTTTTATTGAGGTGGTTTAGTCAGTGTTTGGGTTCTCTGAATTGGATCCAAATCCTGGCTTGTATTTGGTTTCATTGGGTTTATAACAAGTGTCTTCTGTGCTTTTGTATTCTTTGCTGCTGTTCCATGCTTCTTTGAATGGAAAGTCTTAATGCCCTTAAAATGGTTTCATAGGCTGCAAGTGGAAGCTTAGGAGGTGGAATTTACTTCTTTGAGTAGAGGAAAATGTTACAGTATCATGGAAGATTGTCACATATAATGCATGTGTACAATGCCTTGTGGTGTCATTATTATTTCTAATCTCTTGAATTTCTGATACCGTATTCTGGGTAATAAATTACATTGGGTAAATCCTTGTTCAGTCCCTCTAATCTGGAAGGTGTGAACACTTCCAAAGCTGGATGTTGAAGATAAAAAATGTGTGTACAGCAGGTAATATGTTCTGAGATGGGATATGACAGTCAAGGATGGTACCATTGAACTTGAGTGAGGACTGGATACTCAGTAACTGCCCAGAGCCAGACCTCCACTTTCTGGATTTTCTGCCTTGTCATAGCTTTTCCTTTCTTTTTGCACTTTGAAGCTGGCTGTTGTCATTTGCTCCTTTCTTGTTTCCTTACCCAGTTCAATAGCTGCAGAAAGACTTAATAATGTACAAAGAGTCTGGAGTTTGCTCTTTGGCCTCCCTCTTCCCCTCTCCTCTCTACAGAGTTCTTTAATACATTATGTTTTGAAAATTTTATCTCTACCCACCTAATGACTTTAGCTGCTCATCCTCCCCACTGATGCCAGCAGAGATTCTGCCTTGTCCTGGCAGCTCTTCCCTGCTCTTACAGTAAAATCATTTTTGCTTCTATAAATGCAAATTGCTTGAAATGCCAGCGTTGGTCTTGATTCTCCTGTGCTTGTGGATGGAGAAATACAGGAATAAATAAAATATTATTTTAAATTTCATCCTGTAGAAGCAAATTGTTCCCTTAGTTGACTTCATTCTTGCTAGCTTTGGGCAAGTTAAAAATGGAGAAAAAACAGTGACTAGTGGATCAAATGCCTTTAATGTATGTCTTTTCTGTAAAGGTGTTGGTGTAAGTGGGGAGACTTCACCTAATTACCCATCTGCTTTTGCTGAAGGCTAAGGTAGTGATTTGCATAGTAGGGGAATAAATGAACAAGCTCACCAGGCTTGTGGAACAGCATTTTACTGGCACATAGTTATGTAGCCTAAGAGTCAGATGCACTATCTTACTATTTTTACCAAAAAGTGATATTCTTCAGATGCATTGTTGCTATTTTTGCACTGTGATGTGAAACCTACTTTGGGAAAACAAGAAGGGAAACTTAATCCAAAGAAATGGAGTTGTAGTTTCTAATAGTGCCAAGGATTTCATGCCTCATCCTAATTTACAAGGAACTTCTGAAATCCACTGGTACATACTTCATCACAATAACTCTGATTCACAAAAATCTGATTTTGGCCTTGAGAGGAGGAG
Organism: Ammospiza caudacuta; assembly: GCF_027887145.1. Taxonomy (NCBI): domain Eukaryota; kingdom Metazoa; phylum Chordata; class Aves; order Passeriformes; family Passerellidae; genus Ammospiza; species Ammospiza caudacuta. Next base: position 11,451,548 of record NC_080600.1, on the reverse strand, counting down.
AGTGTTCTGGAGTTGGATTTGGTCATGGACTCCTGTTGTTATGTGTGGTCACTTCTTCCCTGTTCCTCCTGCCCCCAGGGTTGGTGTGGCCAAACAGCAGTGCTTGGGTTGCACATGACTCATGATATAACCCATACTCCTGATGGGTTATACCAGTCAGCTCATTTTCCAGATTGTTCTCCTCCCACAGGGCATCACAGAGTGGACAAGGGGCTCTTACAAGCCCTGATTTCAAGGCTCTGTAGTTACTACAAGACTGCAAATGGGAAGAGTAAGGAATTGGGAGGAACGTGAATCTCTTTTTCTGCTTACAACTAACAACCCTCCTGGAGGAAAAGAAATGGCACACCAAAAAAAAGTTCTGCTGTTCTTTTGCTATCTTTTTCACCCAAGGTCCCTTTTGACAAAATTACACAAAAATGATGTAGGTATGATGTTTTCTGAGAATTCCTTAAGTAGTCTTAGTTGAGGGAGGCTCCCAGCCCTGCTGCCTGTTCTCTTTTGTACCATCATAGTTCTCCCTTTGCCTTGGCTGTTTGCTTGGCTCAGGCTTAAGGAGATGACTTGCCTCAATCTTTCTAACAAAATCTGAAGTTGCTGTTTATTGTTTCCAGATCAACCAATCCCCCTGGACTGTTGACCTGTGGTTATGGAAAACTTGTGTTCAAGTGAAATGTGGAATAGAATTCTGCAGTGTTTTCACCACTTATCAGATCTGTTGAATCAATTCAGCTGGCAAACTACATTTGTTTTTCTATTACAAAATTCTGCTTAAGTGTTTCAAGGAGTGTTAGGTCTGTATATTGGTAAATACACATTCTGTTCTGCTCCACAGAGGACAGTTTCTTTGCTGGGCTGACTCCATATATCCCATTGGGGAATGCAGTTGATGTTAAATATTCTGTCATCTGTCAGTTTAAAAAACTTTACTTTGGGAAAGCAGGAAAAATCAGTTGAGAATGTGTTTGTTCTTTATTACAAACGGTAAAAGAAAGGAGCATATCTCTAAGACTAATTTCTTAAAACTTAGATCTGTGTGAATTATTAAATGTTCCTTTGTTTTTCTATTATTTAGGCTCATTTTTCCTACACACTGAACTCATATCTAGCTCAAGGTTGCCTCTTCAACATCCAGAGGTGCTCACTGTTAGCTGCAAAGGGTTGGGAAAGGGATTATGGAGTGCATTCATCCAAAGGTCTTAACAGATACCCAAGAAGGCTGGTATATAGTAATTTACCTTGTCATGAAGATGATAAAGCACTTTCCCTGAGGATATTACATTTGAATAGAGCATTTGAAAGCTCTTTTTCATCAATTGAGGTAGAAATGGGATATTTAATCCAATTACACTCCTAATGTAAAGACTATATCTCACTGAAACGCCTTCATAAAAGTGTCTATAATTCCTAGATTTGTTAGAAGTTGCCAATTTCTTTCCTGATACTCACTTTGTAACAAAGAGAACAGAAACCCCAGGAGAGAGTAGGCAACCTTTGCTTACTTTTTAAAGTGAGATCTTTCCTTGCAAACGAACTGACCCAGATTCCTCTGGGATGATGTCTTCAGTTCAGTGGAAGCTGCTTTTGATAAATATTTGCATTTTGAAAATGTTGTGTTCAAATACTTTGTTTCCAAAACGTGTTGTTTTCAAAAGACTTGGGGCCAGGTAGGAAAGCAGAAGCTCCTCAAGGGAAGGAAGGAGTGAAATGAAAGATATATTCAGCCCTGTGTGGTACAAGGGCTGAAGAAATACAGTGACCTTGATGCAGCCATGTAAGTTTGTTGTAAAACACAGCACTAAGCTATATTTATGTTAGGATTGTGCAAAAAACCCCTTCCAGCTGCATTGGAATTTTTACATTACATTTTGAAATGTGAATGTATAATAAAACTGCAAATGGAAGTTCCTAGCCCAAATTCATATAGTCCTTGATTTATCAAGAGCCAGCAGAGAGTCTCCTCACTTTGGGGATGGGGAAGGGATAATGCATATTTAATGGTTACTGTCCCCCCCTTTGATTTTTTATTCCTGTTGTGCTACAATGTAGAATTGAGATTCATCTTCCCAAATACTAGCCAGCCTAAACATAAGCAACTGCTGTGGCTTATCTAGAGCCCTGTTCTAATAAGGTGCAAAGCAAACAACTAGAGAATGGTTCAGTTTCTCTTATTTTTATTACTTTGTGTGGGGCCGGGAAGGTCTGTCATGGTTTCAGGAGTACATGAAGCAACCAGACAACCTGGATTACAGCAGGAGCTTTTACACAGGTGAAACTGACAGTAATTCTGCATAAATATCTGCAGAGGTCTTACTAGAGGATTGCAACATTTTTTGTAAAATGTGAATCTTTTGAGTTAAATGGGCATAGATTAAATTGGATTAAAATGCAGGTAGAAGATGAGCTCTTTTTAAAGATACTGTCTTGCTCCAGTTGTAGTCAAACAATGTAGACGTGGGGATCAGATATTGTGTTTGTAAGCTGAGTTTGGACTAAAATAAACTATGTTTCAGGTGTGGATCCATCCCTGCAAGCAGAGAACAGAGTCCCAGGCTCTTCCCAAGCCACTGCTGGGGTAGCAAAGCAGCAGAAATCCCGATCCACCAACTCGAGGGACGAGCGCTTCCGATCCGGTAAGGGACACAGAGACAGCTGAGGCATCTCATGTCCTCAGAGGAAAATATCCCTGTGAAATGGTACCTGCACCCACACAGAAGGGTGTAGTGCTTTGGAAGAAGGGAAGAGGTAATGAATGTTTTCCAAGTATCTTGTTTTGTTACAAGAGTGGTTTTGTTTGAATGCTGCCTGCAGGAAATGCAAGACTGTAGGCCTGGCTTCTGATGTGTTTCTTGTTGTGAATTTTACCATGCTCAACAGGTTTTCCATATTTGCTGAGAAAACAAAATTGGGTTTCTAGTCTGTATAACAGTTACTTAAAAATTTTGAGGACTAGAGCATGTGAATTTGGAGGATTTTTTGCTTGCTCGTTTGGGTTATTTTGTTAAAGCAAGGTTATATATTTGTTGTAGCTTTCTTTCTAATATTTCCTGGTTTAAAGCAAGTGCACAAAAAAGGGAAATATCACAATGGATATTCTACTTCATTTTAAATGGACACTACAGTGACAAACCTGTTTTGGAAAATTGTGTGAAAATACTGATATCCTCATTGCATCCTGTTCCCATTGTTACTTTTCAGGTGGTCGAAGTTCACCATTTCCCTGTGAAATTCCTTGTCACAATAGTGAGGAAAAACAGGTGTTTGAAAGGTTTTCTCTCCTATATACTTTTGGACTTCTAGCTGGATATTTTTCTGTTTGTTGAGCAGGGTAATTCCACATCCTGGCTTTGGGGATGAGAAGTGCAAGTGATGGCATGCACTGTATATCATGAACAGGAGGCTGCTCTTGGGTCACCTTGTCTTGCCATTGCTTGGGCAGAGTTTTATTGCATCCTATTTGCCCTGCTGATAAGTAAAACCTTGCTCCAGAGTTGGAGCAGATGTGCCTTGTACATTCCTTTGGGCTAACTGAATGATGAATGAGACTTCCTAAATATTCTGTGGATATATACAGACTCCTGAGAAAGCTACACAGAGAAGAAATTTCTGAATGCCAGGGAATATTGCACAGTGTTGTAATTAGCTAAATGACATGTTTAAAATATTTTTTAAATTAAGTTCTAGAAATATGTTATAGAAAATTATATTATAGAAAATAATTAGAGTAAGATTGCCATTGTTAAACTAACAGAAATAAAAATCTGCAAGAAGAGCACAAGTACAGCAGGAAAGCCTTGGGAGGTAGTCCTTGGTGGGGACTGCCATGTCCTGCTGTGGTTTCCTATCACAGCTCCCCAGACTAATTTTTCAGTAAATATTTCTGCCCAGAACAAGTTCTTTACTTGCAAATTTGCTAAGTTCTTAGTTACAACACACATAATTGGATTTCTTTCTCTCATTAGTGATATATGACAAGGCTTAATGTGCTCAGATGATATCAAAACCAAATGGTGACAGTTTTGTTTGACTTGGTTTAGGTCAAACTTACTTAGGTCTGTGCAAGGAAATGTAGATATGGTTTTTGGATACCCATATCTATTCTCCTTTCTCCTCTGTAATTAAAAAAAAAAATCTTCAGATTTACTGCATTAATGTTGGCTTCTTTATGTCAGCAAAGAGATATTGGTGCCTTTTTTGGCTTCCCTGTGTGCTGACACACATTGATTGTTGTGAGGGATTACCAGCTTCAGCCTCCTTCCCTCAATGTCACACCTTAGTTTAGACTGTTATGGGGAAGGAAGGGTGTGTTGTTTCTTCATTCTTTCCTTCCAGTCTCTAGTTCTTGTTTTCCTTGCTTCAGATCTCATCAGTTCTCCTATGTCTTTTTCAAGAGTAGTTGATGAGGGGAGAATGCAGCTTTTCCTAGAACAGGATCTCTTTCTGGAGCAATTATAGGTACTTTACAACCATCAACATAAATTACTTGAAATAAGCAAGGAAGTGAAACAATTTTGTCTTTTTATACAATTGATCTGTCATTTGCTCCCTGTAAGCAATTTTTAAAATAGTTTCCCAGAAGAGTTGTGTATTTAAATCAACTGTATGTTGATTTTTATCATCATCTGATAACTTCTCTTCAAACAACAAATATCCAAAAAATTCCAGCAGTGAATACTGTTAATAAATACAAGCCTGCTGTCCTGTTTCAGCTGGAATAGTGTTAATTTTCTTCTTAATAGCTGGTACAATACTGTGTTTTGGATTTACAATGAGAATAATGCTCACATCTCATTATTCTTGTTCTAACTCTATTATTATTGTTTTTATTATGATCATCATCATTATTATTACATTTTCATTAACTTCAGATATTATTGTTCATATCTCAACCCATGGATTTTACCTTTTTCCAGGTCCTCTCCCCATCCCACCTACATAGTGCTTATTGCTTTGCCTGTTTGTATTTTGAAATCCATGAGCAGCAGGGACACTGGTCAGGTTATAAATGTCTTTTTTTTCTTCAGCCAGCTGAAGAAATTCTTCCTTCCTTGTGCCTGAGGCAGGGACCAGAATCAGAGCCTGATAAATGACGAGAGGCTACAAATAGGAAAGAAAACTGCTCTTCTAATAGCTGAACAGTTCAAGAACTGTAAGAGTGTAGGTGATTTATAGTCCACAAATTATTTTAGTTTTCCTCCTTAATCCTTTTTTAAGGACAAGGAAAGAAAGAAAATGAGAATAGGTACTTAGAACTGGAGAGAAGATTATGGGGTTTACTACAGCAGAAGAAAAAAATGTTTATAATAAGTTATTAATTGTTGATGGTTGTATCCAGCTTAATAAACTGCAGAAGCTTAGAAATACTTCTCCAAGACTTTCTTCTGCTTTTTGGATGGCAGTATATGGGTTTTTTCCCTTACTTTGGTACATATATTCTTTGTGTTAATAAAATGCTGGGCTTGCTGTTCATCACTTCCAGTGGTCACTGTTGAGCATTTGTGATCCCTGTTTTCAAAAGTGTGGCACACTTGGTCTGATTATGAGTGATGAATTCCCTGAAGAAAACTGAACTCCACAGTTCTTACATGGTGAATCACTTTCACAGTAAATTTTGAAGAATTTAAGTATCAGGCAGTGGTAGAGTTTCTTTTTGCAATTCCAATATCCAGTTAAAATTTAATTTATACTAATGAATGAATTTTTGTACATAAGTGTGCTGCTTCTTTAAAATAATTTCATTCCTTTTACTTGTTTTATTGAAATGTGTTTCATCATGTAGAAAAGCTCTTAAAGCCAAAGTGGAATAGGAACAAAGTGTTCCAGGGAAGTGAAAGCAATTACTTCATTGATTTGGATGAGAGAGGATGTTCCTACTCAGCTGATGTCCAAGGACAAGATATTACAGGAAAGATTTCAAGCCAGGAATAGATTTTAATGAGTGTAGAGGGAATGATGAGTTAAATTGGTGCTGTAAAAATAAAACATGGAACAAAATAAAAATTCATCCTGGCTGTCTCCTGGTTGCATTTTTATCAGTTAATCTGGTCTGTTCCAGGTTTTGGGGTGGGAATTAGGACTAGAGGATGAGGTGGTAGTGATTTTGCCCTCTGGAAATGGAATAAAAAGTAGTTCCCATGCTTGTTCTCACAAATCTGTGATGTTATGACCTGCCCTGCTCTGCTTTGTTAAGAAGCCCCAACTAGGCCTTTCCATTCCCAAAATGCACAACTGTCTAAGAATGCTTTCATTTCTCATCTGCCACATTATTTAATGGCTTAATATACTTATATACAGACTACAAATATAATGTGTTGTTTTGCTCTTGGAAAGACCTTTTCTGGAGAACAATTTATGTTCCCCTGCTTCCTATGAGATGTTAATGTAACAAAAATGTCTTTTAAATTGTATGTAGATGTAGGCATGGTGGAGGTGATCTCACAGTTACTGTCTCTTTTTAGAAATATCTCAGCTTGGTTTTGGCTGGAAGTTCTGCCAAGGAAATGTATCCTGCAGAATGGACATTTTCCCCCTACTTTTAAGGCTGCAGAAACAACCTTGATGTTGAATCCTGCTTAAACTTTCTGGAATTTGGGGACATAAAAGGTTTGCTTTTGGATATCTATGGGAATAATCTTCATTAGTGGACAATTATAGCTAAAACTGAGGATCAGGAGAAACCAAGACTTGACAAAAAGCCTAGATGTGGAAATGGAGAAGGAAACAGGCAGACATAAGCAATGGGGAATTTTTAGTTTATGAAACATCTATTATTAAGCCCTTGGTATGAAGGACAGGAGCAAAAATTTGACAAGAGGACCAGGACAAAAAATTACTGTATTGAAGAGTAGAGGTTTTACTGAGGATTTTTTTTTTCTCTTTCCTTCTTAATTAATATTTTTTCTCTCATAACAACATCATCTTTGAACCTCCCATGCTGGTTGCACAAAAAGTTCTTCTTTGAGATAAGCATCTACTTAGTACATTCCTGAGTCTTGTAGGAACACACAGGTGGGATAGCATATTTGCATGTATACATATTTTAAATACTGCTCTGAACAGATTATCTGCAGGGAGCTGCAGACTGAAAAGTGATGTTATTGCTGTGGAGAACTGGTTGGTGTCTGGGACCATATCCTCAGGGATTCTTGTGATTTTGTAGAATCCATTTGGCCAGACTGAAGGGCATGGTCCTTAGGAAGGGCCTTGTGCTGGGCATGACCCAAGAGGGTTCAGGGCCAGTACAGAAATGTTACTTTTTAAATTAAAAAAAGATATGGTACTGTAAAATACTGATACTGTAATCTTCACCAAGATAAATCCCTGTAGGTACAGGGATATAGTTACATTGTATATTATATCTACAAAATTATATGTACAATTGTGTTACATTGTATATTGTGTCTAAGTTGTGTAAGTATGTCTTGTCACACACATTGACATACCTACAAATAGTTTCATACCTTCAAATTTGTCTACCTGTTACATATTTAAATCATAGCCAAAGAGTAGATGGATACTCACTGAAAGAATGTGTTTTCTTTCAAATTGAATAGTTAAATTCTGAAAACCTTGTGCAGCAGTTTCCATGTAGAAGAGATGTGGTCAGCCCAGTGCAGAATCATGTACTCACTCCTGGGCTCTGTCCTGTTTTGGGTTCTGTCTATTGACAGGGGTTTCCACACTCAGCAGTAGCAATTCTTTCTTTGTACCCTCTGTCATTGGTCTTGCTGTTACTGTTCATTTTCATTTCTCATTGCTTTTTTCAGTAAATTGTTCTTACCTCAACCCATGGTCTTTGCCTTTTGTGCCTCCAAGTAATTCTCCTCTCCATCCTACCACTGAGAGCAGGGAGAGGGGAAGAGAGTGAGCAGTGCCTGTCTTGAATTGTTTTTAGAGAGAATAGTAAATTGGAGAATGCCATTCCTAAACCATAACCAGCCCATTGTAACTGTGTTTAAGTGTGTGCATGTTGTATTGTGCTTTTCATGAGTCTGAGTCTTGGTGGTAAGTCAAAGTATATTTTTGGTCTGCCTCATTCCTCCTCAACATCTGTTCACTTCTCATGTGTTTTCTTCCTGCGTAAGTTTTAGCTTTTGGCACCATTGGAATGTAGATGTCCAAGAGAAAAAAAGCTGCTGAAAAATCACTGGAATACATGAAATTTTATCTGCAGCAAAGTCTTGATTGAACACTGAATTCCTCTTTAATCTCAGTTTTGGCCTAAAAATTAGACAAGTTAAAATACAGCCCTTGAGCCTCTTAGGATGATTTCTGCTTTCAGGAAAGTGAAAGCTCTGTGTGTCTTTTCCCTTCTTCATATAAAATCATGGAATTTTGTTAGAGTTGGAAAATAGCTCTAAAATCATTAAGTTCATTAGTCTCCTTTTTCTGGTTTTTTATTACTTACATTGTTTTGTGAGAACTTCAAGTATGTGCAAGTATGTACTTGCACTTCTTTTCCCTTCCTGAATTTTGAGGATGAAGAGTCAAATGCTGTTGCAAATTTACAGAATCTGCATTGAAATTTCCCCCACAAATGAAAATAACTGATAGTTCAAAACCAACATACAGGGTACTTTATAACTGCAGTTTATTTCAGGGAGGTTTTCATAATGCTACTCACAGAGCTTTTTCAGGCTGACTTTATGAAGAAAATCTATCAACTTGCCCCTGCAATTTTCTCCCTTAGCTTTGGAAACCATTGCTTCTGCACTGGATTGGAGCTGGAAGCAGTGGTGTTGATTCATTGCTCCTAACTGAAATTCTGACCTTTTTGTTTGTTTGTTTTCTATCTAGATGTCCACACTGAAGCAGTACAAGCAGCACTTGCAAAATACAAAGAGAGGAAGATGCCCATGCCTTCGAAGAGACGCTCTGTCCTGGTGCACTCTTCAGTAGAGACTTACACCCCTCCAGGTACATGCTGAGTGAACACAGAGTTAACAGAGCTGCCCAGAGAAGCTGTGGCTGTTCCATCCCAGCAAATGTCCAAAGCCAGGCTGGACAGGGCAGCCTGGGATTCCTGAAGGTGTCCCTGCCCCTAAGTTTTTAGTTGGTTGCACTAAAGTTCTATATCAGAGCCTCTAATCAGGTTTTCGTTGGATTTATGCTGTGATGTTTTTCTTTGTGGTTTTTAGAGTCTCATCTAGAGATAAGTGTCCAAATGAAAGCAGTCATAGAGAGCAGGTGCCCTTTATGCATTAAGTATGTTCTCTTACATCCTATCTCACTCAGAGGAGATAATCTAAGCATGTCAGAGCTGAAAATAACCTCATTTCACACTGTGGAAGATGCTTCTTTTAAAAGCTGAAGAAAATAGCAGAGCATTAAGTTGCTGCATCAGTTGCAGAGCACTCATCAGATGGTTTCAGCTATTTAGTGGTGAGCAGATTGAAACAGTCAAAGTCATACATTATAATTGCTCAGATTGGTTGTGGCAGAACACCTTCTTTAATTTTAGGGGGGAAAGGTCATCTTCTGTTGTCTCACAATGAATTTTCTGGAGGTTAAGAAAATCATACAACATATTGTGCTAGCAAGCCAAATGGTTTGAGGCCAGTGTCTTGTATGCAAAGAGGAATTACCTAAGATGTTTTATTTTGAGAATGTGCATGTGTCTTTTGTAATGTGGCCCAGGAGCAGAAGCACTCTGACTTGTACTGCCCTTCTCCATAATTTCCAGTTCTTAACCCCCTTCTCTAAAAGAAGAGTTCAGGTATGCTGCCCTCCTGCCTTCTGAGATGTATTGCTTCTTTCTGTTCTTCCCATTTAAAGAGAATCCCACTTTAGTTTGCTAGTCACACACTTAAGTATATTATTTTTGTGGGTTCTCCAATTATTTCATTAGTTAGTAAACAATAATCCTCTGTGTTCTTACATATGGTCTTTCTTGACCCTTAATGGTTTTGCCTAGAAGATGTGCTAAGTATTTTTATTAAAGTATCTTTTTTTCTGAGCAACTTAAAGAGAGTCTGAGATGCTGTGGAGGGAATGTGTGATAAAAGCTGCCCTGCTCACCTGCAGAGGAGCCTGGGGCATGGCAGGTGAGGCACCAGCCCCATCTGCACAAGCCCAGAGGGACCCTGGAACAGCAACAGGCAGGAAGGCAAGTTCAGGACTCTGAGAAGGGTCACCCATCCAGGCCTGTCCCTGCAGAGCCTCAGCCCTCCTGGCCAGATGTGAAGCCCATCAAGAGCAGTCAGCAGTAGAGCATCTTCTGGACTGGATGAGGGACACAGTGTGGGATGCAGGGCAAGAGTGTCTCAGAACTGTGTGAGTCTTGTTATGGGATGTTGAGGTGAGGAAGTGTGGACAGAGGGAGGAACAAGTGTGGGGAGAACAGCAGGATATAGGATCAGAAAGGGCTGGTGGTGTGCAAATGGAACACATGCCTGGCTGTGCCCCTGATCCTGCACTCCATGCTGTATGTGTGTGTACAGAGCAAGATGGGGCTGTGGGATCTGCATGGTTTTGTTGTGTTTGTGTTGCTGGAGTGTCATCTTGTAACGTGCCTGTGCAGGTGGTCAGCAAAGAAGCTAGGTGTGCTCACACTGGGATTGAGCAGGGTGCAGTAGCGCCTTAAATAACAGGAGCTGAAAGCTCCTGGTGGTCATGGCCACAAGCCTGCTGGAGTTCATGAACTGTTTGGACAATGCTCCCAGGCACGTGGTGTCATTGTTTAGGTGCTCCTGTGCAGGGCCTGGAGTTGGACTCAGTATTCCTCATGAGTCCCTTTCAACTCGGGATATTCCTACTCAAACCATTCTGTGAGTCCATGGTTCTCAGCACAGTGTTAAATTGAAATCCAGCTCCTGGCTGGCAGTAAAGGAACTGTGTTTATCAGTCATCCTTCTAAAAATTTGAATGCACTTCTGCTTTTGTCCTATTTTGAGTCTCTGATCCTTCCCACACGAATTTCCTGTGATCAGAGCTGGAGCTGAGCCTTCATGAAAATCTGGCTCAAAGAGGGGTGGCTTCTGTGCCTGTCTTGGGTCAGCTCCCAGGCAGGAAGAGCTGGAAGCCAAGCACACAGTATTCTGTCACTGTTCTGTCACCACACACCAGCATCCATGGATTAACCCCTGCCACAGAGCTCCTGCTGGGGTGACCTTGCTACTTCGTGGTGTAATTATGTTTTGCTATCAGAATGCTTTTACCATGGATCCTCCATTTTTGTACACAGACTTCATTTGTCTTGAATCTGGGTAAGGAGATACTGTCAGAGTGTGTATTCTGTGAGAAACCTGCTTTTTCTGTATTTCTTCCTCTGAAGTGATTAGAAATGGCAGACCTGGTGGTTTGGTTTTTTTTTTTAATTCCTGGCTGTTCATAATCCCATCCTGTTTCATATTCCTGGGATTATTTATTTTTGCTTTCTGCCTAAAAGAAAGGCAAGATTCCAAGCAATATAGGACAGGTTTGGCTTCTCTCCAGGAGCAAATGGAGTCAGCTTCCAAAAACTCCAAATGTGGCAGCAGGCTGGAAGTATCACATGGACCCAGGAATGGGGATGCACCACAGCTGAATCTTCTCAGAGATCTATTGTTTGGGTATTTTCATTCAAAATTGTCATTTTTGATAAGGGAGGTCAAATAATGAGATACCTACAATTTTAACTTTGAAAATGCTGTCACGATAATGGAATTCTTATGAAATGCTTTTTTGGTTTTTATTTGGATTTTAGACTCCTAAGAGAAATTAGTTTGAAGTTATTGGAAATGTACATATTCTTGAAAATCAGAAAATTAAAGAGCTGGTAACTGAAATGTGTTGCCCAAGATGAGGAGAAGCTTTTTTTATGTTGCTTCAATAAATGTTTGTGGAATTGTATCTAGATGAACAATTGTATCTAGATAAACAATTCTGTGTCCAGAGGATTAAGAATACAGCCAAAATTAAAGCTGCAGAATTCCTGGTGTAACCAACCCCAAATTTCCCTGTCTGGGACTCTTAGAGTATAGTAACAGACACCCTACCTTATACAAAGCATGTAACAGATCAAGTCATTAAAATTCAGCAATCTCTTTGTGAGGGCAAGATTTTTTTCTGTAATAAGAAGACTTCTGGTTTTCTCTCAAAATCATAAGGGATGTATTTTCTTGATATTTAGAATTACCTTTTTATTTTTTCTTGGATGGAGAATAAATAAGGAAAGATTCCAAAGGGAAACATCTGGAAAGTTGTAAGTAACTGGATGGTAATTAAATTAGGAGCCTTTTGTCAGAATTCTAACAGCAACAAATATACATCTAGAATGAAAATATGCTTTACCAAGCATTTCTGTGTATTACTCATTCATATCAATTTATGTGGTTAAAATGCATTGTAATAACTGTTTCATTGAACTTCAGAGCACTGTGGGTTTTTTAGGAATTAGTTCTCAAAACAATCAGAATTCCCTTCCTCTCAAAAAGAGTAAAAAGGAAATAAGCAATAACCAAAAAAGGGGCTTTATTCAGGTGTGATGAGATAAAATTTACCTGTTCAGAACAGAAACATTTTTTCAGTGGAACAGGAACGGGATGAGATGCTCATGGATCTTCTGCTGTAGGTAGAAGCCTTTTTTAACTCTCATGTCATTCCAAATGTTGGAGGTAACTGAAATGTGTAACCCAAGTGTGTTCTGGCCCTAATGTGTAGAAGTTGTTGTCTTAACAAAGGGCAGCAAGAGGGATTTGTGTGTGTGAATATCCCATTCCTTTGGTACGCGCTTGGAAACTTGGCTCCAAGCATGTTCTGGCCCTCATGTGTAGAAGTTGGAGGTAACTGAAACTTGGCTCCAAGTGTGTTCTGGCCCCAATGTGTAGAAGTTGTTCCCTTAACCCAGCAAAGGGCAGCAAGAGGGATTTGTGTGTGAATATCCCATTCCTTTGGTACACACTTGGAAACTTGGCTCCAAGCGTGTTCTGGCCCTCATGTCTAGAAGTTGGAGGTAACTGAAACTTGGCTCCAGGTGTGTTCTGGCCATAATGTGTAGAAGTTGGAGGTAACTGAAACTTGGCTCCAAGTGTGTTCTGGCCCCAATGTGTAGAAGTTGTTCCCCTAAGCCACCAAGAGGGATTTGTGTGTGAATATCCCATTCCTTGGTATGCGGCCCTCGCGCGTCGCACACAACAAAGCTGCGCGGAGCACGCGGAGCATGGCCCAACGCCGTGTTCCCGGTGCTGGGTCACTCCCATTCCCCCATTACAGGCCTGTCATCATTATTTTGACCACAGACACATCGTCAGCATCAGAAGATGAGGGCTCGTTGCGGCGGCAAGGGCGGATCAGCTCCACTCCGTTCCAGAGCCATTCCAACGTAGAGCCCTGGCTTAACCGGGTCATTCAGGGCTCCTCCACCTCATCCTCTGCATCTTCCACCTCATCTCATCCTGGAGGGAAACCTGCTGCTGCTTCCAATACAGCTCCTGCCACCACTGCTGCCACTGTGCTTGCAGATCTCATGGCACACACGCAGATAGGTCAGTAAACCTGCCGGTGTGGTTGGAATGAAAATCAGATTACCAATCCCAAAGCAGGGCTAAACACAAAGGTCTTCACCAGGAGATAGCTGTGAATGGCCTTAAAATGTGCAATTCACAGACCAGGTAGGTATGTGTATGTATTTAACCCAAGCCAGTTGCTCATGAGATCTGAACATGCATTCTTCTTGGTAAAATGCTTGCTTTACCAAGAAATTAAGGTTCAATTTTAGTGGATTCCAAAGCAGAATTTCAAAGGAATTGTGGTTTTGGTGCATGCTTTCCAATCTGCATGTATTTACCCTAAAAAATGTCAGATTGTGTATTTCAGGTATGATTCAGTTGGTAAGCATCCAAAAGACAGAAAAAAACACAGAATCTTTGGGAAGGTTACAAAATCAGAGGTACTAATCATCAGGGAAATTTTTTGGTGTTTGAAAATACCTTTAAAGAAACCTAGTTTTTCATATTCCCATTTCCAAGCTTATTTATAATAAGAAATTTGCAATTTGGTAGATGTAAGAAATAGGTAATCTGTCACCACTTCACTTTGAGCCATTCTGGATTTCATATAATGGATTAATAGAAATTACTTTTAACTCCTTTAAATTACAAAGTAAATTATGGCTAACCTTTTAATCTTAACTGGGATTGATGAAGTTCTTAATATAGCTGTAAAAACTTGCAAGACACCCAAAATGTAGCACAGCATCTTGTTATGTCTCATGCCCCAGGCCAGATAGACCTGTCTGTCAGGACTGTTTAATCAACAACATACAAATCAATACCTTGTATGCAAAATCAAGGCCTTACTAAAGAGTTCAAAGTCAATCAGTTTAAGCAGCTGATTGTTTGGCTGTGTGCATGTTTAAAATTTCATTAATGGGAAATAATTACAGTATCCAGAAGGAAGGAAGCTCAGGGATCTTTAAGAGCTGATCTATTAAAAATACTTATAAAGATAAAATTTCCAGTGCCTTTGACAAAAAAAAAAAAAAGGTGCATTTTCATATAAGAATGTTCTTCCTCATTCCTGCAATGCTTGGCATGTTCTATCAGTTTTCATTCCTAGCTTGGTAACATTCATGCATGGCCAATACCAGTTCAGTTGGGTCATTTTCCTGTCTGCATGTATTTTCCTAGCTCACAAGAATATGAAAACTGACTCAGTTCTTGCACTGCAAACTTTTATGACTCTTGATAAATACTCACATACTTTCTAAAAGGGGCTTTGATTTGTCCTAGAGCATAGAAGATGAGTTTATTTATTTTTCAGATAGTGTGCTGATATCAGCAATCTGAAGGCATCTTACACATCTTAATCGCCATGCCCTACTGAAATATTCTGTGTTTTGGTTGTGTACTGAAAAGCTATTCACAGTTTTGAGATGTTGGAGAATTTAAATTTAGCAGCTTGTTCCTTACAGCTCATCTTCTCCAGCCTGCGTTTTTAATGGTGAGCTTGAACTAAGTTCCCAGGCAGTAAACTGCACTGTTGGAAGTGCAAAGTTACAATATTTAGTGGAGTTACATACAAATGTGCATTTTTTTTAAGATGTTTGTCTTTCACTTAATTAGCAGCAAGGACAACCTTCATGCAGGGGAGATTTTTTTTTCTTTTGTGTAATAATTTTTTTTTTTTATGAATAAGGCTGGTGGTGTGTCGTGGTTTTTTTCAAGGTCACTATATCAACCGTGGAGTATTTCCCACCTTAGCTCTTAGAGCAGCTGGAAATAGAGATCATCATGGCTTTTAATTCTCTGTCATATCCCATTTGTTCTTCCTTTGGACACTACTCTCTTGCATTTATCTCTGTCTTGTCATCACTAATGGAAAGATCCTTCAGTCTGAATCCAATTAACCTTTCTTCCTGAAGTCATAAGTCTGCTCACACTTTCTTTTTTAACTCCTCACCACTTGTCTTACCCTGCTGTGCCATGGTATTTCTGGATGATACAAGCTAATAGCATAGGGTCTCATGGGCATTGATTAATAAAATGCTCAAATTCTTAATTAAGCTAATGTGGTTTTCATCTGAGCATAAATCCTGAGAATTGAACCTATTCTTTCTCCCTGCATAGTGAGACATTGCTAGTCCCTGGAGGGTTTGTCAGGTGGGAATGGGAACCAGGTACACTTGTCTCTGTGGCCAGATGGTGTGCTGCAGGAAGCCTCTGGGTTGGTACTTTGGGAAAGCTAAGGGAAAAAGAAAGAACAGCCAAAAAGCAACTTCAAAAATAGATAGAGTGAGAGCATATACATAAGGCAGGTGTATACATGGGCTCTCTATGGGTCCTGTGCAGTGGTTATACAGGTCAGCTTTACACAGTTGTCATCTTTGTAGTTACTGAATCCTGAGCATTTTTGTGACAGATTAAGTAACACTTTCCCCTTCGTGTACCTCACCCACATGAAAGGAATTTAGTCTCTGCAATGCAAGCAGTAGTATTGCAGTGAGTTCCATTGGAAAAGATGGGAATGGATTTAAATTTTTCTCCTGGTGATCCCTCTAAAACCACTTAGAGCTTGACTTGTGGCTTGTGTATCGGCTCTGGAAATGTGGGAGCAGTGCAAGAAGAAGCACTTGCTATCTTGGAGCTGATCAGTGCCTTATAGTGGGGAATTATATATGTGTTTCACAGCACTGCCCAGATCTCCCTCTGCCTGCAGTTTTTCTGGCAGGATTTGTGACATGCTGAGGTCCTCCAAGGGCTGTTGGCAGCTCCAGCCCTGGGCAGCAGGGTTTTCTCCAGCTCTTCCCTGCTGCATTCCTACTTTTACTCATCAGAATTCTGCATATTTCAGTCTTCCTGTTCTTGTTGTCTGTTGTTTAAACACTTCTCAAAAATACTGCCATTTCCTAAACCATTCCATCCAAAACCATTCTATAACCATGGTTACATTTTTGGAATGATGGTAGCAGCTTCTTACAGGGACAGTTAGTGATAGGACGAGGGGGAATGGTTTTCAATTAAAAAAGAAGAGAGATTCAGATGAGGAAAAAATTCTTCCCTGTGAGAGTAGTGAGGCCCTGGCTGGCACAGGGTGCCCAGAGCTGCTGTGGCTGCCCCATCCCTGGAAGTGTCCAAGGCCAGGTTGGATGGGGCTTGGAGCAACCTGGTCTAGTGGAAGGTGTCCCTGCCCATGGCAGGGGGTGGGACAAGATGAGCTTTGAGGTCCCTTCCAACCTGAACCATTCTGTGATATTCCCTAAGCATTGCTCTACAGCCAGGAAATGGGGCACAGCTCCAAGCAAAGCAGGCATGTACTTCCATGTTGTAAGGAGATTCTCAAGCCCCTGTGAGGATTTGTGAAATACCCTCATGCAAGAAGCAGTTTTGATTCTGTTGATTCTTGATGTGGCTGATGAGCTCCTGTGTCTGTGTTGCATTTCTGCAGAGAACCACTCTGCCCCCCCTGACGTGACCACTGGCCTGGTGGAGTACCTGCACCACGAGCGCCCGCAGGTCGCCTCCGTGCGAGGAGTGCCCAGAGGCTACAGCAGCAGCATTCTGGAAACTGCAGATGGTGATTGCATTATGGACCTTTCCATCTGTGTCCCCTTTTGTGTATATATATATCTTCATACGCATCTTAATTTTATATTGCCTCAGAGGTGTAAATTTTGACGCATAAATACATATATTTACATTTAATTTAACGTATACAAATGAAAATGGGCACATGTTAACATGTTTTGTGTTGTGATTGTTTTTACAAGCCCTGTAAAATATTGAAAGATTTACTCATTTTTTTCCAAGCATTCTGATGCTTTCAGAATGGAATGAATGTTAAGGTGTAGTAAATACCTAGATTGCTGGAGAAAAGGACGTTGTTCATGTTTCAGCTGAAATCTTATGAAGGGATCAGTGGTTTGAAAAGCTAAAATAAAGCATGAGAAGGTGTCTGTGTCAGCCAGGTAACAGCATGGTTGGAAAGCAAATAAATCCATTGTGGAAACTCTTACTAGTTAAAGCTATTTTCTTCCAAACAAGGTACTCATCCTGAATGACTGTTCCATCTGAAAGTTGTGTGTTTTAGTGTATTTTGGTTAATACATGATAAATAATAAATCTTTTCCATTTGGCAGGTGTCCCAGTGAACAGCAGAGTGTCCTCTAAAATCCAGCAGCTGCTAAATACTTTGAAAAGACCGAAGCGCCCGCCTCTGAAGGAGTTTTTTGTGGATGATTTTGAAGAACTGCTCGAAGGTTAATTTTCTTTCAGATACATTTTTTGCTCCTTGTGTAAGTGCTTCATGACAGAACTGATACTTAGCAAGTGTTGGTTTCTCTTCTCAATAGACAACTAGTCATGGTAAAATTAATACAGTGGAGCAAGAAAGGTCATTATGTTATCACAAGTGGAAGATAATCCTAAACTCAACCTTCTTACTCAGTGTGACATTTCTGAGCAGCTGCCACTAGAGTTCTCCTATTTTTGGTTTGATACCTGTGAGATGCAATGTTTTTGTGATTCTAGTCTTTTGCTGAAGTTTCTCCAGGTGAATTTCCATTGATGTGCATGTAATTGTGGAAAGCATCACTTGGAACCATTAATTTTGCTGGTTATCTACATTGAACATTTGCTAACTTCAGCCAGGACTTTGCTAACTAAGACCAAGATAGTTCACTTTCTGGAGCAGCTTGGAACAGGATTTTAACAGAAGGCCTTTCCTTAAAAATATATTGTTAGCCAGGCATAGTGTCATTTTTCATCACCTGTTGGGAATTCAGTGCAGCAAAAATGAGTGTCCAGAAGTCACTGAAGCTGTTGTCTCTGATAGCCCTTCTTGACTTAAGGTGGTTCTCATTGAAATAGATGTGGAGAACAAGCAGCAGAAAACAGTAGCTTTCCAAAGTAGAGAGAAGTGGGCTAGAGATTCAAATTCTGGTGTTTTGATAATGCGGAATCACAACTCTCAAGTGCTGGTCACTGTTTTTTTGGGAAGCCAACAGATGATTAGCATCATAAAGCAAAGGAGAAGTAGTGATAACTATAAGTGTGAGGAAGAGGTGAATGGTTCATAGAACAGCCTGTGAAGTGTAACTTACACATTTTGTTCAGATTGACATTTCCCTTTTCCTGTGCTCTGCTTTTAGTGCAACAGCCTGACCCAAATCAACCAAAGCCTGAAGGAAACCAAGTGAATGTACTCAAAGGGGAGCCCCTGGGGGTGGTGACCAACTGGCCCCCCTCAC
The DNA here is from genome assembly GCF_027887145.1 of Ammospiza caudacuta. Lineage (NCBI taxonomy): Eukaryota > Metazoa > Chordata > Aves > Passeriformes > Passerellidae > Ammospiza > Ammospiza caudacuta. The sequence continues at coordinate 11,432,884 of NC_080600.1, read as the reverse complement.
TGCTGGCTGCCCTGCAGCGCTGGGGAACCACCCAGTCCAAAGCCCCCTGTCTGACAGCGCTGGACACCACTGGGAAAGCAGTTTATACCCTGACCTATGGTACGTGTTGGAGCCAGCTGAGAGGAGCAATTGGGTGTTCTCCATGAAACAACAGTTTGCCTTGCTTCAGAGAGACTGCCTGTGCTTGTAACACATGGCTGGAGATTGCTGTAGGAATGTAAATGATAAATTCATTGTATATGAAAAACGTTTTTAAAGAAGTTAAGGAAGAGAAAATGTTTATTGCAAAACATATTGGTTCTTTCCTAGTGGCTATTTGTAAATCTCTTAGAATTATGTGGGGTTTTTTTCATAAAAGAGCACTAAAAATAGCCCAGTGTAAACTGGGAGGTAGAAACAGATTACTAATAATGCACTCTTCACATTCCCAGAGGAGACATTCCATTTTAACATCCTCTTGCACAGCCTTGTAGAGAAGACTCATACCTCAGGAGCATAATCAGGAAGTTAATGGTGGGAAGTGAAACTTGCCTGTATTAATGACCTAGAAGTATTATAGTAAATTGCATTTTTGGGAAAAATAACTGTCCTTCAGGATAGCTCACTGCAGCATTTCCTTGTATGATATGTTAGAATGTTGAGCTTTGTTTGCATTCTCACAAATGAAGGATGCAGGAAATATAGCTGAGCAGCTGCAGTAAATTAATTATTCTGCCGTGGAGCTTTGAGTGTTGTTTAGAATAGCATGTTTAGTTTTACATTTAAAATTATAAAAAAAAAAAAAAAAAGAGGTAAACCAAAAAGAGGCCAAGTTCTAAATTCTACTTGGACTTGTCCAACTGTTCTGATACCCTCATGCTTAGTGCATGTGTGAGGAACTGAGATCTGCCAATTAAGTGTTAAAATTTTAGTTTCTGCTTCTTAATCTCTTCTTTTATTCTTCAGGCAAGCTGTGGAGTCGAAGCTTGAAGTTAGCCTATACCCTGCTGAACAAGTTAACCACTAAGAATGAGCCCCTGCTGAAGCCTGGAGACCGGGTAGGCTGCTGTTGGAAGTGGTCCCTATGGATGAAATAGTGAGGAAAAGCTTTAGCTGAAAAAAGCCTTATAATAATATATTGTGAAATAATCATTACTGTGGCTTATAAAAATACACTGTCTCAATACTTAGTATTTCTCTGCCTGGTTATCTATGAACCTGGACTTTGTTGTGAAAATTTTATTCCACAAATTAAAAAGCAGCCCCCCTCTCTGCCAAATGACAAAAAAAAAAGTTCTTATTTTACTATATTTTTGTAGGTAGCTCTGGTATTTCCTAATAGTGATCCAGTTATGTTTATGGTGGCATTTTATGGATGTCTCCTGGCAGAACTTATTCCTGTCCCAATAGAAGTTCCACTGACAAGAAAGGTAGGCAGATACATTCAACATTTTTATGGTTTGATAAATAAAGTGTTTGTCTGTGTGTGTGTGTATATCTAAATCCTACAGTCCTTACAGGGGGTCCTTCAGAGCCTGCTCTTTGAAAGCATCAGGTGGACTGTTCAGTGTACATTCTGTGCTTGGAATTATATTCAATATTCAGTTAAGGAAAGGAGGAAGTAATATTAAACTAGTAATTTAAGTAGTTGATAGTATGTAATTGTAGAAATGATTTTCATTTATTATTTTCAAAGAAATGTGTGCAAGTATTTGAGTATATCAGAGAGGTTTTTTCAGCTCTGATGCTAAGTATGAGGCAGGCAGAGACACCATAGTTTGAAATACAGGTATAATCCTTCACACCTGGCAATTGTTAGGGAAGAGCTCAAAAGCTACAGGCTTTGGTCCTCAGTGTCTCAGGACTCAGACACAGCATCAAACCAGTTTTCTGTTTTAGCAGAATTTATAAACATCCTATTAGGTTGTGGAAGCATTGCTTCTGACACTGCTTTTCTTACTATATCTGCTGCAAATCTTAGCTAGCACTAAGCAAAACTTAATTTTCTCAGTCATTTAAAGGTCTTATGGGATTGACTTTTGTTTTTTTCCTGTGATATAAATTGACTTAATGTTTTCTAAACATGAAGAAGTTACAACAAACTGTCCAAGAGTTTTGTTATTTGTAATATTGCTATTTCCTTGTTTCTCTACAGGATGCTGGCAGCCAGCAGATTGGGTTTCTTTTGGGCAGCTGTGGAGTCACGTTAGCTTTAACCACTGATGCCTGTCAGAAAGGCCTTCCAAAAGCTCAGACTGGAGAGGTGGTGACGTTCAAAGGTGTGGGTTTATTTTTTATGGGATATAAAGCAGATATATTCATTGTTGCTGTCAAGCTTCAGTTTTTGGGTTTTTTTGCATGGTTCTTACACATAAAGAGCTGCTTTGATTGTCATGGCAGTGCTCTGTGCTGTTTCTTTCTCTCCGGCAAGGGATTTTTGCTTGCCTCCTGTCATTATCCCTGAATACTGGGGAAAAACTCTGATGTTTGGAACACTGGTGACAGTAGCTTTTCTTTTTCTTTGAAGGCTGGCCTCGTCTCGTTTGGTTTGTGATTGATGGGAAGCATCTGGCAAAACCAGCCAAGGATTGGCATCCCCAGGTCCGGGATGCCAGCGCCGAGATCGCTTACATCGAGGTGATGCGGGGGCATGTGATGAATTCTCTGATTATTACTCTGTCCTAGTTTATCTGATCTTTTCTTCCCCTAAACTCTGGATACAATAAAAGATACATATATTTATATATATATATATATATATGTATAATGTTTTATATTATTTTATATATAATGTTTTAAACTGTGAAACAAGAATGTTTCCATCAGGCTGCCAGGCAGACTGTCAGTTGAGTGACTGTGTGAAATCAGGTTGAAGATTGGGGATAATCAGCATTTTTGGGATCCCCAGGACAATTTAATTGGAGTAGACAAACAGATTTTTTACCATAGTAGTGTATTTTGTGGATGTAAATATATTTTTATGCTACCTTTTGAATTTAAAATTTTGAACTTAAAATGGGTTTGTTTTTGTAATATGTTTTCAATTCACTACTGTAAATTTTCTTGGTTTTGCTGTTAATCTAATGCTTGCATACATTTTCTCTTCTCAGTACAAAACAAGTAAAGAGGGCAGCACAGTGGGCATTACTGTATCTCATGCCTCCATGCTGGCACACTGTCATGCACTGACTCAGGCGTGTGGGTATTCAGAAGGTAAGTTAGATAGGTGTAACTTTAAAATTGTATTGCATTTAAATTTGATGCATTTATTTTAAAATGCATTTTTAAAAATGCATTTATTTTTAAATTATGCTGCATTTGCATCTTCAGACAATTCATGTTGCATAAGTAGGTCTGCTGTCTCCAGAGAACTTTAGATACAGAATAGTTGCTTCAACTGCACAGGGAAAGACAAACTTCCTCATTTATAAAGGGTGTGATGTGTGAAATAGCGTTAAGCCACCTGTGAAAATGTAATCAAGGAGGGGATTTCCTTACCTAGTCATGTCCCACAAAAGAACATCTCCCCAGGGATCTGCTTGTTTGCAGTCATTCTTCCAATGAACAGCCAAGAACTGCACTTGGTTTAGGCCATCTGTATAATCTGTGCTACCATTTAACCAAGTACTTTCCTGCATACATCCATCCTACCTCAGTGATAAGCAAGTTTTACCTAATCAATACAGGATATCCCTCAAAAATCAGGGACTGATTCATCAATTGAATCCTTGACTTTCAATCTTTGATTGTTATTTGTGTTTTTGAATCACATGAGATACTCAAATTCCTCAGAGAAAATATTCAAGAAAATTTAGTAGAGCCATGGTGATATTTCTTACTGGCTTTAATTCTTTCAAATACAGATTAACTTTTTCAGTTCAGCTGAAGAAGTTTGCTTCAAGACTAAATTTTCAGTCTGCATAGTTCATTGGCAGATGGAAAGGGTATTATAATGAATCAAGATGTTAAATACCTTGTAATATTCTAGTCTAGTAATCATAATTCAAAGATTATTGCACTAAGTAAAACAAGTCACTTGGAGCTTAAGCAGCCTGTTTGTCATAGGAAACAGAGCTTTGGTTTTTTAGCATCGTGGATATTTCAGAGTTGCTTGAACAAATATTTGTAGTTCTTAAGTATTTTTATAAATATGCTTTTTAAATCTGGTATTTTTTTCCTTTGCTTTCAGCTGAAACACTAACAAATGTCTTGGATTTCAAAAGAGAGGCTGGCCTTTGGCATGGAGTGTTAACGGTGAGTATTGCAAGAAAGGCAAAAAACTGCAACAATTTGCTTCTTTCACTTGGTAGTGTACTGATATCAGAATGAGGCTATAAATTCATCATTTCTCTCAAATGGTTTTTGTTTCAGTATTTGTATTTTTCAGAATAAACTGTTGCTTTTGCTGCACCTTGTGTATTTTTTCAGAGTATACACATACTTTTCACTACCAGTTAGCTGTCAGAGTTATGCTGCAGCTGTGATGATGGGGAGGTTTATTTAAGCATTGTTACATGTTCTGTATTTTTTAAGCCATTTGGAAATTTATTTTTTAATCTCTTTCTTGTAGAGTGTTATGAACAGAATGCATGTCATCAGTATTCCCTATGCATTAATGAAGGTTAATCCACTTTCCTGGATACAGAAAGTTTGCTCATACAAAGGTACCCTAAAGGTTGTTTTAATTCACCCACCTCTTTGGTTTATTGTAACAAATTAAATTGTTTGTGCAAAATGCCTTTGTATCACACTGATTACTCCATTTCAGTATTCTGTGTGCTCATAGTTTCACAACATGAGTGATGTTGATGGCTTCTTCTGAGAGAACTTTAAAGAAACTGTGGTTCTTAGTATTTGAATTTAGAGCAAACATTCAAATTCTATGATGAAGTTCATCTGTAGACATTGAGTATACACATGTTATAGTAGTTGAATATTTGGCATTTGTATTTGTTTTCTACATTTGTAGTGTCATAAATTTTATGTGTAGTTTCATAGATTTGTGTAAATAACACAGTAATACTTACACAAGTCTTTAATTTGTTGTGCACATGCAGCATAATGATTGTTTTGACTTGCAGCCCGTGTAGCAGTAGTAAAATCCCGTGATATGCACTGGTCACTTTTGGCTCAGAGGGATCAGAGAGATGTCAGCCTGAGCTCCTTGCGGATGTTGATAGTGGCAGATGGAGCCAATCCATGTGAGTATGGATGTGTTTCATGAGTATCAGTCTGGCCAAGATTCTCTTTGTTGTAAGCCCTGTGTCAGAGCTGATGCCTGGGGAGTTAAGCAGTTTGTTCTGTAGCAAAACACTATTTGTGTGCCAGTGATGCCACTGCTTTTTCATTACACTCATTTGCACTTCTTGGCTACAATTACCAGTGTAAATTCATGTTGTGCACTTCATGTTTTCATTAGTGCTATACTCTTTCATGTTCATGAATTGACTTGAATTGATACCTACAAGATATAAATATAGATATAATCTACTTTGGGCCAAGTGCTAGAGGCCTAGTAGAATTGTGAAGTTTGTCAGAAGCATATAAGTGCTGTCACCTCTGTAAGAAACAATCAGATAGGAGCTGTATAAGAGGTTGACATAAAGTTACCTTTAGTGACAAAGTATTCTGGTCCCTGAAGGACTTCCCATGATACTAAGTGCTAGAGAGTGCTGCCAGAGGAGGAGCACACAGTTGGGAATTTCATTCAGTGTAGTTGTTAGTCACTAGGAGTTCTTTTTCCAAATCTACTCTCTTACAGTGAACTGGAATGCCTTTCAGCCAGTTTGCAAGAGTATTTGGTTTGTACATGAATGCCACAGTATTCAATATAACTGAGCTGAGAGTGGGCACACACTTTGAATTCCTGAAGCTCAAGCTTTCCTGCTCTTAGAAAAATGTTTCTGATTATGTGATGGTTCTTCCTAGGGTCAATATCTTCCTGTGATGCATTCCTGAATGTATTTCAATCCAGAGGTTTGAGACCAGAAGTAATCTGTCCCTGTGCTAGTTCTTCAGAGGCACTGACTGTTGCTATTCGCAGGTAATTCCCTTTTCTGAGAAATGAACTGAAGCTTTGCTTGACTATTGAAATGTGTCATGGAATCACAGAATGCTTTGGCTTGGGAGAAGTTTAAATCCCCTGCCATGGGCAGGGACACCTTCCACTGCATCAGGTTGCTTCAAGCCCCATCCAACCTGGCCTAAACACTTGCAGGGATGGGGAATCTCATGTTAAAGTGATAGAAAATACCATAACCCACATAGAGATGCCCAAAGACCTAGGCAGAGGAAATATGAAGCTTACAGGTGTCTCTTCCACTAAATGATGGGTGATTTTTGTTTATTTTCTTAAAAAAGTTTAATATTTTTTAAGAATAGTCAGACAGAAAGTGGTTTTTTCATACTTTAAGAAAGTTAGGTCTCATCCTCACTGAAGGTATTGGAGGGCCTTTTAAAATGCCCCCAAAACAAGACCTACTTATTTGGGAGGAAGAAGATGGTGAATTCTCAATCACCTGCTTATGTACAATGATTTGTAAACAGGGGCTTAAAAAAATAAATTGTAGCTGGTTTGAGAAATGCCATTGAATTTCTGGAGATGGCAAGAGATGCTCTGAGAAAAATAAATAGTTTAATTATTAATAGACAAATGGATGGGATATGCTGGATTTTTTGATAGCAGTTCTGCTCAAAATTTCTGAAAGTCAACTTTTCTGAAAGTCAACTTCAAGAAAACTTGAAACAAAAAACTTTGACATGGAGAATATAAGTCTTGAACTCTTGTTTGTTCAAAGTGAGAATCCATTCTTTTTCTTAACCTTACCAAGCCTGAGAAACCAGCAGAATGTTTTTAGTGACCCTCTCACCAGTATTGGTCAGTTGATTCATATCTAACTGGACTTTTTGTCTTCCAGACCTTCTGAACTGGGTGGCCCCCCTCCAGGAAAAGCAGTGTTATCCATGAATTGCCTGAGTTTTGGTGTGATCAGAGTGGATACAGAGGAGAAGTTATCAGTGTTAACTGTGCAGGATGTTGGGCAGATCATGCCTGGAGGTAGGAAAGCATTTTGTCTAGGTTTCAGCATATTCCAAATAAGTTATCTTTGTGTGCATGGAATAAATAAAAATATTAAATACCTTTAAGGTAGCATGAGTTCTGTTTTGACACATTACCTAAACACATTGTGGATTAGAGATTCATGCACAATAAAACTGAATTACTGTGGATTTTGGTATGGGCAAATGCTTTTGGCTTGTTGCATAATTGTTTGTGTAGTGGAATAGAATAGAATATTTCAGTTGAAAGGGACCTCATCTCAGACCCTCCAAAGGTCATGGAACAACTAATTCTGGAAACTATTTTCTCAAGCCCATGGAGAGCAAGAAAGGGATCAGGAGTAACCTGGATGAACCTATTTCCTAATGACATCTGTTTGCAACACTCTGGTTCCTGAACTAGGTAGAGCTGGGTATTGTTCCTCAGCCCATTAATTGAAACCAAGAGACTTTGTCTCATCTTTGTTGTTCTCATTTGAGATCCAGCTGCCTTTGGAGAGGAGAGCACTCTGAAGAAGGTTAGTAAAGGTAGGGTGCCAAAGCAGACCTAAGACTGTGAAGAGTGGGATGCGGGACTGGACACTTGGTGCCATCTACTCCAGCTTTTAGGCTGGCAGTTTCATGGCACTGTCTGTCTGCTCTGGTGTGCTTGGAGAGGATAAAATATAGATTTTTTGCAACTCTGCTCACCCCTCAAGTTTATTGTGTAGTTACCAAAGAACATGATTGATTCGGGTCATGCCCTTGGCACCTTTGGCTTTGCAATTCTTTGTCTCCTTATGAACTTCCTGCCTTGCAGAGCTGTGGTTCTAAAGCCCTGCTCTCTGTGGAGCATTTACTCAAGGTAAAGTGGAGACTCAACTTGTGTGATTTCAGCAACAACCTCTTCTCTGAACACCAAAGTCCCTGATACAAATTAGAGGAGGTAGAAAGCTTCCCACTCTGCTGATGAAAACTTCAGCTATTGTGTGCAAGTCTCATTGGTGTTGTTTAATTTTCCCTATTACCCCCAGAAGCCTTTTGTAACCCCTGAAATTATTGTTTGAGTTGTTGTTATTAAACTTAAATTCAGTAGAGCTTCCTTTTGCTGATGACTGAGCAGAAGCTCTGCACTTCCACACCAAAACAAAGCAGAGAAGTCACTTGGTTGTTGTGTAGCTTCTCTCAAGTTTTTCTTTTGTATTAAGACCATTTGAATTTGATTTTACAGTCCATAATAAATTCAAAAAAATAGTGATTTTTCTGCTTAGACTTGAATACAGATGGCATGTACTGGTACTGCTGTCTGTTTGGGTGTCCACACTACTGCTGTCCCTTTGAAACCTCACTGAAATTCACCTGTGCTCTCAATGTTTTCTATAGATTATGGGTTAGACACAGGGACATGAGGGGAGCAAGTCTGCATACCCTTCAGGTAGTCATGAATCCTTTGGTGAACTTACTGAGCTTAAATTCAATATTGCTGCTGTTCAGAAAAGTGGTATTAGATGTAGGATCAATTAAAATCTTTCTCTGGATCAGTTTATCTCATTTGGCTACACCTCTATGGCCTCCCTGCTAAAAAACCAGGCCATACAAAACCAACACAGGGATGCTCCTGGCTTTGCCGTAGGCTTGCTCTCACAGCAAATTGTGCTTGACTACACCAAGATACACAGCTACATGCAGCTACTCGTCATATTCAGTTGTTGGGGCTGTAAGTCCCCTGGGTTAATTTTCCACAGAGCATCTGCTCAGTGGCGGCTTCAAATCGGCCTTAGGATGTTGGAAAATTTCCCTGTATGCTTATGGTTAAGTAATTTCACCTCATGAGTTGTCAAAACGTTATGAGTTTCACCTTATGAGTTGTCAAAAAATACATTTCTGTCCTTGTGAAATGCCTGATGGAGTAGTCAGAGGGATGTGTGAAAAAACTCTTCTCCTTTGTTAAAATTCCTTGGAGCATTGTCTGGCAAATCTAAGGGACCCTTCTGGGTTAGGGGGCCACTGGCAGGCAGTGATAACACTACCATTACTTTCTACATGAGTAAGAAGCATCAAGTGACTTGTCTGATTGTGTGAGGGGAGAACTGTTAAATGTGCACTATCAAGTGTCTCAGAGTGATATGACTTGTAATTGATGGCTGTTGCTAGTTAAAAATACAATAGTAAGTGGTTAAACTATTTGTAGGTTAAGCAGAATTTGGACAACTTAATTCATTAACTCCTTTAAAATTCTGACTAGCCCTGAGTTGTCAGAATCTGGGGCAGATTTACTTCAGTTTATCCACATATTAAGAATTCCAGCAGAAGTTTCCCTGTACATTCCTTAAGTCAGAATATGCATTATAGGTTTCATTATAAGGGATAATTGATAACTTTTCTCTCTTAAAAAATCCTCTGGAGTACGAAGGAAGTCACAAGACTAGCAGCTACTTACAGGGGTGTGCTAAATGAAAAAAATTAATGACTTAAATAAATGAATGACTTAGTTTCAAATGAGTCTGCATGTACATTCTAACAGTGGAGATACTTGTGTTTTGGTAAGATTTATGCTTTCTCCTGTGTAATACTCATGGAGGGTGTGCCCTTGTCCATTCTGGCTTGGTGTTTGGCATACAGGAGAGAGCATACCACCACCTGTTCATTGCCCCTCTGCTGCCTTATGAGTCTTGCTCTTGATCTGCTTTTGGTTTTGTTTCTTTCTGAAGGCTTCATTCCATCTTCTGATCCCCACTGAACTTGGAAGTCTGCCTTAGCCTTTCAAATACTTTGTGACATAGGAGCTCACATTCCTGAATTTCGCTTGGAAATGATCAAGCCTGATGGTTTTAATCTCATTACCTGTGAAGGTTTCTGGCATGCTTTATTCAGGAACCCCTGGTTAAAAGGTCACAGATAAAATGCCCACTTGCACCCTCCTTTTCTTCAGATCTTGCTTTTTTTTTCTGAGATGCTGAGCCCACCTGCTCAGGGGATCTTGTTCAACAGAGCCATCAGCACCAGGGTCATGTCACATGTCACTGCTGTTTAACCCATAGGCCATTCTTGATGCCACATTCCCTTCACATTCATTAGCTACCATGAATGCCCATCACAAGGCTCTCAAGGGAAGTGCCAACATCCACAGAGATATCTTCTCCTCAAAGACAGCATGGCAGTTCTTAAGAGAAAATCTGGTATGCATTCCCATGGAATCCTGTTCTGGAGGAATGATGTTTTACCCCACTTGTTGACCATCTTGGGCTATTTTGCATAGTTTCTGTCTGGGACTGGCCAATTGCTAAATTTGGCTCCTCACCAACATTCAGTTGAATTTTTCAAATTGGACTGGTAAAGATGATAGGGAAAATGTCAGACCTCTTTTCTTCTGCCCATTTTCAGCCTCTAGCTTTCACATCAACTGGAATGTGATTGCTGTGTTATCTGTCATCTTGAAAGCATATTATACCTTAAGTGTGAGCCTGGATATGTTGCTTAGTGGATATGTTAACTACAGTTAAGTTTGTCTCCTTTCTACTTCCCAACCAATCCTTTCCATTCTTTTACCGGGATCCTTCTCATGTTCTTTCTTTGACAAGAGCAACCAGTCTTGAACCCAAAAGTTATAAGTCCCTATAGCCTCTAATCATACAAAGGCTGGCTCCTAGACACAATGCTGCTGCAGCAGCTACTCTGTTACACTCAAGCAGAAAACTTCACTTTGGCATCAAATCTTGGGCCTTCTGCAAGATCTTCTGCAATGAACAGAATCATGTTCTGGATTGTGACTGCATTCAGTATCTTTTCTAGAAATTTAGGGAGATGGTTCCAATTTCCTAAGTGTTGGGAGATCACATTGTTTCCAGCCCATGGATGTCTTGTATTTCATTGTTTCTTCTTTCCATGTCTGAGCAAACATTTGCCAAGGTTCTGGTAGTTACCACAAAGCATCTTCACTGCAGAGGGGTCTGCTTCCTTTACTTCAGTAGAAAGAATTGTTACAGAACAACTTGGTGAAGCTTTCAGGTTTTTTTCTTTAGATTGTGGATTAACAGCACCTCTTTTCTACTCAGCTCCTAGAATTTATCGTAATCATCAGATCTGTGTTCCTCAGGGCTTCAGTCTGTCACACAGTGGCACAACAGCCACTGCAGAACAACTTCTCTTGGAGACCTGTGCCAGTGTGCACTTGGGATGAGATGTTGTCTTCCAATTTAAATGTTACACTTTGGATGCTCATGTTTACCTCCAGAGTCTAGACTTATGTTCATCCTCATCTAGGAAGTTGGCTTGCTTTATGCCTATTTCCCTCACCAGAGGAGCAGGAAGAGATTCAGGTCTGCTTTTGATATCCCCATATGCTGTTTTTCTCAAGGATGAGGTTTCTCTGGAAACTCTGAAAATGCCTTCCACAGTGATTCTAGAGGCATTTTATCCTGGCATTTAATATTTTTTCTAAGGCTTCATGCTTCTAGAAGATAAGTTCTTCCTAAAGAGTGTAATGCAAGGGTGGCCATTGTGTATGGATCCACTATGAAATGCTGGAAATGGAAGAGGAGAGCACTTCCTGACCCTCATCAGTACCTTTGGTCACAGCCTTCTGCTGTACAGCCCCTGGCATTCTTCTTGCATTCCTGCTGTGCTAGTCTTGCAACATCCAGAGCTGCATCCACTCTTTGGTAGGGCATCAGCATCATCCTTTGCACAGCAGGATTCTGATCTCCTGCCAGGATACTCCTTGGCAGGTTTGACTGCTGCTAGTCACCATCTGTC